>NC_083786.1:9619497-10023767 GCF_015708825.2 Lethenteron reissneri
ATTTGGAGTCAGAAGTGGCCATGGAGACAAGTAAGCGACGTACCTTCAGTCCTGACGGCGATGTCGAGGAGCAAGCAGCGATGGGGCGGCCAATCGCGGCCGACGACGCCGCACCGCCGGCCGACAACTACGCCGCACCGCCGGCCGACGACGCCGCACCGCCGACTGAGCAGCTGTCTGCTCCACCGGCCGTCCCCTCTCCAGCGTCGGGAGCAGGGATGGAGGAAGCGCTGCTTCGCCTCACAGAGCTGCTCTGCGCCACCGCCTCCATCCTGGGCGAGATGCGGCGCTCACATGCGATGGCGGGAGGGAGAGAAGAGGCGCAGCGCTCGCCCGAGCCCGCCACCGGCATTCCCGCCACCGGTATTTCCGCCACAAATGTGGGGGATACTTCCGGGTGTGTCGTCACTTCCGCCGAGGGAGCAATGACCGCTGGGAGCAACGTCACTTCCGGGCCCAGCGTGGTCCAACCAAACAACGCCGCATTATCAGCGCTGCGACCTTCACCGCCGGACGTCAGCTGGCTTCAACCTTGCATTCCGCGTCATCAGCGCTGCGACCGGACAGTGAGGGCGCCATTCTTACTGTAACCGGCGCCGAGGTCGGCACATCGATCGACACGCTGGTCGTCGCCTTTGCTCTGGCCAAAGGTTGGAGGTCGGGAGACCAGGCCCCTGACACTTCGTCCATTTGCGCGCTCCGGGTTAATGATTTTTGTTGACATTTTCTTCGTTGTCGTTGGGGAGTCGTGATTGTTGTTGGCTAAACTGTGTGGAGCTTCACTCGTGAGTGTTGTCAATGTGTGTGCGAAACTTTGCTTGTGCTTGTTAACAATGTATGGTTTGTATGGAGCTTTGTTCGTGATTGTTAATGTATAGCTTGTGCTGTCATTAACGATGTATAGACTGTATGGGGCATTTATCTTGAGATGGCGACATGCTGCCAGGGATTTGGAATTGGCGTGCTGGCTCTCAAATATCTTGGGGTGCAGATCCTGACCAGGATGGCCCAGTGGGTGTTGCGTGTCTAACACGAGAGTTGTGGTCCTGTCATGCTATGGCTGACGGCTTGACCTGACAGCCCGGAGATAGAGACACTCCGTGGCATGTCTAGCCTAGTGGGCTGTGCGCTCACATGGCTCGGAGAGCTGTGGTCCCGTCATGCAATGGCTGACGGCTTGACTTGACGGCCCGGAGGTTGAGACCCTCCGTGGTGTGTCTGGAGCTGTAGGCTCGCCCAGACGGCCCGGAGATTGAAACACTCCGAGGCGCGTTGAAACAGTGGGCTGGAGATTCGTCAGGTGTAGTTGTCCCGTTACGTTGGGACTGTATCCCTCAGTTGTTAGGGTGCATGTTGTGCAGTGAGTGAATGATGGGTCGTCTCAGCTCGGTCGGTACAGCTATATGCTGCGATGTGAGTCTTGGAGAGAGACTGGGTTAAAATTCCCCCGACATGGCCGATGCGTGCTACTAGTTGTGACGCCGTGTCGGAAAGGCGGTGTGGTGGTAACATGGAAATTCCCCCCCCCCGATATGGCCGACGCGTGCTACTGGTTGTGACGCCGCGTCGGAAAGGCGATGGGGTAGTAACATGGAAATTCCCCCCCCCCCCCCGATATGGCCGACGTGCACGGTTTTAGGATGGAGACGCCACGTCGGAAAGGCGGGGGGGTGCTAACGGGTGACTGTCATGTCCAAAGAGCGGAGGCGAGTGTTCGTTGAGTGATGCCTCAGGAGAGTTTGTTTCTCGTCACAGGAGGCAGTATCTACCTGGCACCTTGGAGTCGCCGGTTATGCCGACCGGCTATGGACTGGGGGGGGAGTGGAGCATGCGTCAGCTACTCCTGCTCCTCCTGTTCTTGACTCCTGGGGGGAGGGGCCGTGCCCTTTGGGCCGCTTCTGGTTCCCCAGGCCCGGCCACATGGACTCGTTGAAGACTGGCTGCTCTACATGCCTCTCAGACTCCTTGCTCATTGCCTACGCCGTCGTTCCAATGGCCACACTCACATGTCGGTGCATGCGTGATTCTCACGGGGGGGGGGGGGGGGGGGGGCTGTGCTGGAGCGTAAGTGGGTTAGCCAGTTTTCATGTATATTTGTTGTTAATTCCCCGTTTTCTATGCGGTTCCCTTCCTTTAACCCTCGTCGATTCTGTATGTATTACGTGATTGTATTTCTTATCGGTCGCCGGTCATTTATTGATGTTGCTGGTTCGGAGGCACACCTTTTCGATGTTCCACAGTTGTGTTACAGCCGGGGACGGCTGGGTGTTTATACAGGGGGTGGGGTGATGTAGTGACATAGAACGGTCACTACTGTGTCGGCCCGTACGAGGGCTGGGGGCCCCAAGGGGGTGCCTGGGGGGTCACGTGGTGGAGGGACCCGGACTTTCCCAGAGGTGGGGGAAGGGAGGCGTGGCCTGGGAAGGGAGGCATGGCCTGGACTGAGCCAGCCACGCCTGGGCGGAGCCGGCCACGCCAGAGCAGATATAAGCGTGGTATGAACGCAGATCGAGGCTGTTGTACTCCGAAGTGAAGACATCATCGGTCCTCAAGTCCCGGGTCGTCGTCCTGGACCAGGCAGGCCGTTGCCTGCCTGGTCCAGTCTGTGTCGTGTTCCAGAGTGTTAGTGAGTTGAGGAAGGTGGCCACCACCTCATGTACAGTGTTATATTACTTACCGTTTAATAAATAGTGTTGCCTCCAAGCTGTGTGTGTGTGCACCTAATTCGAACCCACTACACTACCACCACGTCCACCATCAACATCGTTACCACCACCACCAATACCATCATCACCAACACCACCCTCACAAACACCTCCATCATGACCACGAACACCATCACTACCACCTCGTCCACCATCAACATCGTTACCACCTCCACCATCAATACCACCACCCTCACCAACACCTCCATCACGACTATCATTATCACTTCCATCACCTCAGCCAATACCACCCTCACCAAACCTCCATCACTACCATCTCGTGCACCATCAACGTCATTTCCTCCACCACCACCACCACCCGTGTGCTCCACGTGGGGGTATACTCACTCATCGTCCTTGAGCTTCAAGCCCTGTTCGGCGAGCGGCACGACCAAACAACACCATCACTACCATCTCTTCCACCATCAATATCATTTCCTCCACCACCATCATCATTATCACTTCCATCACCTCAGCCAATACCACCCTCACCAACACCTCCATCACGACCATCTCGTCCACCATCAACATCGTGTCCTCCACCACCACCACCCGTGTGCTCCACGTGGAAGTTGCGGAAACACACCGTCAGCTTCTCGTCAAAGTCGTTCACCAGGTCCTCCATGGACTTGAAGCTCACGATCTCGCCCGAGAAGCTCTCCAGGTCGGCGAAGTCTTCCAAATTATCGGTGGACGACGCCGCCAATGCCTTCGCGGCCGATGTGGTGGTGGTGGTGTTGGTGGTGTTGTTGGTGGTGGTGGAGGCGGTGATTTTGGCGATGTTATTGGTGGCATTGGCGGCGGTGCTGATGTTGATGGTGCCGTTGACGATGGTGTTGGACGTGGCGATGTGGCCGCTGTTGCCGCTGCCGATGTTGTTGGTGGTGATTGCACTGGAGATATTATACGAAGACGATGTGGACGTCAACATTCTAACGGTGACAACATCTCCAAACACCTCGGACGCATGAGCAGCAGCAGCAGTAGCAGCAACAGCGGCTGCCGGACTAAATGACGATGATGTTGGAGGAAGATGTTGAGGTGGTGGTGGTTGCTGCGCCTGGTGATGATGCTGAAGATGAGGGGATGAGGATGTCACGTTGAGATCCGAATTCCACGGTTCAGCCTTGGGCTCGCAGCCTCTCGCAGGAGACATGCGAAGCTCATAAAGATCTTGCCAATCTTCGTCGAAGTGGGCGAGCGGCGCGGCCATGTTACGAGCCTCCTCCTTCATCATCCCCCGAGTTTTGTGATTAATTTGCCGGCTACAATTGTTACGATGATGATGATTATTATTATATGCGGCAATTCAAATTTTCTTGCCGCTGCTGCGAAAAGCCGACCCCACCAATGCTGCGACGCCCCTATGCAGAGCAGTAATGCGATCCTATCTTCCGGAAGACGTGCTCGCGTTTGTAAACATCTTCCGGAATACGTAGAAACCCCCCCCCCCCACCACCACCAACCCTCCTGCACCCCATTGAGTGGTGCATCTTCCGGAAGAGGAAGATTTCAATTTTATTTTACTATTTTAATTTTGGGGTTTTTTTTTGCTTTTATTATTTTCTATTTATTATTCTTTTTTTATGTTATAATTGTATTTTCTATCCACGTGACTTTACCGAAAGAACCAAGAATATGAATAGGAAGATTAATCCTATTGTGTCCCCCCCCTCCCACCCATATGAACTCTGACCACCGCTTCTGGAAGACACCGCGCGGCCACTGCCGAGATTCTCGCTCTCCTATTGGTCACAGGAACGCAAAGGGGGGGGGGCCTTGGCGGGGGATGTTGGGGGGGGGGGCTTGAGGATGGGGTGTTAGGGGGGGGCATGGGGGGCGTTGACGTCACTACCCAATGTTACGGGGCGGCGGCCAATCGCGTTGAGCATTACGTCATTGTTTTGATTCGACCACGTGTTACAGCTGGGCACAAAGTTAAAGGCAGCCTTTGCGTGTTGTAATTGAAATATAATGTATTTAATGGTGATATATGTTTCGTAATTTTTTTAAAAAAGATTGTCTACTACTCGCGTAACTGTTCATACGCCAATTTAAAGACTGCTTATCGGAATACATTTTTCAAAAATGTAATTCTCATCACCCCCCACGCTGTTAATGGAGCGCAGTCTCCAACTCGTTCATTCTCCACTCTTATCTCTCGACTGCACACTTTCATTTACGTTCTGTAGAATAGGAACACTTGCCAGAAACGTAGCATATTGTATATTTATGCTGGAGTTTTTGTTCTATGCTGTACGTGTGCTGTAGTATAATGTATTTGAGCGGCCCTTCTGTCGACAAACTTGCTGTGTTTCGGTGCAAAAAAACACATTCCTCCTGCGGAGGGAGCTGGTAGGAACGTTGGGTTGCTCGGTCAATGGCCAGGGTCAACGGCGGCGTGGTGTATTCCGCAAATATGCCCGACTGTGAGGGCGGGTACAAGCCGGCGTGAGTAGGTTAAACGTTGAGTTTTATAAGGACACCACGGGGTGACCAGCCCCTCCCCACCCAGCCCCACCCCTCCCACCCCCACCCAGCCCCACCCCTCCCACCCCCACCCAGCCCCACCCCTCCCACCCCCACCCAGCCCCACCCCACCCAGCCCAGCCCCTCCCCACCCAGCCCCTCCCTGCACAACGGACACAAGAATCCCCTGTGGGCTGGTGTAACCAGGAGGTTCCTACCAGTATAAGACATCTCCCTAGCTTGTACGCAGGAGGGTATGGCTATCATTTGTGGTCAGGTTGCTTCTGAAAAAGAGCTGGTAAAATACATAATAATATAGTTTAGTTTACTCTTGAGAATCTGGATTAAATACTCTTGAGAACCCAGTTTTTTCATAGGCGGCTGCCTGGATTTGACCCCAGATATTCAAGGGTTCCAGCTCAGCGCTCTGACCTCTGACCTCAGAGGTACCAGGCCACCTCTGTTATTCAGGGGATTGTTAAATGACTTAACAGTTTGAAATAACGAGAAACAGCGACACCTGCAGGTCGTGTGAGTAAATGAGTCAGTTTAACACGTTAACCCCTCCCCTCCCGAATACAGTAAGCAAATTGTGTATGGCACACTGCACTATGACCCAGGATTGTTTAAGTTTGTTTCCAAGCCACGGCCATAATGAACCACCGGCTCAGACTCCCAAATGACTAGAGCATTTGATTCAATTATAATTCTGGGCGATACCCCCACTAAAACAAAACAAGAGGTGGCATTAGAGAAAGACACATTTTTATTCCAATGCATCGACAGGTCTCCCACCAAGGCGTAATCTTAAAAAAATGTGTTTTTTTGCTCTGCTGTAAGACGTGAAGCCGTCACGTTCACAACACTCGATGATCACTTGTTGGGAGGACCAGTAAGAGCACAACACTGCCGCTGTTCACACAACATCCACCCACTACTACTGGCATCGCACATAATGTTTCTCACTGTATTGCCATTGCAGGCAGCGATGATGATTATAGATCTGAATTGACTTCAGACCAGGAGGATATATAGAAGGAAGAACATTCGGTTATCTGGCTTCACCACCTGCATGTGAAATTGAAGTTGTTGTTCTGCATCGACATCAACCATACGAAAGAAGAAGCCTCAACAATAATAATACTGTAATGATACAGATAGCAAATCGCAACGCGCACAACTATATTTGCTCAATGGGCTTCCCTCTGGAAGTAAATTTATTCATTTTTCTGAGAAGCAAATTGGCGACCCATCAATCATCGCCACACTGCCGACCCCTTCCTGACACCAGCGGCAGGGAGAGAAGGGGAGATGAACGAAGCAAAGTGTCGACTACACCGAGCATCTTCTTGTTTCCACTGATCGTAAAACAAGTAAACCCGTAAAAGCAAAGTTTTTCACTATAAATCCTTTATATGCGTGGCATCGGGGCGGCTAGAGTCCTCTCGTCCTCTGGCTTGAGATGGCTGCCACCTATGGGTCAGATGATTGTCTGGCAGCATTAAACAATTGGTAATTACATATTTTTAAAAAAATTCCCTAAACAGTGTAAAATTTTGGAAATTTTTTTTCACGAAAATGCATTGTCACGCACAACGAGCCTGTGTGCAAAATGTCATCTCGATTGGATCACGGGAAGTGGGTTAAAAAACGACCGAAAGGTTTGCACGGTCGTAAGCAAGCAAGCACGCAAGCAAGCAAGCACGCAAGCAAGCAAGCAAGCACGCAAGCAAGCAAGCAAACTTAATATAAAGGATTTAAAAAGGGGATATAATGAGAGGAAAGAGAGAGCTCTGGATTCAGCAGGACCGATCTCCTTGCAACCCACCGGTGTTTCAGCTCATTTCCGCATTCTGCGCGATTGCGAAAGGCAATTGCCTCTCGCCTTGACACACGCAATGCCTCCTCCCCCCCCCACCAATACGCACACACTCCGAGTGAGCTGGGACATTTCGCCGCCCTGTACTTGGGGAGTTTGAGCTGTTCAAACAAAACCACCACCACCACCCTCCCCAAACACACTCGGACACACAACTCACAAATCCCGCGCGCGCCTCGGAATAACTGGAAGAGAATCATCATCCGCGTCCCCCCGTCCACCACCGCCACTCTGCAACGATGGACGCGTGGACAATTGTGTACGCCACGGTGCCACCGATTCTGCTTCTCGCGTTCCTCGGCCCTCGCATACGGTAAGGGCTCTTGCAACCAACGCGTTCACCACTTCACTCGTCGCCTGTTCCACGCGACACGCGCGCGCATCGTGGGGTCGATCCACCCGCTCGACGATGAACGCGTCCTGCAGTCCCGCGACTGCGGTGTCAGTCATCACCTGTTGGCTGGGCCATGCTTCTTCACCAGACAGGGGAGGGGAAGGGGGGGGGGTGTTAGCAGAACTCATTCGAATGCCACCAGACGGCTCAAAGTGGTGTAGGGACACTGGGACGCGGCGTGGTGGCGCAAACCACTGCGCCACCGCTCCCCCTCCCCCACGCAGCTGCTGCTGCTCACAGCTCACCGCGGTTACAATTTTACATCGAAATAAATGCGTCCATGTTTTGGAGCGAGCAAGGCTTTTTCGAACGTGGATTCGCATTCGACTTGGTGCATTCGTCAACGCATCGCGGGTGGGGGAGGCGGAGTCGGTGGTGCCGTGGTTATCGCTGCGTCGCCACGAGCGCCTGCCTAGGCCGTGCGTGCAGTTCGTGCAGGCGATGCACGTGAAGGATATTATTATTATCATTATCAGAGTTGCTTCTTTTTGTTTGCTTTTTTGACTACTTGTCTTGTGGTTATTGCAAACATGATGCCTTGAATAAAGGTGTCAGTTTTGTACCAGTTTAAAAGGGTAAAAACCTACTACTACAACGTGAAGGATGTTTTGTCATTCGACCACGCTTCAACCACGCGGACAGCATGTGCTTTTTCGCACGCTGACATCCACCAACCAAATGGATTTTGCCTGCCTGGCAGCAGCCTGCGTAGCGAATCCGCTTAGTGCGGTGGCCGGCCCCATCCACGCACGGCGCAGACTCAACAACCCCCTTGGCGTGGTTTTCCGCATTTGCCACGAGATCGGGAGAATTGCGATGGAAGGGGCATTTTTCTCTCTCCCTCGGGCACTTTAACAGCACGTACAGAATGCAACGTCACGGCCGCATGACCATTCACTCGTAAACTAACGAATCTATCACACACTGCTTTCAACACTTGCTATATAATTCGTGCAATAGGTGACAAGCCCTGCCCTTTAGTCAATCCACTGCTGGATGAATGCCTTCTCCCCCCCCACACCTCCCCACCGCAAGCTTTCAGAGATTAGCACGGTCGGCTACGTACGGTGCGAAAGAAGTTCAACGTACATCTTATCTTCTCTATACATAACAGGCAAAGTTGTGGGTATGTGTGTGTTCAAAATGTTTAGCGTACTTCCCGACATGCAACAAACTTGAAATTTGCCATGTGGGTACTTTCCAGACTGTACACCATGCACAAATGATAGAAATACACTTTTGTTTTTTTGGGGGGGAAGGGGGGGCTCAATAATGCAGATATTTTTTGCACGGCAAGTGACTTGTGAGGTCAAATCTGTCACGTGACCCGCGCATGTGGAAACGTCACGCATTGCAGTGTAGCGGTTAGCGCTACGCTGCGCTACGAACCTGGCGACCCGAGTTCGATTCCCGCTCACGGCCACCACCGGTGACGATTATTTGAACCGGTCCTGGGCCTCCCCTAGGTCGACTCAGCCTCAAACGAGTAACTGGTGTGGTGTGTGAACATCGCCACTGGGGAGACAAAGGCGGTCGGGCGTGGTGAGTCCAAGTCCCGGGCGAAGCCGGGCAGTTAAAGCTAGTCCATGATATACTAACATACACACGTGAAGAAGATTGTTTGACCATATCTCTCATCACGCTGGACGACGATCAGATCCGATTGCTCGCCACTGATGTTAGTCGTTGGCCACGATTCAAATTCTGGTTGTCGGGTGCATTTCAGGGCACACACACACGCCACCAAAATGGGTCTTTATCCAGCAGTTGATTGACAAAAGGCTGAAATATTATGACAGTATATTACAGAGTCAGCGAAGAGTTCCAGGAAGACTGCGTTTTATGAATCGGGTCGGTGAGAGAGCGGTAAGAAACCCAGGCTTTCTCACACACAACACAAGGAGTACAAACATATTTTGCACACATTCCATCAGCCACACGGAATTCGAATTCTGGCGGCGGATCATTTCAGCAGCAGCAGCATTGTGGTTCAACACAAGCAACAACAGAAACCCCCAAACTCTGGACCGGGTTTGACATTGAGCGTCTCATAAGAAATTAGGACACTGGGAAAAAAGCTCAAACTCTGCACAGATTTTGACATTCGGTAGTCTCATGAGAAACAATGACATTGCGTTTTCATCATCATCAGGCAGCCAGCAGGCGACATGGGAGGTAGCGCTGTTCGCCCAGCTTGTAGAAATCATCGCCACCCCCTGATCGGTGATGCAATCCTGGTCAAACAAGCGAAACCGCACGAATAAACACACCGACAGGCCTTTGACCGAATCGCCAGGAATGTACTAGATCTTCAGAGCCATGGAGCACCGATTGAGCCTCGGATGTGCCTGGATGGTGGTCGACCGCCGTGCACGGTGACAGATTGTCATAGGCTGCTACGGGCGCTACGAGTGATGGGCCACAAGAGGACAGTGCGCGCAAACATCCATTGTTGTACTCTACTTCTGTGCCCACCCACGTCTAATGCTCCCTGCCGTCAAAACCTGCACTGACCGCAATGGCGTGGTGCTGGCTTATCAGCCAGCACCACTTTATTGACAAAAAGGGCTGGACGTGTCAGTAAGTCAAACTCACATGGCAATTTGTCACGCTAATCGGACGTAGCTTGAGTCCCAGGGTTAATATTCAAGCCACCAGCATCTCAACTGGGCCTCTCAAATGTAGTGCAATGATGGTGTAAACCAGGTCACCGATGAGTATGGCCAAGTAAGTCCCATGATCCCCCCCCCCCCCCAGTGTGGAGAGGCCCTCACCCAGAAGTGCATGTCCAGGCATAATTAGGATTTGTACGTTCTTGGCTCAGTGGTAGAGAAAGCGAGCGGCTTGCGTACCGGAAGGTCGCAAGTTGAAGTCCCACTTGGTGTCAATAAGAAAAAATGGACACCACTTTTTGTGGATGTCAACTGCGGTTGGCCTATGGATAGACTCATTCCCATCGGTAGGAATGAGGAGTGTGCAGCGAAAGCAGCATGGCTGTAAGTGGGAGATGAGAAAATCACTCTGACTTTTGCCTTTAAATTGTAACTACCTCATTTGTCTTTCAGGCGCTACTTTTCAGGTGGCATTTGCACCAGCAAGGCTCATCTCAACGGCAAGACGGTGATCATAACCGGCGCCAACACTGGCATTGGCAAAGAAACCGCCCTTGATCTGGCAAAACGAGGTGGGAAATACTTCATCGTTTTTTCTAGAACGTACTTCATTCTTAGTTCATTCTGAGTTCTCCATTGGCAGATTATCCGGATTGTAAATTAACGATGCTTGTTCTAGTCCGGTCCATGGTGCCTTGTAGTCGCATGGCTCAGGATACGTTGCAGAATCTATTGGTATGCCCAAAGAACAGCAGCATGTCAGGGGATGAAAGTGATTTAAAACTATATTAATCTGGATTGACATTGGTCAGCAAATTCTTATTTTCTAATATTAACAATGGTAATGTTGTTAGTAATTTCATGGAACACATTTAATCCTAGTTTTTCGTGAAACATATGTGATATCCCATTGGCAGTGGTGCGTCAGCGCAAATAACAACACCTCAACATGTTCTTCAAAGCTACAAAGAAGAGCCATTTCCATAATTTTGCCTATCATACAATTTTTATATTTCCTTTTAAGGACAGTGTTATAGACCAATGTGTTGAGTTATAGTTTAGTTTTATTTGTATATGTTTTTAAAGTGATTTTGAAGTGATGTGTTTTCTGGAAATAAAACAAACTTTGATACTGGACAAATAAAAGGTCCCATGTTAATATAAATCGTTTAACACGTAGACTTTTGCTGTGGTTGTCCCACCTGATGACGGACGCTTGTGTTGCGCCTGAAACGTCGTGATTTAATTTATTTAATTTTATACCTACGTGACTTTACCGAAAGAACCAAAGAGTATGGATCCCTGCAGTCACGAAAACTTGAAATCTAGATTGACCCGGACACTCGTTTAACTCTGCCGATGGCTGGCTGGCTCGCTCGCTCGCCTCGCTGGCTCTCTGGACCGCCGGCTCGAGTGCCGGCGCTCCGCCGCGCCGCTTGCGTACTCACTCACGCTCGCTCGCACGCGCGCGTCGGCCAGGTGCGCGCGTCATCCTGGCGTGCCGCGACGTGGAAAAGGGCAACACGGTGGCGGTCGGCATCCGCGTGGAGACGCACAACCCGCAGGTGCTCGTGCGCAAGCTGGACCTGTCCAGTGTCGCCTCCATCCGCGAGTTTGCCGAGCGCATCAACAAAGGTCGGTCAGTCGGTCGCTTTCTCGGCCCATGGCGGTCAAGTAAAAAATGTCACACTGGTTTTTTCCGCTCGAGCCAGCTTTGAGCCACGCACAGCTCATCTCCTCTTTACACATCCCTGAGCCAGTGGTGAAATTTCCCATATTCGTACGGCGGAGGGCAGTCTTTCCAGAGGACGGTGTTCTTCATTGCAAGACCCGCGGGCCACTGGCGGTCCCTGGTGGCTTTTAGTGCAGCTACTAACGTGCGGCCCCCCGACAATACACAAATGTGAATCATTTTGTCTTGCAGGCGGCGTGACGGCCCTCGCACTGATGTCTTACCCTCTGAAAATTAGTGAAGAGCACTGCCATGGGACAACCACCGTTGAGTTGCCTGGAAAATGGCAGCACTCATTTTATTGATACCAGAGGGATGGCTGAGTCACAACCCAATCCGAGTTTGAATTCGCAACCTTCGGACTGCAAGCCAGCTTGCTCTACCACTGAGCATCCCGGCCGGTTCTATGGGAAGAGACCTTAGCTCTGGTCGTTCATGATACCAAGTCTGAGATGCTGAATCAGCTCTGCTGAGTTTTTGTTTTGTCCACAGGTGATTCAACAAGGCACTCGAATAGAGTTAGGCGAATGGTCTCAGTTCAGTTATCAATCGCCGTTTCCATCGCCATGATCAATCCAATGCTGGATGACGGCCTCCACAAGCCGTTGCCATCTGTCACGGGCCTGCCTTGTAATGATCCATCTGGAACCTGCACATGGGCTGACCATGTGCAGGTTCCAGATGTGTGTTCCGTTACCAGTGATTTTATTGTGTCCTTCATTTGGCTCAATTCCAGCTCTGAGACTGACAAATAATCGGTTGGACCGTCGTTCAACGAACGTTACTCCCAGTGGTAGAGCAGGTGGGAAACACATTCCTGCGGGGGAACTGGTAGGAACGTTGGGTTGCTCGGTCAATGGCCAGGGTCAACGGCGGCGTGGTGTATTCCGCAAATATGCCCGACTGTGAGGACGGGCACAAGCCGGCATGAGTAGGTTAAACTTTGAGTTTTATAAGGGCACCACGGGGTGACCAGCCCCTCCCCACCCAGCCCCACCCCCCCACCCAGCCCCACCCTCCCCTCCCCACCCAGCCCCACCCTCCACACCCAGCCCCTCCCTCCCCACCCAGCCCCTCCCTGCACGACGGACATAATAATCCCCTGTGGGCTGGTGTAACCAGGAGGTTCCTACCAGTAATATCTACCCCTTTACCGTGTGAAGCAGAGGTCACGTGAACGACCTTCAGAAGTAACTCTGTGATGTCCACTTCGCAGGGCCATTCTCCAAACGCAAATAGTTGCACAGCTCTCAAGAGATGTTTCCGAATGGATTCTCAATCTCACGCCACGACACCGATGAATGAAATTGGCGAAACAAAAACTTTTTTTAAATATACAACTCGCACAGTGTGCCTGATGCTGTTGTTCCTTTTTTTTGTCCTGCAGAGGAGGAGAAGCTGAACATTCTTATCAACAACGCGGGCGTGATGACGTGCCCCTTCTCTAAGACGGCCGAGGGGTTTGAGATGCAGTTTGGAGTGAACCACCTGGGTAAGGTGCCGTCTCTCCGTCAGCCCCTGGCTCCGGCCTCCGCTTGCCCAAACCTCATTCGTTACGTTCGGCACGTTTCGGAACGAATGGCTGGGATTTTTTCTTTTTACGTAATTTTATTTTCAATCCAGACCTTGCAATTGAGTTTTATGCAAGTTGTGTTTAATTGTATGTGTTTGTTCAACTTCTTTCGCACCGGAGGTAGCCAACCGCGGTAATCTGAGGTGCAAAAATTGAACCATGCTTTGAAAAATTATGAATGAGTCTTCACATTCAAGAGATCTTCGTGCCTACAAAACAACCTACCTACTACCTGAAAAATAACCTATCCACCCACCCACCTACCTACCAAATCACCTACAAACCTACACATCCACAAATCCACCCCCCTTCTTACCTACCTACCTATCAAATAACCCATCCACCCACACACAACATGCACCTACTACCCATCCATCCAACCATCCCCCCACCTGCCCACCCACCTACCTACCTACCACCAACTTACCTCCCTATCAAATCACGCATGCACCCACCTATCCACCCAGCTACTACCTGCCCACACACTGACCCGCCCCCCACCGGGCGAACCAAACCACCCAGCCGTCTCGATCGACCCATGCGCGTGCGTGTCTCCTATGTTGGCGTGTGCCCTGCGTAGGTCACTTCCTGCTGACTCACCTCCTGGAGGACCTCATCAAGCGCTCGGCGCCCGCGCGCATCATCAACGTGTCCTCCCTCGCACACGCTTACGGCAGCATCCACTTCGAGGACCCCAACTACGAGCAGCGCTCCTACAGCCGGCACGGCGCCTACTGCCAGAGCAAGCTGGCCAACGTGATGTTCACCCGCGAGCACGCCCGGCGCCTCAAAGGTACCTCCGTCGCCCTGTGTAGCTACCTGCCTGCCTACAGAGGCGCTCACTCGCCCACCCAAGTGCCCGTCCACACGTCTACCCACATGCATACCCGCCTATCGAACTACCTACCTACCTACATCTCCACACGTACCACACCTAAGTACCTACCCAACGATGTCCCCACCCACCCAACAACGCACCCACACGCACCCATGCATGCACCCACCAATACACCCACTTATTGAATAATGTACTCGACTACCCACGCACGCATGCACGCACACAGCTGCCCATCCACCCACCCACCTATACACCTATTAATTTGGCATTACCACAACAACAGCCACCATTTGCCACAAAGCGGCAGTGACGTCACCACGGCATTTATGCCAGGCTAGTCGCCCTTTGAGGCCACTTGTAGTGTCAAAGTTCCGCTGCTAGTAGGAGGTCACAAGACAGACCCAGGTGTTATGGGTTGACTGAGACGACTCGCAGATACGCACCACCTTCACTCCCCAGTGTGCCAACTTGACGGTGTTCCGCTCGTTGTTGTGACTATTACTCCTCCGCATTCCGTTGGAGGGCAACTGCCTCCACCTACCCAGCAGCGTCCTTCACGAGCCTCCTCCGTACACAACTCCTACACTCAGCCACGACACCCACTCACCCAGCTGGACACATACCCAACAACGTACGTAGTGTTGTCTGTAATAATACATATACTATACAGACAGTGCCTGTGTGGAGACAGTGCGGGTGCAGGAACAGTACATGGCCCAGTGGTCACGAGGGGTAATTACGGAGGGGGAACCATCTGGGAAGTTCGGGAACGGGCTAGAGGGTTCGAGAAAGCGGGCGTCGCCGGGGGCGGAGTGAGGGCCACGCCGGGAATAAAAGGAGGTGAGAGGCGACGTTGGGGGCTGCCGTGGGTCGACTGTCTCCACACCATCCTGTCTTCACGCCGTAGCTGTCTTCGCGTCGTCGCCGCTTGCGTGCCATCCCTGGCCCAAGTTATCTGTGCGTCATCTCTGGTCCAAGTTATCTGCCTGTCATCCTTGACCAAATTATCTGCGTGAAGCGCCCTAAATAATAAATAAAGAAACCTCTGCAGTTCGGGTCGTCCGAGAATCATTACACACGTGTAGAGGAGTAAAATGGGGACGTGACATCAGGTGTGCCGTTCAGTGCGATTACGTCACGTCTCCTAGGGTACTTAAGGGAGACCCCGTGACGTAAGCGGGGTCACCGTGGGAACGGGTAGAGTGAGCAGGGTGAAGAGGGAACCAGGGGTAGAGAGAGGGATCGAATAGTGAGTCTGGGGAGAAGCCGGTGGTAGCCGTAGAGGTGCTTCTCTCTCCGGTCGGTGGAGTCGGTAGAGTCCACGATCCGACACGAGAGAGACCGGAGCTAGCCGGCAGGGACCCAGACTCAGAGTAGGACCCCTAGCCCCTGGGAGTTGTGTTATTAAGCTTGAATAAACCCTCGGCGAAAGCCCATAACGCTACCTCCATCTCCGAGTGCGTCCGTGGGAGCTTCTCTACACATGTACACAACACGCGTTGAAGCATCTCGTCGTAGCTGCCCGCCGCTGTCTCCGCTCGCGCTCCTCCGCCAGGCACGGGCGTGACGGTCAACTCTCTGCACCCCGGCTCGGTGATGACCGACTTGCAGCGCCACGTGGGCGTGCTGCACGCCATGCAGCGCATCCTGTGGCCGATCAGCAAGTCCCCTGCGCAAGGCGCCCAGACCAGCATCCACTGCGCCGTGGCCGAGGAGCTCGCCAACGTCACCGGCGTCTACTTCAGGTGTGTGTGTGTGTGTTGGTGCGTTTGTTGAAGTGTGTGTCTGGCACAAGCGCTGTGGTGACTTCACTGGCACTTCATGGCGAATGGTGATTGTTGTGCGTGTGGTGGTAAGTGCACTGTGTTGAAAACCCGGCAGGGGCCCCGAGTTTGATTCCTGGTTACGACCAACATCAGCGCAGATTTAAGAGAGCTACCTCTTGAGATCCCTTCTCCAGGTGACCTCTGGTCCACACAATAGACGGCCGCACTCACCCACCTGCTCTGCACATGAGAGCAGTGTTCAGTGCATGGCGGGCAAACCGACACTTGAATTCCCAGAGGATACTTTAGATTTGAAGTTTTCGTGACTGCAGGGATTCATACTCTTTGGTTCTTTCGGTAAAGTCACGTAGGTTAAAAGAAAACAAATAAATGAAATCACGACGTTTCGGAGGCAACACAAGCTTCCGTCTTCAGGTGAAACCTTCACAGCAAAAATTACTGTATCAATTACTGTATCACTTGAAATTACTGTATGAATTACTGTATCACTTGAAATTACTGTATCAAATACTGTATCATGTGATACAGTAATTTTGCTGTGACGGTTCCACCAGAAGACGGCAGCTTGTGTTGCCTCCGAAACGTCATGATTTAATTTATTTGTTTTCTTTTAACCCACGTGACTTTACCGAAAAAACCAAAGAGTATGAATCCCAGAGGATACTTTAATACGCCCGCACCTCCATTTAGCACGGATGGCTACGTACGGTACGAAAGAAGTTCTGCATGCATACATACAGGTGGAATGTAGCCAATTTAAGCGCAGCACCATATCAAATGTGATGGGGGTTTTTGTGCATCCATTGGTGAAACGTCAACCTCGCCGCACTCGAGAACCTTCGTTTGACGACAGACGGCGGCCGAAACGTCGATTCGGATCCCAGCGTCTCAGCGGTGCCACTTGAACTCTTGACCTCTGAGCCACCCCGGGCACCTCCCAACGTTGTCCGTGTTGCTTCCGTTCCAGCGACTGTGCCCCAAAGAACGTGTCGTCCCTGGCAAGCGACGACGCCGCCGCCCAGAAGCTGTGGACCCTCAGCTGCAAGCTGCTGGGGATCAAGTGGAACTAGGCAGGGGGCTCGTACTGATTCTCCCGTTTTAAAACGGGTTCTACCCTGCCGGTAGATGTGTATTGAGAGAGCGCCATCCAGTGGGTGTAACTGAGTACAGGCACTATTATGTAATCAGCATCCAATCCTAAGAGGGAATAACATCTTGGCCAAAAGTGACGGGCGGAGTCGAGAGAGATGCTTCGGGAACCATCGGGAAGGTTCCACGAGAGGGCGTGGCTAGAGCCTAGCTTCACCGGGGAAAATATGAGCAGGGGCAGGGGAGGACTCGTGGTCGGTGTGGGGAGCCTGGGGTCTGGATAGGCCTCGGCAAGGTAAGGTAATTGTACCCTTTTTACCGGGTAAAAGGGTAAAGGTGTCGACATGCCAAGGGGTAAGGGTAAAGGGTAGGGTAAAAGGTAGCCTCGTTGCTTTTTACCTTTTACCTTACCTGCTAAAGGGTAAAAGGTAGCGTAGAGTGATTGTATTGTGGTTAGATAAAAGGTAGGGTAAAAGTTAGGCTCGTTGTTTTTACACTTTTACCTTACCTTGCCGAGGCCTAGGTCCGGACTGCGTCGCTGCTCGTCACCCCCTCTCTTCGCGTGGCCGGTTCCCCAGTGAAGCTCGCCTCTTCTCTCCGGCATGCCGCCAGACAACGGCGAGATCCGGTGGGGGGGGGGAGCGAACCTCGCTGGTGGACCGGAGAGAGAAGCCTCGTCCATGGCGTCGTGAGAAGGGAAATGACCCGCAGAGGGAAGGAGAGGAGTTGTGCAGTACTACAGTTAATAAAGAAGCACCCTTGCAACTCTCGCCGTGGAAGTCGTTTATTACAGATACATTGAATCATGTGTGTAAGAATCAGGGGGTGGGATTTTGTTTGCGCTCTGCTGCATAGCTTGAAGGCATTGATGCCTCAGCTCTCTCTCTCTCTCTGTCGATCCGTCGTCTTTATCGGAGGGGCCACTATAACGCTGCCAATCCGCTTGAGGCTTTCGTACAATGATGTGTTGGTACTATGGCGGTGGTTCTCAACCTGTTTGTTATTGCAGCCCCTCAATCAAGACCAGGGTCCTCATGCCCCCCCCCTCTCACCCCACTCGTGCGCTTGAACATCTCTATCGGTGTCTTGTGTCAGGCACGTGCTTCACGTTGTGAATCAGCGGCGCCGATGTTCCCCGCGCGAGATTCGACACTTTTCCTGCACGGTGTCCATGCCGCAGCCTGCCCCCCACCCCTTCTCCCCCCCGACTCCACCCTCGAAGGCTTTCCTCCGTGTTGAGAACCGCTGTCTTGTGGACTTCTTCTCCAAGCCTGCAAGAGCGAGGTGGGCTCACAAGAGGGCAGTACAGAGCCCCTAGCAGACAGCCAGGAGCCTCCTGCCAGGGCCCCAGAGGTCGCAAACAGATTTTGATTCCTTACCCGGGTTGAGAACCGCTGTCTTGTGGACTTCTACTCCACAATCTTGTGAAGCAAGTGAATTTTACCACCTGTACACGACCTGATTGTGTCACTCCACCTACTTACATTTGTACCTTTTAAGTTTCATATTGGTTACAAGAAAGGACATTAATGAGTGTGGTCATAAGTCAACATGTCCGCTCAAACTTGACCTTGAGCCAGTGGTGGACATTCCAAATTTCTGTGGCAGGAGAGAGCTCCTCTTTAGGACAAGATTACTGCAGCCCTAGGCTACAACACGTGGTATTGCCAGGTGGTCGCAGATTCAAGCATTATCCCGGCTCAGGCTTGCTCGGCTTCTCACGAGATTGGCGATCGATGTTCGTGTATGGAAATAATATTTTAAAGGTGACCAAATAATCTCTATTAAACAATGATATCGAAGAGGAAAGACCTTCATGTAGCTGTAGGTCGGTGTGGTTTGCTAACCGCTGTTTCAGGCACCCGCCCTAACCATGACGATAGCACCCACGTATACAACGACAAGGGGAATTGGACTATGCAACACGCACTACCGCCATGCTCAACGTTAAGTTGTTTATTCTGAACACATTTCATTTACAGTATGCATGTATTTGTTTGCAAATGACCCACTATCAGAATATACGCGTGGTTTATCCAAACCTAACTAGAGGTGACGAAACATTATACATCAACAGCTTTTCGCGCACATGCTGGTAATCTCTCCGATGCTCCAGAAACTAGTTTCCAAGGAAACTGGCAGCTTGCGGAACAAAACGTCACAGACATCGTGCCGACCAACAACGCGGTCGGGGGTGTGGAGCCAATCGGTTTCACAACAATTAGAAGACATCTTATTGGTTCTTTCGGTAAAGTCACGTAGAAGGGAAGTAATAAAATAATAAAAATAAAACATAATAAAATAATTCTCACGACGTTTCGGCCACAACGCAAGCAGCCGTCCTCAGATAGACCTGGGTTTCACCTGAGGACGGCTGCTTGCGTTGTGGCCGAAACGTCGTGAGAATTATTTTATTATGTTTTGTTTTTATTATTTTATTACTTCCCTTCTACGTGACTTTACCGAAAGAACCAAGAAGATGAATCCCTGCAGTCACGAAAGAAGCTTTAAATCGAAACATAAAAATGTTTTATTTTTATTATTTTATTACTTCCCTTCTACGTGACTTTACCGAAAGAACCAAGAAGATGAATCCCTGCAGTCACGAAAGAAGCTTTAAATAGAAACATAAATTTTTTTTATTTTTATTATTTTATTACTTCCCTTCTACGTGACTTTACCGAAAGAACCAAGAAGATGAATCCCTGCAGTCACGAAAGCTTTAAATCGAAAATTAGAGGACAATTTACGTTCCGCGGAGTCGCGGATCATCGTGGGATTTCAACAACAGCTGTTTCCGTCAACTTTCCTAAACCGAGCAGAGGTAGTGGGTTGGGATTTTTTTTTTCTTCAGACGGCTCGTTTCTGATTAAACTTGTCTCTGAGCTACGGGAGCGGTGTTCCGAATAAACGTGATTCCTCTCGAAGGCGCGTGCCTGTGTTTTCCCCTCCATCGCCGTTGTCGCATTCGGTGACCCGCAGCTCACGCAGCCCCTGCTGCGGTGGGTCGTCTGTTCTGCTGCAACATTCGCAAAAAAATTATTGACACTACCCGCAGGTCTGACTCGTATGGCGGAAAAACATAAACGTCCAAAAATTACGCATCAGTTTTTGAAACCCAACAAAGTCAAGAAAGTTGCAGGTGCAAACGATCTCGCATCGCGTGTAGCTAGCTACTACATGCGGAGAGACACGGGGACACACACAGGGAGACGTGGGGACACACGTGGAGATACAGACACGGGTAGACATGGGGACACGGGGAGACACTGGGATACTCGGGGAGACATGAGGGCACGGGGAGAGACGTGAAGACAAGACACGCGAGACTTGGAGACACGGGGAATCAGCGGCCCATGGGTAAACGCTGAGACACATTGCTGCTGCATGAGGACACACGGGGGTACACGGACACACGGGGAGAAACTGGGACACTTCTAATATACGTAGCTACTGCACGGCAGGCACTCACACAGCCTGACTGGCACGCGTTTGTCTATTAATGTCAATGAACCATCTCAAGCACAACCGACAATCACTATTAATTATGTGTGTTGAGCCATAAATAGGCCAATAATAACGATGGCTTTTAACCAGAGAAGGCTACCCGGGTCTCAATGTTGTCTTCAAGAGTTATCCTGCATTGGGTTGATAGGCCAATTCCATGGATGTTTGGTACGTGGAAGGAAACTAGGGACATCTCACATCCAAGAGGTTTTTGGGTGCCACGCAGGCAAGATTTTAACTACCTCGCCTGGTATAGAGGATGTTGTGGGTTCGATCCCGACCCTGATGCCTGCTGCTGTATATTTTGAGTTTGCATTTTCTCCCTGCAGTGGCGTGGATGTTTCTCTGTGTCCCTCCACATTTCGAATCAACACGCGTTTAGAGAATTTGGCTAAAGTCACGTAGGTAAAAAGTTAAAATTAATGAAAGTAAAAAAAGATATTTTTATTTTTATTGTATTAATTACAATTTTTTACCTACGTGACTTTACCGAAAAAAACCTAAGAATATGAATCCTTGCAGTCACGAAAGCTTCAAATCTAGAAAGAATTTGGCTACTATAAATTTCCACATGATAAGCCACTCCATTCAGCTATCATTTGTGGGCCAGGTCGCTTCTGAAAAAAGAGCTATATAGCTCAGTGAGCCTTGCCTGGTAAAATAAAAAAAAAGTTTAGTTTTAAACTAAAATCTTAAGATGGATTCTAAAATCCATCGCTCGACGCGCCATCTGGCCAATGCGCAGCCCCAGCCTACAACAACAGCTGTCGTCAGTTGCCTGCAAGGCTGCCATCCAAGTATCTAGCCAGGCTCAACACAGGTTAGCTTCTCAGGTGTGTCAAGAGATCAGGTGCACTAAAGTTGATTTGGACGTTGGTCAATTATGATTCGTGGAGGGGGGTGGGAGGGTGGGCGGGGGTTATTGCAACAGCGTATTGAACTGCATTGTGAACCCCAGTGACCCGAGTTTGATTCCTCTCAACAAAGTAGTACGGGATTTAGCAACCCAAAAAAATTAACCCGTAAAAACAAAGTTTTTCACTATAAATCCTTTATATGCGTGTTCAATGGGCCACAACCCAGCCCACATTGGTCTTTGAAACGGGCGGCTAGAGTCCTCTCGTCCTCTGGCTTGAGATGGCTGCCACCTATGGGTCAGATGATTGCCTGCCACCATTAAGCAATTGGTAATGAAATATAAAAAAAATTTACCTAAAAAGTGTAATAATTTTGGAAAAAAAATGTTCACGAAAAGAAATTGTCACGCACAACGAGTCTGTGTGCAAATGTCAGCTCGATTGGATCACGGGAAGTGGGTTAAAAAACGACCGAAAGATTTGCACGGTCGTAAGCGCGCAAGCAAGCAAGCAAGTGAACTTAATATAAAGGATTTTAAAAAGATGACGGACTGAGTCCGCACCTGACCGAGATCTGAACACGATTGTGGTTGTCGCATGCTCTACTCGCTGAATGCCACTCAGGCAGAATGTGCACAGCCCTTTTTAGCCAATCCACTGCTCGATGAGGGCCTCCCAATGCCGTGTGGGTCGCAGGCGAGGTTAAAGACAAGGAAGCAGGAAGTGGGATCATATAAATACAGTACAACCGTGTTTTGTTTTTGCTCCACTGCCCACGACGTAGCACATCCGCGCAGCCGTCCAATGACAACCGTCCCACCGGACTTCCAAAGGCTCAAGCCCGCTTAGCTCCTGCGGTGGGTCTGACTTGATCGCGGGTGCATTCCGGGTGATTGGGTCATAGACCGCGGCTGCCACGCTGCGTCTGCATTAGCGGAGAGCGGGCCGCACCAATTGACGTCGTCGCATTTCGTGTATTTATGACAGCCGGTTGGGCATCACGCCACGTCTCGTGGGCAAAGCGCCACGTCGTGCGCTGCGGGTTAGTGGAGTTTGAGCAGAGTGGCGCGTCCCGTAATCTAATTTGACGAGATTTTGCATTTAGGGCGAAATTGCACACGCGCGTGCCAAAAAAAGCCAACAATAAAGCAAAAAAAAAGCGCCCGCGTATAATGAAGTCCGATCGTAAATTGGAATGGTATGGAGAAATAAAAAAATTGAGATGCGATAAAACAAACAGAAAAACAATTCCAGCTGATTTGTCGCGATTATTCATTCGTGACGTGCGCGCCCCGGGACCTCCTGGCACGGTGGTGAACGTGGAGGTTGATATCACCTGGCGCTACGCCAAGTGGTCAAACAGGCGGCGGGGCAGCTGAGCAAGCAAATCGTGGGGCAGTGACCCTACCAGATAGAAGGGCAGTCACTCCATCAGACAGAAGGGCGGTCATTCTGACAGATGGCCATCTGAGCAGACAGCTGGGCGGAAATCTAGTCAGATTGAAGGGTAATCGCGTAGTTAGGCTGGTTAGGCTTATAACAGCCACACTTTGGGAGAGATTCTAAGTCATTCAGCAAGGCAAGTGACTTAGCCAGACAAACGCGGAGCATCGCCACCGATGTTAGCCACATCGAAGATTTGAACTGAGGTCTACGGTTTCATAGTGCAATGCAATAAACCCCTATGTGCCACCACTCCCCCTGCTCTTGTTTTATTACCGCCCTAACCGCAGACGGAGAGTATAATTAATCTCGTGCAGTGTTTCTGGCCTGCACCAAATGGGCACTATGGTCTTCGCTGAGTGCGATGGCCATTTAACACCCGGCGGCATTTGTTCAACAGGCAACAACTCTGCTGATGAGACTTGTAGAAGTTTGAAACGGTTCCAAAGTTTCTGCTGCTTGAGTAAATTCTCATTTTTTTTCCACTGCCACCAAGCTCAGGATCTCTCTATTTCCCCAGACATCCGTGCTGTCGACTCCATTGCTCCTATTCAAGTCCAGGCTAAATGCCTTCTTCACATTTACCCCTGCCTACAACTGACTGCCTCTTTTTCGATTTAAAGCTTTCGTGACTGCAGGGATTCATCTTCTTGGTTCTCTCGGTAAAGTCACGTAGAAAGGAAATAATAAAATAAGAAAAAGATATTTTATTATGTTTTATTTTTATTATTTTATTATTTCCCTTCTACGTGACTTTACCGAAAGAGCCAAGAAGATGACTGCCTCTTTCTCTGTCGATAAAATAAATATACCCCCTGTTTCCGTACAAGCGCATTTAGACGCTGCGTACATCCCCATTGGTTTGCACCGTCTCACACAGAGACCCATAGATTCGCACAGACACTCATAGACTCGCAGAAAGACCCAGCGGCTCGAATCAGGAACCGATTGACTCACACAGAGACCCATAGGCTCACACAGAGACCCATAAAACTCGCACGGAGACTCAACAGGGAAATTGATACTATGGGAACCTCATTTGCCAGTAAAAATATGATAATTGGTTTTTCACCCTTCTATCTGATGCCTTGCAATAGGTGTCAACTTGGTGCTTGAACATCTTAACACCTGTTTTATTGCCAGAACGAGTAAAACCTATTCTTACTTTTCATCGTCATCATCCCGCTGCTACCGCTGTACATTGGCACAGGAGCGCTCAATCCACACCGACTTCTCAAAGACACTTAAAAACTAAACTACGAAAAAAATGTTTTATTTTACCAAAGTAAGGCCCACTGAGCTCTGTAGCTCTTTTTCAGAAGCGACCTTGCGACAAACGATAGCTCAACGAAGTGACTTATCACGTGGAAATTTATAGCGGTCAAAATTACTCTCAGCGCATGTTTCTAAAAGTGGAGGGAAAAAACCGGAGGACCCGGAGAGAAATCCACGCGACCACGGAGAGACACGCAAACTCCAAATATAGACGCCTCAGGGTCGGGATCGAACCCACGACCTCCTGTATACCAGGTGAGGTAGTAAACATCTCGCCATGCAACTTAAAGGCCTCACCTCCATCTCCTGCCTCTCGATAGGAGATTGAGTTTGGCTCCGCACCTCACAGGGTCACAGGTGAATGTATGTCCGTGAAATATTTTTCTGCGTCGTTATTTTTTATTGTCTTCATTACTCTTTCACCCCACGCTAACGGAGAATTGCTTGACGACATAACAGATTGGTGCCAGAACGATGTATGCATGTTGAACTTCTTTCGCACCAGACCTAGCTAGGGTGACTGTGCCTCTACTTGAGCATATTGGCACAAGGCAGATGAAAGTGGAAACAATTAACGAGATGTATAAGTGGACACCTACGGGCCATCTGCCCCATGGTGCGTGACGATGACGACGACACCCCGACCCTTTCCCCCCAACACACGAGGTAATTTCACGAGGTTCACAGATTGAGTTTCATTGCACCGTTTCCCCGTGACCACAGTGACAAAATTACGCAGCCGCAATTGCGTCCCATGGGCACGGCACTTTTGAGTAACGTCCGCTCTGCATGGGGGAGGAAAATATGCAAGCAGCTGAAATTGAACGGGAGAATAGTCCCAGAGTTTGGCGATGCACAACTCCCGTGCAAACATTGTATTGCTATTATTAAGCTTGCGTGAGTGATGGAAAACGTAAAAAAAATATAAATGATCTGGGTCGGTAAGAAGGTCAATTATGTTTTATTTTATTATTTGTATTGTTTCCATTCTACGTGACTTTACCGAAAGAACAAAGAAGATGAATCCCTGCAGTCATAAACGCTTTAAATCGAAATTTAAGGTCAATTAGGATGTGAAAGCAGATGTCCGAAAGTGCGTATGGTCCAGCGCAGCTGTTGCCAAAACTTACGGGCAGATTCAGAATCGCTCTTCATCCCGGGGGAATCCGATGAGCTGTGAAGCTCTTTGTCCCGCATGCATGCCCGCTACTTTCGCGGATGTCTAGTTGGGAACCGTGGGCCACTGTCTGCTCGACCATTGTTCATAGACCACCAACCACAATAATCATAATACGATTTTCAACGCGCTGCACAATATTTCACGGACGTGATCGACCGTGACCTCTGAGGCGCAAGAGTCAAGCTCAGTGCCATTCTAAATCCAGGCGTAAATTAAGGTGGGGCCTTAAAGCGGGCGCCTTTACGGTAGAGGCGGCGTCTTTAAGTGTCTCTTAGAAGTCGGTATAGATGTTACGCTGTGGGGGGCGATGACGATGGTAGTGGTGATGATGATGGAAGTGATGATGATGATGGCGGTGGTCGTGATGATTGTGGTAGTGGTGATGATGATGATGGTGGTAGTGATGATTATGACGGTGGTGGTTGTGAATTGTAATGGTGGTGGTGATGATGACGATGGTGATCGTGATGATCGTGGTAGTGATGATGATGATGGTGGCGGTGGTGATTATGACGGTGGTGGTGGTGATAACGGTGGTGATAACGATGGTAGTGGTGATCATGATGGAAGTGATGATGATGGCGGTGGTCGTGATGATCGTGTTAGTGGTGATGATGATGGTGGCAGTGATGATTATGACGGTGGTGGTGGTTATGGTGGTGGTGGTGGTGATGATGACGGTGGTGGTGACGGTGGTGGTGATGATTATGACGGTGGTGGTGGTAATGATGGTGGTGGTGATGATGATGGCAGTGGTCGTGATGATCGTGGTAGTGGTGATGATGATGGTGGCAGTGATGATTATGACGGTGGTGGTGGTGGTGATGATGACGGTGGTGATAACGATGGTGGTGGTGATGATGGCGGTGGTCGTGATGATCGTGGTGATGATGATGGTGGCGGTGATGATTATGACGGTGGTGGTGGTTATGATGGTGATGATGACGGTGGTGGTGGTGATATCGATGGTGGTGGTGATGATGGCGGTGGTCGTGATGATCGTGGTAGTGGTGATAATGATGGTAGCAGTGATGATTATGACGGTGGTGGTGGTTATGGTGGTGGTGGTGATGATGACGGTGGTGGTGACGGTGGTGGTGATGGTGGTGGTGATGATGGTGGTGGTTATGATGGTGGTGGTGATTATGACGGTGGTGGTGGTGACGGTGGTGATGATGATGGCCGCATTCCAGACGGCTGGGGCTGCCACAGAGTAACCACACCGTGCACCAATAACATTTCTCTCAAAATTAAAACCACTCTAAAACAAAAAGGGGAAGGGGTGTTGTAAATCGTTAATCTAAAAAGCGCGAAAACGATTAACTTGCTTTTTATTGACCAATCTAAATAGTTGCGTAGTTACAATGGGCAGTTACAAAAAAAATCATGGTATTTCAAATAAACAACACATGTAAATAATCCATATCGTGTCCGCGACGACCACAATTCGAGGAACCACTGCTCGAAAGAATTCTGGCAGCGAGGAGTCACAACCGCCGAGAGGACACATGCGAACGTGCAGAGCAGCACCTTTAACAACAAAAATAAAGTAATATTTAAAAAATGCTTTTTTTACTAAACACGCTTTAATGAAATGTACTAGTAATGGCACAATTCCATGACTCCAGGAAGTGGCCCCGAAGCTTGCCATAACGTAAGGGGGCCATGGCCAATTACAGCCAACGTCAGTTGAGCGTGGACAATTAGACCCAAGCCGAAACATAACATGTAAAATATAATGTAAAAAAATACGTTTTCTTTTATTTGTTATGATAGAATATAATATTGTCATCGGTATGACACAAGTATACAAAGTTTGCAGTCGATAGCACATTGGGAAGTGGGTTAAAATTGAGTTACAATATTTGAGGATACGACAACAACAACAACAGACAGAGTGAGTTAATAGAAAGCGTGTAAACAAAATAAAAAACAACACAGACAGACGGCCAAGTCTCTAGTACGTCTGGTAACATTCACAATGGACCAGCAACCTGCACGGACTTCCCAACACCGCTCCCTCCTCCATCGTAAACCCCCGGCCGACACCTTCGACGCGGCTTTGCGTTGTGTTTATTCGATTTCTACTTGACAGTCGTCACTTTTACAAAGGCGTCTTACACAACGCGAGCACGTGAACACACAAATACAGCAAATACAGACAAAGATCCCCGTGTAGCCTTCACAGAATGTAGGGGCAAGTGCCGTTAGCGAGCAGCGCCTATGAAGGCCGGCACTGCAAACGAGGGGTGAGGGAGAGGGGGTCCAACATTGCGCCCGATCGCCTTAGTATCCCCAGTGGTGATGTCTACACATTCCACCAGATACTTACTCATTTTGAGGCTGAGTGGACCTAGGGGAGGGGCCCAGGACCGGTTCACTTCACTGGTGTTGACCGTGAGCGGGAATCGAACTCGGGTCCCCCGGGTTTCGTAGCGCAGCGCGCTAACCGCTACACCACCGCTCCCCCATAAACACACAGACACACACACAGACATACACACACACACACCGACACACACACACACCGACACACACACACCGACACACACACACCGACACACACACACCGACACACCGACACACACACACACCGACACACACAGACATACAAAGACAAAGATCCCCCGTATAGCCTTAACAGACTGTAGGAGCAAGTGCTGTTAGCGAGCACCTATGAAGGACGGAACAGTACACGAGGGGGTGGGTGGCCAGCACCACGCCCGACCGCCTTTGTCTCCCTAGTGGCGATGTTTACACACCGCACCAGGTACTCATTTGAGGCTGAGTCGACCTAGGGGAGGCCCAGGACCGGTTCAGATAATCGTCACTGGTGTTTGCCGTGAGCGGGAATCGAACTCGGGTGGCCAGGTCCGTAGTGCAGCGCGCTAATCACTACACCACCGCTCCCCAGACATACACACAGACACACACACCAACAGACACACAGACATACACACACACCAACAGAAACACACACCAACAGACACACACAGACACACACACACCAACAGACACACACACACCAACAAACACACACACAACCAAACAGACACGCGTACAAATCTACCGCGACGTTGCGTGACAAGACGCCGGGCAGGAGACTGTTTGGGTTGCATTACTCAATAACCCAGAGTCCTCGTCGCGTGGAGACGCGCGCAGTAAAACAGCCACTTGGTCTCGCTCTTGGCCAAGCGTGGACACTTTACAACCCAGCGGTCATCACGGGCTGATCAGGGGTTGTTGCTTTATGATGCGACTCTATTCGCGATTCGGGCCAGACTTGAGGTTGTAAAACAAAGAAGGCGGCAATAACAACCCGAGCGAGCGGGCCTTCTCTATAGAACGGTTCACCCTTTGTAGTTTTTGCCAACGTGAGATGCAATTTTTTTTCTGAGAGGGGGGAGAGGGTGCAGGTGAAGGGTTTGGCATGGCACCCCCCCTCCCAACCACGTGTGTAAGGGTTTAAGCTGGACGTCTGTGAAAAAGAGCTTCATAGCTCATCGGATGCCTCCAGCACAAATTAAGATTCTGATGCTAAAACTGGGAACCCCCTTCTCCACCTACTGCCGCTCACCCGCCTCCTAATCCTGCTCCTCGCTGTAGGTCCCAGCGCCCGGCCTCTCATCCAGACCCTGTAGGTCCCAGCACCCGGGCCTCTCATCCAGACCCTGTAGGTCCCAACGCCCGGCCTCTCATCCAGACCCTGTAGGTCCCAGCGCCTGGCCTCTCATCCAGACCCTGTAGGTCCCAGCGCCCGGCCTCTCATCCAGACCCTGTAGGTCCCAGCGCCCGGCCTCTCATCCAGACCCTGTAGGTCCCAACGCCCGGCCTCTCATCCAGACCCTGTAGGTCCCAGCGCCTGGCCTCTCATCCAGACCCTGTAGGTCCCAGCGCCCGGCCTCTCATCCAGACCCTGTAGGTCCCAGCGCCCGGCCTCTCATCCAGACCCTGTAGGTCCCAGCGCCCGGCCTCTCATCCAGACCCTGTAGGTCCCAGCGCCCGGCCTCTCATCCAGACCCTGTAGGTCCCAGCGCCCGGCCTCTCATCCAGACCCTGTAGGTCCCAGCGCCCGGGCCTCTCATCCAGACCCTGTAGGTCCCAGCGCCCGGCCTCTCATCCAGACCCTGTGGGTCCCAGCGCCCGGCCTCTCATCCAGACCCTGTAGGTCCCAGCGCCCGGGCCTCTCATCCAGACCCTGTAGGTCCCAGCGCCCGGCCTCTCATCCAGACCCTGTAGGTCCCAGCGCCCGGCCTCTCATCCAGACCCTGTAGGTCCCAACGCCCGGCCTCTCATCCAGACCCTGTAGGTCCCAACGCCCGGCCTCTCATCCAGACCCTGTAGGTCCCAGCGCCCGGCCTCTCATCCAGACCCTGTAGGTCCCAGCGCCCGGCCTCTCATCCAGACCCTGTAGGTCCCAGCGCCCGGCCTCTCATCCAGACCCTGTAGGTCCCACCGCCTGGCCTCTCATCCAGACCCTGTAGGTCCCAGCGCCTGGCCTCTCATCCAGACCCTGTAGGTCCCAGCGCCTGGCCTCTCATCCAGACCCTGTAGGTCCCAACGCCCGGGCCTCTCATCCAGACCCTGTAGGTCCCAGCGCCCGGGCCTCTCATCCAGACCCTGTAGGTCCCAGCGCCCGGCCTCTCATCCAGACCCTGTAGGTCCCAGCGCCCGGCCTCTCATCCAGACCCTGTAGGTCCCAGCACCCGGGCCTCTCATCCAGACCCTGTAGGTCCCAGCGCCCGGGCCTCTCATCCAGACCCTGTAGGTCCCAGCACCCGGGCCTCTCATCCAGACCCTGTAGGTCCCAGCGCCCGGGCCTCTCATCCAGACCCTGTAGGTCCCAGCAGCCCCGGCCTCTCATCCAGACCCTGTAGGTCCCAGCGCCCGGCCTCTCATCCAGACCCTGTAGGTCCCAGCGCCCGGCCTCTCATCCAGACCCTGTAGGTCCCAACGCCCGGGCCTCTCATCCAGACCCTGTAGGTCCCAGCGCCCGGCCTCTCATCCAGACCCTGTAGGTCCCAGCGCCCGGCCTCTCATCCAGACCCTGTAGGTCCCAGCGCCCGGCCTCTCATCCAGACCCTGTAGGTCCCAGCAGCCCGGCCTCTCATCCAGACCCTGTAGGTCCCACGCCCGGGCCTCTCATCCAGACCCTGTAGGTCCCAAGCGCCCGGCCTCTCATCCAGACCCTGTAGGTCCCAGCGCCCGGCCTCTCATCCAGACCCTGTAGGTCCCAGCGCCCTGGCCTCTCATCCAGACCCTGTAGGTCCCAGCGCCCGGCCTCTCATCCAGACCCTGTAGGTCCCAGCGCCCGGCCTCTCATCCAGACCCTGTAGGTCCCAGCGCCTGGCCTCTCATCCAGACCCTGTAGGTCCCAGCGCCCGGCCTCTCATCCAGACCCTGTAGGTCCCAGCGCCGGGCCTCTCATCCAGACCCTGTAGGTCCCAACGCCCGGCCTCTCATCCAGACCCTGTAGGTCCCAGCGCCTGGCCTCTCATCCAGACCCTGTAGGTCCCAGCGCCCTGGCCTCTCATCCAGACCCTGTAGGTCCCAGCGCCCGGCCTCTCATCCAGACCCTGTAGGTCCCAGCGCCCGGGCCTCTCATCCAGACCCTGTAGGTCCCAGCGCCGGCCTCTCATCCAGACCCTGTAGGTCCCAGCGCCCGGCCTCTCATCCAGACCCTGTAGGTCCCAGCGCCCGGCTCTCATCCAGACCCTGTAGGTCCCAGCGCCCGGCCTCTCATCCAGACCCTGTAGGTCCCAACGCCCGGGCCTCTCATCCAGACCCTGTAGGTCCAGCGCCTGCCTCTCATCCAGACCCTGTAGGTCCCAAGCGCCCGGGCCCTCTCATCCAGACCCTGTAGGTCCCAGCACCCCGGGCCTCTCATCCAGACCCTGTAGGTCCCAACGCCCGGCCTCTCATCCAGACCCTGTAGGTCCCAGCGCCCGGCCTCTCATCCAGACCCTGTAGGTCCCAGCGCCCTGGCCTCTCATCCAGACCCTGTATGGTCCCAGCGCCGGCCTCTCATCCAGACCCTGTAGGTCCCAGCGCCTGGCCTCTCATCCAGACCCTGTAGGTCCCAGCGCCTGGCCTCTCATCCAGACCCTGTAGGTCCCAGCGCCTGGCCTCTCATCCAGACCCTGTAGGTCCCAGCGCCTGGCCTCTCATCCAGACCCTGTAGGTCCCAACGCCCGGGCCTCTCATCCAGACCCTGTAGGTCCCAGCGCCTGGCCTCTCATCCAGACCCTGTAGGTCCCAGCGCCTGGCCTCTCATCCAGACCCTGTAGGTCCCAGCGCCTGGCCTCTCATCCAGACCCTGTAGGTCCCAGCGCCTGGCCTCTCATCCAGACCCTGTAGGTCCCAGCGCCTGGCCTCTCATCCAGACCCTGTAGGTCCCAGCGCCCGGCCTCTCATCCAGACCCTGTAGGTCCCAGCGCCCGGCCTCTCATCCAGACCCTGTAGGTCCCAGCGCCCGAGCCTATCATCCAGACCCTGTAGGTCCCAGCGCCTGGCCTCTCATCCAGACCCTGTAGGTCCCAGCGCCCGGGCCTCTCATCCAGACCCTGTAGGTCCCAGCGCCCGGCCTCTCATCCAGACCCTGTAGGTCCCAGCGCCCGGGCCTCTCATCCAGACCCTGTAGGTCCCAGCGCCCGGGCCTCTCATCCAGACCCTGTAGGTCCCAGCGCCCGGCCTCTCATCCAGCCCTGTAGGTCCCAACGCCCGACTTCTCATCCAGACCCTGTGGGTCCCAGCGCCCGGCCTCTCATCCAGACCCTGTAGGTCCCAGCGCCCGGCCTCTCATCCAGACCCTGTAGGTCCCAGCGCCCGGCTCCTCATCCAGACCCTGTAGGTCCCAGCGCCCGGCCTCTCATCCAGACCCTGTAGGTCCCAGCACCCGGGCCTCTCATCCAGACCCTGTAGGTCCCAGCGCCCGCCTCCTCATCCAGACCCTGTAGGTCCCAGCGCCCGGCCTCTCATCCAGACCCTGCAGGTCCCAGCGCCCGGCCTCTCATCCAGACCCTGTAGGTCCCAACGCCCGGGCCTCTCATCCAGACCCTGTAGGTCCCAACGCCTGGCCTCTCATCCAGACCCTGTAGGTCCCAGCACCTGGCCTCTCATCCAGACCCTGTAGGTCCCAACGCCCGGGCCTCTCATCCAGACCCTGTAGGTCCCAGCGCCCGGCTCCTCATCCAGCCCCTGTAGGTCCCAGCGCCCGGGCCTCTCATCCAGACCCTGTAGGTCCCAGCGCCCGGCTCCTCATCCAGACCCTGTAGGTCCCAGCGCCCGGCCTCTCATCCAGACCCTGTAGGTCCCAGCACCCGGGCCTCTCATCCAGACCCTGTAGGTCCCAGCGCCCGGCCTCCTCATCCAGACCCTGTAGGTCCCAGCGCCCGGCCTCTCATCCAGACCCTGCAGGTCCCAGCGCCCGGCCTCTCATCCAGACCCTGTAGGTCCCAAGCGCCCGGGCCTCTCATCCAGACCCTGTAGGTCCCAACGCCTGGCCTCTCATCCAGACCCTGTAGGTCCCAACGCCCGGCCTCTCATCCAGACCCTGTAGGTCCCACGCCCGGGCCTCTCATCCAGACCCTGTAGGTCCCAGCGCCCTGGCCTCTCATCCAGACCCTGTAGGTCCCAGCGCCCGGCCTCCTCATCCAGACCCTGTAGGTCCCAGCGCCCGGCCTCTCATCCAGACCCTGTAGGTCCCAGCGCCCGGGCCTCTCATCCAGACCCTGTAGGTCCCAGCGCCCGGCTCCTCATCCAGCCCCTGTAGGTCCCAGCGCCCGGCCTCTCATCCAGACCCTGTAGGTCCCAGCACCCGGGCCTCTCATCCAGACCCTGTAGGTCCCAGCGCCCGGCTCCTCATCCAGACCCTGTAGGTCCCAGCGCCCGGGCCTCTCATCCAGACCCTGTAGGTCCCAGCGCCCGGGCCTCTCATCCAGACCCTGTAGGTCCCAACGCCCGGCCTCTCATCCAGACCCTGTAGGTCCCAGCGCCCGGGCCTCTCATCCAAACCCTGTAGGTCCCAGCGCCCGGGCCTCTCATCCAGACCCTGTAGGTCCCAGCGCTCGGGCCTCTCATCCAGACCCTGTAGGTCCCAGCGCCCGGGCCTCTCATCCAGACCCTGTAGGTCCCAGCACCCGGCTCCTCATCCAGACCCTGTAGGTCCCAGCGCCTGGCCTATCATCCAGACCCTGTGGGTCCCAGCGCCCGGCTCCTCATCCAGACCCTGTGGTTCCGGTCGTGGGCAGGAAGAATAACGTCCTGAAATTGCTGGGAAAACGGTGAGAAAAATCCTTCAGGTGCTTATTTTAAAAAATAAAATGTACACAACCGGCGGGGTGGTTGGGTTCGCACTTTCCCACGCGCATTCTGCCACGAGATTTGTCGTCGCTTCACCGTGGAAACGAATCGTCTTTAACTCCCACAACTTGAATTTGGGCAAATGCAGCGCAAACCCAATGCATAGACATTTGTCTTTGCTTTGTGTTAATACGCGGTGTGTTGTGACCGCCATCAACTCGCTTGAAATCCGGTTTTAAATACTGATCCCATTGAAGACACTAAAACCTCAATGGGTGAAACTAAAGGATTCAACAATTTATTTTCATTTTACTCGGTAAGGCCCACTGAGCTACGTAGCTCTTTTCCAGAAGAGACCTGTCCACAAATGATAGCTCAACGAAGTGGCGTATCATTTGGATGCGTATTGCAGCCAAATACTCGAAACGCGTGTTCATTCTCAATTTGGAGGGCGGAAAAAACGGAGGACCCGGAGAAAAATCTACACGACTGCAGGTAGAAACACGCAAACTCCAAATATACAGCAGCAGGCATCAGGGTCGGGATCAAACCCACGACCTCCTGTATACCAGGCGAGGTAGTTAGCGTCTCGCCACTGCGGCGCCCCACCAAGGAGCCTTATCAAGAATTCAAAGACTATCAGGAGAAACACCTTGAGCCAGTTTGAATGGCTGCCTTGTCTTTTTCTTTTGTGCAATCCTAGACGTTCCCAATCTCGCAATCCAAGCTCCCTGATAGAGACCTCAGACCCCCCCCCCCCCACTCGCCCCCCCCCCCTATAACAAACAGCACGTGTTCGCTGACCTTTGGACAAACTCTGAACTCTGCCACCATAATTCACTCCGTCTCGCGTTTTCCACGTAGGGATCTATGAAAGTGACACCCATAAAGGTCAGCGCGAGTTATTACAAATAAACCCCGTGCCACGATTCCAAGCCGATATTTTGTCACCGGCAGTTGTGCAACAGCGTGGCTTTGACCGGGTTTTCATGTTTTTTGACACTCATCAGCGAGCCATAGCTGGCACCATTACGTACGCGTGCGTGTGTGAGGTCATCATCGGCATCTGGGGAGCAGTGGCGCAGTGGTTAGCGAGGTGCCCTCCGAACTTGGCCACTCGAGTTCGATTGCCTGCTCACGGCAAACATCGGTGACGAATGTCTGAACCTGTTCTGGGCTTCTCCTAGGTTGACTCAGTCTTAAATGAGTACCTGGTGCGATGTGTATGTATCAGCATTGGGGATACAAAGGTGGCCGGGCGTGGTGCTGGCCACCGACCCCCTTGTGCACCGTGCCGGCCTTCATAGGTGCTCGCTAACAGCGCTTGCCCAATGAGTATGTTAAAGGAAGAGATCTCGGTCTCTCTGGCTTTAGTCATCATCATCATCAGCAATGAGCAATCCACTGCTGGATGAAGGCCTCCCCAAGCCGTCACCACCTCTCACAGTCCTGCGGCGTAATAAGTCACCTTGTGTGTGACGTCAGTAGCACGGCTCGGCTCTTGCAGTGCAAAAAAACAACAACATGGCGCCTCCTGAGCCACGATGGCCCCGGCGTGGCTCGGATGTGGCAGTCGAAAAAGGTTAGGGGCCGTCCATAAATGACGGCACGTGATATTGGACGATTTTTTACGCCCCCCCCCCCCCCTGTCACACGGCGTCACAAAATGTCAGACCCCCCCTCAAATATGACGTCACAAAGCTCTGCCCCCCCCCCCCCCCAAAACCATATTTTCATTTTGAAAATAAAACATGCTTCAAATCGCTTTAAACTATTGTCATTGTAGTGCAAATTTAATGTGGCGCTGCACTCTGATGTTGTAGGAGAAAACATTTATTAAAAAGTCTATTTAATTAAGTAGAACGTACTCTTTGTTTTTTTCGGTAAAGTCACGTAGGTACTTTACCGAAAAAACCAAAGAGCATGGATCCTTGCAGTCACGAAAACTTCAAATCTAGAATTTAGTAGAACGTGTTGTCTATATTTATTTAAAGTTGCGAATTTTGATGTGACGTCACATTTCTCAACTCCCCCCCCCCCCCTCGTCACAAATGTCTGACCCCCCCCCTAGGAGCGTGACGTCATTTATGGACGGCCCCTTATGGAATAGGTGAAGGACACCACTGGCATTCGAAATGTATTTCTATGAAAGGATATGGCATCTTAACTGAACCCAAAAAATGACCAGGAAGTAATCAAAAGGTTGCACATAGAAGAAAACAACCTGATGATGCAGGCAAGTGATGAGAAGTAAACTGGAACTATTTGGACATATATGTAGGACGGACAATAACAGCAGGGCCGGATTAAGATTCTGTAGGCCCCTGGGCTACAGGTACTGTGAGGCACCCAGTAATATTTTCAAAAGGAAAACAAAGTTAAAGAAAAAGAACATTTATGTTACAAGGCTAACAACAAATAAATGAAATAATTTTCACTTCATCTCTGGAGGCCCCTCCAGCTGGCGAATGCCCCTGGGTTGCAGCCCCTAAAGCCCCCGTGCCTTAATCCGGCCCTGAACAACAGAGACATAAAAAAGTGTGTCATTCGGGAAATGGGAGAAACCTAAAAGAGAGGAAAACCTAACAGAGAAAGGCTTGAGGACGACAGGAGAGATTGGTGCCAGACACATGTGTGCATTACTTGAGCGTATTGGCACAAGACAGAGAGGAAAGTGGACACAAATCATGAAATGTGCAGTGGACACCTACGGGGCTATCTGCCCACGGATCGTAATAATAATTATAAAAATGTATAATGCGCATTTCATCCTGGGATTCCAATGCATGGAAAGCATGAAACAAAAACAGAACCAGGGAAACCGACCAAACTAAAGAGGAAAGACCACTTCAACAAGATGGGGTTTCTAAGCAGACTTAAATATATCTACCGACTCCGATTTCCTGATTTCAAGTGGCCAAGCGTTCCGTAGATTGGGTGCCACGCTAATAAAAGCCCGATCGCCAAAAGAGCGCAATGAAGACATGGGAGTGCTGAAAAGTAGGAGATCAGAAGATCTTCAGCACCTTGATGGAATATATAAATGTATTAGTTCCTTCAACCGATGTGGGGTGAGCCCTTTTCATGCCTTATAGGTTAATAGTAATATCTTAAAATCCACTCGGAATTTGACCGGAAGCCATAAGAGGATTGGTGAAATGTGCTCACGGAAAGGTGTACATGTAAGCAGTTTATCAGCTGCATTCTGAACAAGCTGCAGTCTTACCCAATGCCTTGCTCGGTATCCCAACCAGTAAGGCGTTGGAGAAGTCGAGTTGGGGTAATGACGACGACGACGATGATGATGGAAAGGCACCACTCTGTTTGGTACTCGGACTGGTGAGCATGGAGCTCAGCCGTTGGTGTGATACGTCTCAGCAAATACCGAAATAAAATAAAACCACTTCTTCTTTCGTACGGCTGATGTGGATGCAGAGCAACAACTACAACTTCAGGCGGTCAAGCCCAGAGCGACCGCGTTACTAGTAACTAAAGCCACTGTAACATCGAGACATCCCTCCGCAAGAACGTGCCCAGCAGTGACGAGGACAAAGTCAGAGAGAGAAAGAGAGAGGGTGAGAGAGTCAACTGCTCACTCACTGCTGTCTTGTGTACCCGGTCATCTAACTCAATTAACAGATGCAATGCATTCCTCCGATTATAAAGACGCCCCGGGAAAGAAGACTCGTCCAAAACGTGTGCTTTGTTATCAATACACTCGGTTGTACAATTAATTTGGTCACACACACCACACACTACACAGACGCTGGATTATAAAATCTGTCCTGGAGAATATAGTAAGTTTAACCAGAAGTACACGTGGGACTGTTTGAAGTTGTCGCAACATTAACAGTGGATGTATAAGGCTGCCACGGTGGCGAGATGTTAACTCCCTCGCCTAGTATACAGGAGGTCATGTGTTCGATCCCGACCCTGACGTCTGCTGCTGTATATTTGGAGTTTGCGTGTCTCTCTCTCTCATCATCATCACGGTGGCTATGACATGTTAACTACCTCGCCTGGTATACAGGAGGTCGTGGGTTCGATCCCGACCCTGACGCTTGCTGCTGTGTATTTGGAGTTTACATGACTCTCTCCTTGGTCGCGTGGATTTTTCTCCGGCTTCTCAGGTTTTCCCCTGCACATTTAGAATCAACGTCACTCGTTTAGAGTATTTGGCTGCTGTGAATGTCCACACAACTTCGTTGAGCTCTCATTTGTGGCCAGGTCGCTTCTGAAAAAGAGCTATATAGCTCAGTGGGTTTTACCTGGTAAAACTAAAAAAAACACCTGTGCTCACTTTAAGCACATGACATGTACCTGGGTCCCACGGAGGGAAACAAATGCACTGATGACGTTGCAGCGCTGGAACGCCACCTCTCAGGGTGTGTGGTACACAAGGTCAACAACATTCCCTTCAGATGGTAGAAACGTGGGGTTAAATGAAACCTCGCGTATGGATGGACAGGGCAGAGCTGACAGTCGTTCTTTCTGCGAAGGAGATTGCTCGGTTAAGTGCCACGAGCGATGATGTGCCTATAGCAGCGTGAAATAAAACGAAGGTAAGACGTAGAAGTAACATCAAGACTATTCAAGGCCCTCACGTTGATCGATAATATCTGATTTGATTAATAAACGGTGGCGAGTAAAAGCTGGCCTCTCCTCGTGTGCTTGTGTGAGAGAGATCGAGTGGGGAGCGGTGGTGTTGTGGTTGGCGCAACACGTTACGAATCCGGCGACCCCAAGGCTAACTGCTCCTGGGCATCTCCTAGGTCGACTCAGCCTCAAATGAGTACATAGTGCGGTAGGTAAACTTCGCCACGTGTTTCTGGCCATCCACCCGCTCGTGTTCCACACAGTGCCCGGCCTTCATAGCTGCTACTCGCTAACAGCACTTGGCCCCAACAGTCTATGAAACAGACTACACGAGGGATCTTTGTCTTGATGGGGAGGGAGGGAGGGAGAGGAGGTGGGGGGGGGGGCATGGTCGTTTGTTTGTCTTTTACACCAGGCTGTATCGAGGGAGTTGATGGTGTGTTGGCGAGAAGTTGCGCCGCTGATAAGGAGGGAGGCCGTGTTGGAGCTCTCGAAGCATGTCGCTTTTCAACGAGAGCGGTGTCCACTGGCCCCTTATCTCGCTCAGCGTGAGTGACTCGCAGTAACCCCAGCTGGCGGCCTCTGTGGCGTAATGCAAATGTTGGAAGGGGGAGGGGGGATGGACGGCAGGAGGTGGTGCCATTTCACAATGATCGTCATCATCATCATCTGGTCAGGGGTCAGCAAACTGCGGCTCCGAAGACGCGTGCGGCTCTTCAAGGACCGCTTCGTGGCGTCGTTCACGTTGCATTGTGGCTCTTGTAAATATCGAGGGAGTTTTTGTTGTTGTTATCACCGAATTCGTAAACACTAAAATGTCTCTAATTGAAAATGGTTTTTTTTACCCTTTTATCTGGCAACAAAACTGACACCTTTTTTTACAAGGAGTCATGTTTGCATTGACCACGATACCTGCAGTCGGAATGCAAACAAAAAACATGACTCTGATAATGTATGCATTATCAGAGTTATGTTAATGTATACAGCCCAGGCTGCGGAATTTATTCCACCCAGGGGATCGGAGCGTCGACGAGGAGAGGGCCCCGATGGACCACGCAGCTTAGGCCGCGTCGATAAGTTTGCGGCTAAAGGAGGGGACCGGGGAGCATTTGTTCGCCGATTTGAGGCGGCGTACACTTATTTAGAATGGACGGAGCACGAGGCACTGAAGGCTCTCCCCACGGCCATTAGCGACGACGCTTTGATTATGTATTCCTCCGTACCGGCAAAGAAAAAGAACACCTTGCAATCCGCATATCGAGAGAGGCTGAGATTTTGACCCACCATCCAGTGCAAAAAGACGATTTCAAAACCTTCGGCGGGAAGAAGGGGAATCAGCCTTGGCCTACAGATGTACTCTCATGGCCCTGGCACAGGCTGCTTTCCCGGGCCTGAAAGCGGGGGCCCTGGACTTCAATGGTTGCTGACCATATGTTAGTGCTGGCACGGGCCTAAACAATAGTTTTGCCAGTCACTGATGAGGACAAGCAGACCTCCTTGTGGATTGCGCAGGGCATAAGATCCCCAAAGGAGGTGATGAGTCCAAATAGCAGACCCATCAACCCATCAAGAACTGGAGGGAGTTCAGAGAAATTGGAATGTAGGAGAAGACACCGAAACAGAAATGGATGTGGGGCTGCCCGGGGAGGAGATGTGGGCGGCTGTGAGGGGGACATACTGGGGACCGGTCCAGAGGACTCGTTGTTGGATGCCCTGGGGACTCGGAGCATCTAGCCGGACCCAAGACCCGGTGACCTGCCACAAATGTGGTCACACGAGCCCCATCACACGCACTGATGCTGCCCCACCGGGGCCGCCCTCACGCCAACGGCCGCTCTCTGGTTATATCTGGCCCTGTACCCATCTCCAGCACGTTGACTGTTCCCTGTTTGCTGGGGACGGACTATTTGAACCAGCTCCCTATAACAAAAAAATTTCGGACTAAGGGTCCATCGACACACCTTAGCAGGAGCGGAAACCATCCTATGTCGCCACCAAAAATTTTCTTGCAAGTTTTGAACCCGGCAACCACACCTGTCACTATGGATGGAGGAACGGTGTTGGCACATGTGCGGCCCATGCCAGCAGAGGGCGGAGAAGTGCAGGCAGGAATAATGATGGATGCAAATGATCCTGCGAGTGAGGAGGCTATGCCTTGCCTGGAAGCCATCATATCGCAGGATCCAAACTAGTCCGAGCCACAGCGTCAGGCGCTTCGGACATTGTTACAAGACTTTGAGGACATTTTTAGTAAGGGACCAAACGATTTAGGTCACACTAATTTAATGTCACGTAGAGACGGGAAACGCGCCGCCAATCCGCAAAAAATTCATATCGCATGGGTCCGGTCGAGAAAGATCGCGTACAAAATGCGATCGATGAGATGTTAAGAGCCGATATTATCTAGATTTGAAGCTTTCGTGACTGCAATGATTCATATTCTTAGGTTTTTTTTGGTAAAGTCACGTAGGTAAAAACATTAAAAAGTAAAATAAAATAAAAATCACGACGTTTCGGAGGCAACACAAGCTTCCGTCTTCAGGTGGTACCGTCACAGCCACGACAGCTGTATCTCACCATCCACGAGCCCATGTGGGGCCCCTATCGTCCTGGTGAAAAATCCAGACGGTTCATTGCGGTTTTGTGTCGACTTACGTCGACGAAATAAGATCACAATGGCGGATGCTTTTCCGCTACCGCAGATTGACGATTCCTTGGACGTCTTAGCGGGAGCCAAATATTTTCTACATTGGATCTATCATCGAGATTTTGGCAGCTACCGCTGGATGAGGATTTAAAACACAAAACTACCTTTAGGAAACCGGAGGGGTTATTTCATTTTAACTGTCTTCCCATGGGATTACAAATGGCCCCAGCTACATTCCAACGGCTCATGAAGCTGATATGGGACATTTGCCTGATATATTTGGACGACGTAATTGTGTTCTGACGATTTTTGCAGTAACACTTATACCGGTTGAGGCTGCTTTTCTCACGTATCAGAAAGCACATTAAAAACTCAAGCCTTCTAAATGCCACCTCGCACGGCCCTCCATCAAATATCCAGGGCACATAGTGCAACGGGGGTAGCTACTTATCCAGAAAAGATGCGGTGAGTTAAGGAATGTCCGACCCCTGATTCCGTGCCGGATGTTAGAAGATGTATGAGGCTTTGTTTCATATTACTGCAGATTCGTACAGGATTTTTTGGCCATTGCAAAACCCCTACACGCACTTACAGCTAATGGGCAGAAATTCCAGTGGGGTACAGAAGAGGACAGGGCTTTTAAAAGTACGAAGGTGCCACTGTTGGCATATCTAGATTTTGCATTGCCCTTCACGCTGGATTGGGGCCATCCTATCCCAGGTGCAGTCGGGCAGGGAGGTGGTGATAGCATATGGCAGCCAGGTACTGTCATCGGCCGTACAACGCGACTGCGGACCGAGGAGATAGCTCCTGGCCATCGTGAATTTTGTACGGCAATTCCGCTCATACCTGTACGGACGAAAATTTGCAGTGTGGACTGACCGTGCAGCACTGCAATACTCATTACGTACGATCAACCCGCTGGTCAAATGGCCAGGTGGATTGAGAGGCTACAAGAATTCCCCTATGAGGTGGTCCGCCGTGTTGATGCGCAACCCCTTATCTCGTGACCTGTCTTAAAGAGACGGTCACGGGGTCACGCGCAACGCCGATAAGGGGCGCTCTTGACGTGGGCGTTGTTCGCACGCGAGCACGCGCACGCACGCACGCGCGCGTGTGCATGGCGAGAGTTATGTGGGAGTGTTGGGTCAGTGCGTGTGTGTAAACATCGTGGTGAGCGGCGGTGGTGCAGCGGTTAGCGCGCTGCGCTGCACGAGCCCGGCGTGCCCGGAGTTCGATATCCGCTCGCGGACAAGAACAGTGGCGAATATCTGAACCGGTCCTGGGCCTCCCCTAGGTCGACTCGGCCTCAAATATTCCGCACCTCCGATTAGCACGGGTTGGCTCCCACTCGGGAGACAAAGGCGGTCGGGCATGGTGCTGGCCACCCACCCCGTGCGTGCACCGTTCTGGCCTTCATAGGTGCTCGCGAACAGCACTTTCCCCGAAAAGTCTGTTAAGGCTAAAAGGCTGTAGACATCGCCACTAAGGAGACAACGGCGGCTGGACGTGGTCGCAATGTGTCCTGGCGTTTGGGCCACCCTGTACATTACTTTGTCCTCTCGTGTGTTCTGCGTGCGATTAACGTGAATGCATCCTCTACGGCTCAGTGACACATTGTCCTGCGGAGGGAGCTGGTAGGAACGTCGGGTTGCTCGGTCAATGGCCTGCAGGGTCAACGGCGGCGTGGTGTATTCCGCAAATATGGCCGACTGTGAGGGCGGGCACAAGCCGGCGTGAGTAGGTTGAACGTTGAGTTTTATAAGGGCACCACGGGGTGACCAGCCCCTCCCCACCCAGCCCACCCCTCCCCTCCCCACCCTCCCCACCCAGCCCCTCCCCACCCAGCCCCTCCCTGCACGACTGTGGGCTGGTGTAGCCAGGAGGTTCCTACCAGTATAAGGAGGAGTCTCCAATGATCTCATAGATGCAAACAATCCCCAATGCACAGTTCTTTACCCTCGCCGCAAGACACACACACAAAGTCAATGCGTGTGTAATAATTATCAGAGCATGTTTTTTGCATGTTTTGCCACAAGTACTGTGTGGTTCGTGCAGACTTGCTGCCTTACAAAAGGTATATATTTGGTGTTTGAACATATTAACACCTGTTTAATCATTGCCAAAAATGGTCAAACCTCTTCTTATTGTTTTCAACACTCACTCACGGAAGTCGATTTTCTGTTTGAAAAAATATTTTATTTATTTCAGTGATGCCCGCATGGAGTTTCATTCAACAAACACAACATTTACACAGCGTCGCCGCGGTCTCTCGGAGCGCTGGAGGTGCACAGCGCCGAGCTCTAGAGAGTTCATGATGCAGCACGGAGCTTAGTTTTGGCACGGGCCCTGGTGTGGTAAGGAAGGAAAGGGCCGTGTCCCGGTGGCAGTTGCACCGCCTTCACACTCCACCACAGATGTTGTCGCCACTGCTCCCCCGCTGGGACGCGTGGCGGCTCTTGCTGAGTGACGCACGCGCGAGTGCGAAGTGTGAGACTGTGAGTATGTGTGAGGATGTGTGTGAGACTGTGTGTGAGACTGTGTGTGTGTGAGAGTGACTGTGTGTGTGTGACTGTGTGTGTGTGGCTGTGTGTGTCAGACTGTGTGTGTGTGTGAGGCTGTGTGTGTGAGACTGTGTGTGGCTGTGTGTGTGTGTTTGAATGTGTGCGTGTGAGCCTGCGTGTGAGACTGTGTGTGTGTGAGGTTGCGTGTGTGTGTGAGACTGTGTGTGTGTGAGAATGTGTGCGTGTGAGACTGTGTGTGAGACTGTGTGTGTGAGGTTGCATGTGTGTGTGTGATACTGCGTGTGTGTGTGTGATACTGCGTGTGTGTGTGTGGGACTGTGCCCCAACAGTCTGTGCAGGCGATACGGGGGATCTTTGTCTTCGTGTGTACGATCCGTATCTTTGGTGAGAAGTGCAAATGAGCGCGCGCGCGCGAGCACACAGAGAGAGACACCTGCGGCTTGGATTGAAACGGCAACATTCGCGAAGAAATCGGCGCACCGAGCGGATGGCGGCGATGGCTCCTCATTGTAGCTACGATCATACAATGATGACGACACCGATAATAATAATAACGACAATAACAACGACGATGATAATGATGAAACAATTATAGTGTCGTGTTCGTTCGACGATGATTGTACGAAGACGACGGACGCCGATCTTGATCATTTAAACAAACAACAACAACAACCGCACAGATCACGACGCCACCAACGATAACGACAGTGACCGATGATGACGATGATCATGACGATGACATTGACAATGATCAGCAATCGTCATCGTGGGCGCTTCCGATTGTTGTCGCTGCTGCCCCCTTGCACGTGCTCGAGCAGGAGGAGGCCGTCACGTGGCTCTGTGGCTACGCCGGGGCTCACGTCCACACTCACAGCGCAACGTCAACGACACACGCGGACGGCGCAGTCACTCAACCATCATTCTCACGTCTTGTGCATCTGGCGCTCTTAACTGAGCAACAGCAACAAAAGCGCGTCGCTCAATCAACGTTGACGGGTCGCTGGGACTCCCCTCCCCCCCGCTTAGTTCGATGCGCGTGAACCCCAGCAGCTGGGTGCCTCGTGCGCGCGCGCGCACGCACGCACGCGCACGCACGTGTACGCACCGCCGCCGCTGTGTTGAAGTGGCATCAGCACACCGACAGCCGTAGGACGATTTCATCGGTGCCCTTCATAGAAACACAGCAACGGCGCGGCGCCAGAGAGTTAGAGAGTTAGAGAGAGAGAGAGACCCTCTCACCCGCCGCCACGGTCCCGGGACACAACCCTCGCACCCTTGTGAATGGCTTCTGGTTTCCTAACCCGACTAGCCCAGCTCTTCGCTGCCAGCATGCCCCCACCCCCCATCCCCCCACCCCCCCCACCCCCACCCCTCCACTAGCTCCCCCCCCCCCGGCCCCCCAATTATATTCCACAGTAATCCTGCAATCGGGCGTCGCGCCTCGACGATGAGACGCAATGACATTCAGTTTGGAACTCTTGAGCGGCGAGCAATGCACTCCGCTGTGCTGCAGAGAACGGTCTCTGCCACACCCCACCTCACCCGCGCCATCACCTCGCCCAGCACCTGCCCCCACCGCACCCCGACGTGGAAGAGAATGTGACAGAACTTCTTCTGAAGTCACCTCTTTGTCCGCATTAGCGGCGCGCAGTTTTAATGCCCCTGACAGGTTTTCGTTCGTCGTATGTCAATCAAACCCATTTTGTACAAAAAAAAAATATCAGCGCTGAAACTGAACGCGAATCAAACGGGAAACACCACGTTTAATATAATCGTGGTGTTTTTTTTTGCATTTATCGGCGACCAGGCTGAGTGAGACCGTGAATTCGCAACGCCTGAGAACCCAGTTTCATCACGAATGGGCGGTTGAAACCCGGATTCGAGCCCAGGCTCTCAACGCTGCCGGCTCAGCGACTCTGACCCCTGCCCGGACTATCTGCCCATGGTTTTGTTTTCATCTTTTGTTTACTACCAAAATGCGCTCTGAGCTTCAGACCTCGAGCCCACTCACCCCTGCGATCCACTCACCTCTGAACCCTGCACCACCACCACCACCACCCACACCAGCACCATCACCACCACCCACACCAGCACACAATAGACAAAGACACCCCCCCACCCCTATAGCATTACCAGAATGATGGGGTTAGTTGTTGTTAGCGAGCACCTATGAAGGTCGAGAGAGCACGCGAGGGTGGGGGCGGGGGGGGTAGCACTACGCTCGGCCGCTTTAGTCACAACGCACCAGGCACTCGTTTGCGGCTGAGTCGACTTAGGGGAGGCCCAAGACCGGTTCAGATAATCGACACCGGTGTTGGTGAGCGGCAATCGAATTTCGGGTCGCCGGCTTCGAAGTGGATCTACACTGTCGCTCCCACATCAAATACAAAGTTCCCCCGTATAGCCTTAATAAACTGTTGGGGCAAGTGCAGTTAGCAAGCACCTATGAAGGCCAGAACGGTACACGCACGGGGGTGTGTGGCCAGCACTACGCCCGACCGCCTTTGTCTCCCCAGTGGCGATGTTTACACACCGCACCAGCTACTCATGTGAGGTTGAGTCGATTGAGGAGAGGCTCAAAACGCGGTTCAGACAATCGTCACCGATGTTGGCCGTGAGCGGGAATCGAACTCGGGTTCACCGTGGCCCGTAGCGCAAACCGCTGCACCGCCGCTCCCCGGCACACATCAGCGCATGCACACACACCCACACTAACCCACACATACACATCCACACACTCACACACACCCACACGCACCCACACGCACCCACACTAACCCACACATACACACCCACACGCACTCACACGCACCCACACGCACCCACACACCCACACACACCCACACAGACACCCACACACACCCACACACACCCACACACACACAGACACCCACACACACCCACACACACCCACACACACACAGACACCCACACGCACCCACACGCACCCACACACACCCACACATATTCATCCAATCCTGTGCGCGCGCTGTGGGAGCACAGGGGGTCCGTGAGTTGAATTAGTCTTATAGGGGGGGGTGGCAGGGGTGGTAGGGGTGGCGATAACATAGCTCGCGTGAATCGGGGGGGTCGAACGAGGACTGATGTTCAGAGCGGCGCCTTCTCTGCGCTGCTGTCCCAGTTGCTAATTCGCACTTAGCTCCGTGTCAGCTCGATGCCGAAACACGCCCGACGCGAATTCGATCCGCGCTCCGATATCAAAACGTCGCGACCGCGCCCACTCTCGCACCACCGCCTCGTGGTCGTAGCTCGCTGGCACCTTGCCCAACGCGTGCCAGGGGGTGGGGGGCAAACTCTCGCATTGAACCGCTTGTTGTTTTATTGTCGTCGTCGTCGATGTTGTTGTTGGGCGCATGATGTCCGACGTTTCGCTGCACGAAAACAAAAATTCGTCCAGATTCAGTAGAGTTTTGTTTTCTTGGTTCTTTCGGTAAAGTCACGTAGAAGGGAAATAATAAAATAATAAGAATAAAACATAATAAAGATGTATTTTTTATTACTTTTATTATTTCCCTTCTACGTGACTTTACCGAAAGAACCAAGAAGATGAATCCCTGCAGTCACGAAAGCTTTAAATCGAAATTTAGAGTTTTGTTGTTGTTGTTTGTTGTTGTTGTTGAAGGAGCACCCAGCAAAACATTGTCGGCCAACGCCGTCAGGGCATCTCGCCGAAACAAACAAGAAATCCCGAAGAAGCTCCGGGCACGTGACGCGAAACGTCGGACATAATGCCGGACAACAGGCGGTGCAACCGGAGGACAACACATCGGAGAGACGCGTGTTTGTTTTTCTCGCAGTGAAACGGTGGTCAGTGGTGGAAATTCCACATTGATGTGGTTGGTAGCGACCGGTTTTCGTCTGTCACAACAGACATCGCTCTATTTGTGGAGCCAACGCTGGATTGAGGCCTCTTCCACGCCGTGTCGGTCACGGGGGCTTGTTGGGTCAGCGGGGTTTTCGTGAAGAGAACAGGGCGTGGAAGGGTCGTGGCGGTTTCATATGTCACTCGCCACCGATGCATAACCCTGGTCAGGAATCGAACTCGGGTTACCGAGTTACACAGCGCAATGGGTTTGGCGCTGCGCCACAAGCAAATCGAGTGATCACGCGGATTCGTACTTTGTGTACCCCCCACGAATGTATCGCTCAGTCTGAACCCTTGCCTCCAAAAAGCGACGGATCGCTGACGTGCTCATCATCATCATCGTCGTCGTCACTTGCCCGAGGTCGATAAAATAGGTACCGCTTAGTTGAGCTGCAGCACCGGCCACGAGAGAGATGTGCCACTCGCCGTAATAAGAACGTGGAATTTCCACCACCGACGCTTGTTCAATCGACAACACGCGCATGCAACACGCACAAGCCGCTGGGGTTGCTGCGATAAAATGTTTTCACGACACGATATCAATGTTCACGATATGACGATCATCGCGATATCAGCTGCCCATAATGCTGCACTTGCATCGATCATTTGGATTGTAATATTTCGTTGCTCGGCCGCACTTCCCCGTCCGAATCGAAAACGCAGTAAGGGTGGCAACGTCGGTTCTACGTTGGGCCAACGTTCAGAGTTTAGTGGGATATTTCTTCAACGTTCCTCAACCGTTGCTATTAGTCTGATACCAAACGCAAACGCATAATAATCCATAACGCATAAAAGCGCAATGATCAGTGATTAGTTTGGCTCCTGCAACAGCCTCGGGCGACAGAGACACTGATTTAGATAGAACGCGAGTGACCGCCATTTGTTATTTTCGCCAATATTTTGTCAGAAAAGAACACATTTTAAAACGAGATATCGAACGAACAACGAAATTTTGGTACGATACAATTGTATCGTACGAGACGATTATCATACGATACGATTATCGTACGATTTAACCAATGGCATCACCCCGCGTCGCAACGTGCTCGGTGGATTACTGATTGCATTGCAGGATCGTGAGAGATGGCCGATGGCATGGGCTAGGGTAGGCGGGGCATTCATCCAGCAGTGGATTGAACACGGGTGCTGCATCAGCAGCCGTGTGAATAGAAGACGCAGTAAGCGTGCCAATGTCGGTTCAACGTTGGCCCAACGTTCAGAGTTTACCGGGATATTGTTGCATCAGAAGCAGCTGATGCTGCAGCAGCTGATGCTGCTTCTACTGCTACTACTGCAGCGGCAGTTGCTGCGTGATTATGATAATGATGATGGCGATGATGATGATTATTGATTTCGCGGGACATCACAATATCGCGGCAACCCTACAAATCTGCAGAACCCAATAATTGCCACTCAGAGTGTAGGTGGGGCGGGGGGGGGGCGGAGAGGGATACAAATAAATTACACACGAGCAGAGAAAGGCGTCACCAAAACGAGAAGCGTCTCCACTCTAGCAAATTTAAAAACAAATAGCAAACAACAACAACAACTATAATGCCACGAGTCTGCCAAGAAGACAGTCGCGCTCCGACGCGCACGTGCGCGTGCCAAGTGGCCCCCAGGGGTAACGGGAACTCGACGATTAGCTGAACAATCGCGGCTGCTGCTCGTTCACCCCCAAGAGTGGACCAGGGCGATCCGCCTATAGATACCCCGCCGATGCGTTCACGGTAACGAAGGAAAACAAGAAAGCGGGTGTGGACCAATCAACTTCAAGGACAGTGCATACATTATCAGAGTTATGTTTTTGTTTGTATTATGACTGCAGGTATTGTGGTCTATGCAAACATGACTCCTTGTAAAAAAAGGTGTTAGTTTTGTTGCCAGATAAAAGGGTAAAAAACAATTATCAAGAAAGCGGAACTCCAGTGTGCCTGCCCAAATATAAATAATAATGATGATGATGACAAAATTACGTGCGAATTTAGAACATCGACCCTACCTATTGGCTTTACACAATTTAGGTTTTTTTTAGAATTTCGGTTGAAATATTCACTGGTTTTACGCTTCTGGAAGACGTGCAGAGTAGATTCTCTGGACTCAAAATGCTCCTTCCCTCCACAACGTGTCCACCGCTGTGCGAGTGAGGTATCTACAAACGGATCACCCCCGTATACTGCATACACTGTCTGCTCGAACCTCTCCGATGTAGTAAAAATAATGCCACATTCACACGACACGAGGACACCAATCGGCGACGGGCGCGTGCCCCCCAGGACCGCCGAGGTGGCGACGTTCGCTGGCAGCCCCAACATTCTGGAACGATATCCCTCTGCACATTCGCAGCATCACCTCAATCGCGTCCTTCAAGAGAGACTTAAAAACTCACCTCTACAATCATGCTTTTGAGCGACTCTGAGCTTGGCTCCGCGCCTCTGAGTTGCGGCCACTACGTCTGCAAATTTGCGCGCGTTACAAATTGAACTATTATTATTATTCAACGCGGTCGCCCTAGTGGATTCGACACAGCGTCTGTCAAAACGTTGGGGACACAATGCGGTCTGCTGCTGCTGCTGCCTGCTGGGCTTGATGATCTATCGTTCGCTGGGGGGGGGGGGGGTGAGTTAAACTCAGAGGATCTCTGAATATTTCGCGAAAATTCATTACAAAAGTGGCACCTTTTGAATAAAAAAACACAAAACAGGGAACGTTTACCCCCCCCCCCCGTTAAGGAATGCAGCCTTGACATTATCTCCCCCTTGTCCTGTGGCCGGGTCTTGAAGACCCCGAGAAGACCATCATCGACACGGGCACAGATAAAGGCGCAGCCCTGCAATGACCCGCTCACGAGACCGCTCAACCCAGAGGGAGCTCTGGAGAGAGAGACAGCCTCTCGCAAAGGGGGTTGTATTTGGCCTCCTCTTACACGCTGGCCAAACGTCTTGGAGAAAGCAGGAGCACCCACACTTTACCCCACTCAATTTATAATGATGCGCGGGCGGAGAGGCGGGACGAGGGGGAGCAGCGGGGGGGGGGGGGGTGATTTAACATTGCACGTCCATTTGTTTCAGATATTACGCATACTTCTACATCTGCTCACGAATGGTGAGAGCGATCGATTTCTGGTACGATGCAATGGAATGATGAACACGCGTCTCGGCTAAGGGCGACTAAGCGAGAACTACGGCGTCGGTACCGCGAGGCATCGTCGAGATGGGCTCCTTATCTTTATTTAGACTGCAGCAGGAATCCGATGAGCCGTGAAGCTCTTTTACGCAGACGCCGGGGGGGGGGGGGGGGGGTGGTCTGCATCCCGAGCGTTGCAAACGCGGCGCGCGAGTGAAGGCAGTGCGAGTGACGTTCAGTGCAATTGCTCAGTCAGTTTAAGGCACATTGTTTGAAACAAAATAAGAATACATTCATGTGACAGTACGTTGTCAATCCACTGCTGGACTAAGGCCTCTCCACGCCGTGCCAAGTCGTGCGGCCTACGTGACCATACTTCACCTCGCCGGTAAGTGCCGATTGGTCAAGAGGGCGAAGGACACCAAGAACCGGTTCAGGGATCAACTCGCCACTGATTTTGGCCGTGGCCCGAGATTCGAACTCGGGTGGCCGGGTTCATATTGCAGTGCGCTAACCACTGCCCCCCACTCCGCTCCCTTTTCACAATCATTGAAAAAATAACGTGCTATGAAGAAGGGCCATTTCCCGAAACGTCGCCTATGAGGCCACCGTGCTATTGACGCATGCGTTGAGCTTTATTGAAATCTGGGATTATTTTGCAGCAAAAAAAAAACAAAAACCCAGTTTCGATCATGAATGGAGTGGACCGTGTTTAATGCCCAACAGAGACTGTCCAAGTCTCTCCGTCTCTCGAGACGTCCCACGTGTTCACACGATCACTCGAGACTCATGGCCCAGCGCGTATCAAACTCGAGCGGCCGCGGTTCCGCAGCGGGATGCGCCTCTGCGCGGCTACCAATCATCCGGCGCGTGCAGGGGGCGCGCTGCAACGCAATTCGCAATCGGGAATCGATCAAACTAAGGCGAACGAGAGAAGTATTATTGGCAAAATCGTCAAGGAGCCGAGTCGTGGTAAATGACGTTCTGACAAACACTGCGACTCGGACGCACTGCGTCTTACAGTGGCCCACGGGCAGCAGCAGACAGACAGAGAGACAGAGACAGAGAGACAGAGAGAGAGAGACAGACAGAGACAGACAGAGACAGAGAGACAGACAGAGAGACAGGCAGACAGAGAGACAGAGAGACAAACAGAGAGACAGAGACAGAGAGACAGACAGAGATACAGACAGACAGAGAGACAGGCAGACAGAGAGACAGACAGAGAGACAGACAGAGAGACAGGCAGACAGAAAGAGAGACGACGTCGCGTCGTCGTTGTCTCTTTGACACAAAAACGACACGAAAAGCCCCAAGTGCGGGACTCGCTCACGCCTCGCCACAACGCGACCCCCCAGCCCCCGTCCCACACGTCACGCCGAGCGAGTGCCCAACCTCAGCCCGGAATAAGTCCCGAACCCTGGTACGGAAATAATTTTCGCACCCCGCCACATCCATCCAACGAACCCGCTCTTATAAACCTATTTAATAGGATTATGGCAAATATAGGGTAAAACAGTATGAGGATTTTTTTTATATATATATATCGATGGGTGTATACTGCATTCTAGTGGTAGTGCCTTACGCCGATAAGGCGTAAATTCCGAGCCAGGTTCCTAGCAAGCGTTCCGTAAAATATCGAGCGAGAAAGGGGGAAAAAAAAAAGTAGGGAGCTTCCCCGTTCTGAGTGCTGCCCTTATCTGGAGGCCTTCAAGCTCTCCAGGAAACACTTCACCTCGCGCACCCTGTAGAAGAAAGGACCCTTGCCGCCCAGGTATCTGATCCTGCCGTCCTGGATGACGTACAGGCGCTCGTAGGACACCCCGTAGTCGATGTTGGCGTTATTGTCCATCGCGTCGGCCACCACGGGGCAACGGCCGAGGGGTGGCATGAGGCCGCGCAATTGGGACGCGGCCACGCAGCGGTCCCCCAGGGCGAGGTGCCGGGGCACCTCGAGGCCGCCGGGCGCGGGCCACCCGTCGGACGGGTGGGCCTCCTCGATGTAGACCACCAGGAAGTCGGCCACGTCGGCGAAGTCGCGCACGAGGTCGCAGAATTCGCCGAGTTGCTCCACGAACGGGGGTCAGCTGGCCGAGCCGAAGTTGACCACGAGCGGGCGGTGATCTCTGGCGAAGTCGAGGAGGCGGCACGCGGCGCTGCTTGACGTGGTGGTTGAGCTGGTGGTGGTGCTGGTGGTGACGGTCGCTGCTGCTTCTGCCGGTGTCCGTGGTGTCAGCGTCTCGTGCGCGGAGGAAGAGGCGGCGGCGCAGGAGAACGAAGGGGATGAGGACGAGTGGCCTCCGAGCGCCACCACGCTGGAGTTGGGGGCTTCCCCGCCGAGGCGGACCTTCTTGTGTGCGTCGAGCACGTAGCTGCGCCACACGGAGAGCATCCCCTGCGCCGTGAGCATGCGCGGGTGCTGCGCGTGCCCCTTGGCCGAGTGCGTGAGCGACGCCTGGAGCGTGCGGCGCAGGAACGAGACGGCGTCGTAGAGGGCCAGGAAGAGGCAGTTGGAGAAGACGCCCGGCAGGATGAGCAGCACGACGAGGAGGTTGACGTGCGGCATCGTGGACGACGATGGCGAAGCGGTGGAGGAGGTCGATGAGGTTGGTGGTGGTGGTGGTTGAGGGGTGGTGGTGGAGGAGGAGGAGGCTGGGGACCCCCCTCTTAAGGAGACGCGTGGACGGAGGTTCCCATCAGGAGCGCGCTCGCCCCTTGCGGTGATGGGTTCTCGCCTTTTAAATGTGGAGGTGATGAACGGCGATGATGATGATGGTGGTGGGGGGGGGGGAGGAGCAGGAGCCACGCTACGGGTGAGAGTAGCCGACCCCTCTCTCTGCGCTCGGACCTTGAGTTCTCATTGGCCCGGCGAGCGGCTCACGCACTCCGCACGCGGCGAGTTCGCGTGCCCAGTTTATACCGCGTCTGCCGCGAACGCCAGAGATCGGGAGGGGAGGGTGGAGGTATGGAGATAGGGGAGGGGGCGAGAAACAGAGGGAAATGTACAGGAGAGCGAGAGAGAGGGTGGGGGGTAGAGGAAAGACAGGAGAGAGATAGGAGAGGTAGGAGAGAGATAAGAGATAAAGTAGAGAGGGGGGGGGAGACGGCAGAGAGATAAGAGGGGGAGCAGAGAGTGCAGAGGGAGGGAGGGAGGTGGGGTAGACAGGAGAGTGATAGGAGAGGTAGGGGAGAGTAGATATAGGGGAGAGAGAGAGAGAGGGGCAGAAGGGGGTGGGTGGAGTGCGTGGGTCTGCGTCGGGCGGGGTGGCGGGCGAGAGGGACGTGGGGGGCGGGGGGTCTGGTGCTTGTACTTGATCTTGGAAGAGGGTCGTAGAACCGTCGAGATTACACAACGCCGGTAACAGTTGCGTAACGACTCGCTCGGCCTGCAGTCGGTGCGCGGTAGAGGAAAACACACGAGACACAGATAACGCGCGTTCGGCGAAGGTCTGGGGAGGGGTGGGGGTGGGTGTTGGGGAGGGAGGGTCCATACGTCCAGGTTTGCACCGAATCCGTGCAAAGCCAGCCAAGCAAGGGGTGTGCGTGCGTGAGGGTTTGTGCCTGCGTGTGGGTTCTGCTCACAAACAGCACTCGCCCCAACAGTATGTTAAGGCTACACGGGGGATCTTTGTCTGTGTGTGTGTGTGCGCGCGTGGCAGTGCCTGCATCTCTGCTTTATTGAACTGGTCAAGGCCTGTCATAGCACCAATAGGTGAGGGCGCTGGGTTATTATTGGTGCTTTCGGGGTCTCTGACCCACTGCTCACAATCATTAAGGAACTTCATGGTGGTAGGGAAAGCCCGGGTAAAGCTGCCTGGCCGAGAGCCATTCCCTGTGCGTGACAGGGATGTTCCTCTGGCCCCAACAGGGATGTCCTCTGGCCAAAAAAATCTTTAACATCTTATTTGACCACGTAGTTCGAGACCCTTCCCACCGATGCGCCGGAGGAATTTCCGTCTGGTACAGACACGAAGGGGAGGCTGATCTGGTAATTGCTGCCCATTCTGATGAGTTGGAGACTCTATTGCTGAACCAGGAGCGTGCTACTAAGAGATGAGGCATTACCATGACCCCCCCCCTCAACCCACCCCAGCACCAAAAGCACCTGCCAGGGTATTTTTTATCCCATCAAATAATCCACCCTCTCCACTGCCCATGAGTGATGGGGGGGGGGGGGCAATTGTGAAGAGAGTGGAAGAGAGTGGAGAGCTTTCCACACCCGGGCAGTGTCCTTATGACCAAACTCCGTTTTTTTTGGCATCTGTGGTGTTGCTTTAAGTCGGGCGACCCGCCGGGGGCGGACAACCTCGACCTCCTGCATACCAGGCGAGGTAGCTAGCACCTCGCCAAACGTTGCCAAGTGGGACCCTCCAGAGAGGGAGTTTCTCCCCTCTCTTCTGGCACGGAGTCACAACTTGACGGGGGTCACGCATGCAGCTGTTGGTCAAGGCTATCGCGGGCAATTCGCAGTGTTTACGGTGCCAGATGGCAACAGCTCGAAACGAACGGTCATATTAGTACACATCATTTGTTGCCATCACAGAGACCCCCCCTCACCCCCACCGGTGACACGAAGAGACCCAGTGACACTAAGCCGTATGCTGAACGAAATGATAGCAATGCAGTTTGGAATTTGATTGCAGTACGGCACTTAACAGTAAATAGTTTGTGAAAGTTGGCGAGCTGCCGCGCAGTATTATCATGGAGGGTTTTGTTTAATGTTTCTCTCTTCCACCGTTTACAACTGAAAACAAATATCATTGCTCAACAGTGACCACAATCCATAGGGGGGGGGGAGTGGGGGGTGGACTTGGAATTGCGACCGTTTCACGACTCGTGCAAAGAGGGCCTCCTCACAAGGCGGTCATCCCACTCCAACCTCGCCCGTTCGAAGTCGTAAGCGAGTGTCCACGACACCGACCGAGACGCTATCGGCGGGCCATACGCATGGGCTTCTTTACGGCGCTCAAAGTCTCTATTTTAAACATTTTACGGCGTTTCCGAGTGCTCGCAGTAAACCGGGACAAACACAAGCACTGGCAAACTCGCGAACTCTCAACCACTGAGTGTGCCCATCGACTAGAGGCTTCCTCAAAGAGCCTCGTTACATCATTGAGCTGCGTAAGACGTCAAGGCGAGCGACAAGTGTTGCTCTCTCGCAGAGACGGTGCAGGAGGGACACGATTCTCGACAAACGCTGTCAATAAATATAAAAAAAATACTCGTTAAAAAAATTGGTCCATTGTTGCAAATGCGTTACCGGAACAACTTTAACGCGTTACGTAATTTGTGTAGGTATTTACCCGTTCATAGCACGGTTGGCTACGTACGGTCCGAAAGAAGTTCAGCATGCATGCGTGTATATAGTAGAGAGGCGCGTACATTCGTGATGGACTGGACTTTTCAGAGCGCGCGATGACGAATGTTCAGTTTTATGGACGTGGTACAGCCGCGGGCACAGTGCACGAGAAACCCGGCGACCTGAGATGAGTTTGATTCCCAACCACGGCGGACAATCCGTTACCATCACCATCCCCCCACTGACCAGCATGGTGAAATATGGCCAAGCTAAACCCTCCCATATTCTCAGGTTTTTTCGGTAAAGTCACGTAGGTAAAAATGTTTAATTAATAAAAGTAAAATAAATAAAAAATCACGACGTTTCGGAGGCAACACAAGCTTCCGTCTTCAGATGGAACCGTCACAGCACGATAGCTGTATCACTTGATACATCACTTGATACGGCTATCGTGCTGTGACGGTTCCACCTGAAGACGGAAGCTTGTGTTGCCTCCGAAACGTCGTGCTTTTTTATTTTATTTTTATTTTACTTTTATTAATTTTAATTTTTTTACCTACGTGACTTTACCGAAAAAACCTGAGAATATGAATCCTTGCAGTCACGAAAGCTTCAAATCTAGAACTAAACCCTCCCCTCCTCTGCCACTGCTGAAACGGCAAGGGAAGACCTTCAAGTTTACTTTATTGGACGAGGTGAGAACTTGAGGGAGCAGAAGGTGGCGTCGCTTGCAAGACTGACCTCCATCCGTACGGTGCAATTGGAAGTTAAACACACACACACACGTGCATCCAACAGAACGCAATTGTCAAGGAAGAGCTCATTGTGAAGCTGTCCCGTGACCCAGTGACACATTCCTGATGTAACACAAACACACAGGGGTATTGTCATCATGTCAAGTAATACAAATGGATGTGTTTACATCTGGCAACGAAACGCAAAACTGCGCGGGTTGGAATTTGAACGTTGTTTGAACGTTGGTTTGCCAAACCTGGCCAGGGGCGAAACAGTCAACTCGCGCAGTTTCCTTCTTATAACATCGACGATTAATATTCTCGTTTTTTTTTTTAAAGATGAGCATCGGCCACGTGTGACCACAATGGACAGTCACAATCCGGCCGGCGATTTAAACGCAGCAATGGGGTGGTGGGTGAATCACGCGGCGGCGCAGCCGTAAGACAGAATCTGCAGAGCAGTTGCAGTCAGTGGGTTTGGTGGAGCGATCCGCGCGGTGTCCCTGTGTGTTCTACGGCCCCACCGTGCAGCAGCCGTGCGTAGCGTCTGTTGGTTGGCGGCTTGCGAAGATCGGCGTTGTCGTCGCAATGTGCGCGAATCGCACTTGATGCACGTTCACTGGATACCTTGGTTGTGCTGCACTCATTTCGTTGCAAACACGTGGCTTTCCTTCCATCATTGTTGGTTTATGTGAGATTGTACTGTCCTCACCACGAGCGTACTGAACTTGTCCCAGAGAAGCCACCGGGTCACGGGGCAGCAGTAGGCTCCGATGCTTGTACCGTACCGATCCCTTACGAAAATGACTGCAAAGAATCCCAGTGCAATCCCCTCGTGTTAGAGGGCGGCACACTGAAGTGGAATGCTAGAGCTCAACGAAAGTCTTTTTTCGATGCAAAGCTTTCGTGACTGCAGGGATTCATCTTCTTGGCTCTTTCGGTAAAGTCACGTATAAGGGAAATAATAAAACATAATAAAATACATTCGGACGCTGTCTTTCCGACAGCCCTGTTCTTCACCTGAGGACGGCTGCTTGCGTTGTGGCCGAAACGTCGTGAGAATTTTATTTAATTGTTTTATTTTTATTATTTCCCTTCTACGTGACTTTACCGAAAGAACCAAGAAGATTAAACTATTTTTTGTTTTACCAGGTAAGGCCCACTGAGCTATATAGCTATTTTTTCAGAAGCGATCTGGCTATCACAGATCATAGCTCAACGAAGTGGTTTTTCACAACGTGGAAACTTAAGGCAGCCAAATATTCAAAACGCGTGTTTCTAAATGTGGAGGGAAAAACCGAAGGACCCGGAGAAAAATCCACGCGACCACGGGGAGAGACACGCAAACTACAAATATACAGCAGCAGGCGTCAGGGGTCGGGATCGAACCCACGACCTCCTACATACCCGGCGAGGCCACCGCTGAGATCCCTTCAGGAGACCTCAGCACTTTCCCACCCATCCACCCGGCCACGCCGAGAGTAACGTTTGCCGAGCGACACTCGACCCGATGTTTGTTTTGTGTTATTTCGAAGAGCTGACATTGAAGCCACACGAAGTGCAGAGCCAAACTGAATGCGATTGGGCTGAGATCATCGGCTCTCTCTCTCTCTGTCTGCACCCAAGAGAACATAGTTTAATCGCAGGTTTGCTTGAAAAACACTGGATTCGAACGCACGATCTCAGTGAATGTCACCAGCTCAGCGCGCTGACCACTGGACCATCTGTCCAGCTGTGAAGGACAGACGTGGGGGGGGGGGGGGGGTGAGGCAGAGAACTACATTTGAGTAAAAAAATGCTGGAATGCATTTTTTTTTAGCTATCACAGGGTTCACACTGCCCGGCCACAAACTCGTACGGACCAAAAGGGCAAGTGGATGTCAAAGTTTTAAAGTTACAACATTTCACATGTTGCGTCCTTATTTATTTTAGATGTCGAGTTATTTTTTTTTACTAAAGAGGTAGTCAAAAAGTAACTGACATCTTTGCATATGTATTTATTTTTCAAATGTTTGATTAACGTCAAGTAAAACATTGTTAATATTTGACGTCAAGGTTGAAAAATAACCGAACTGGTGTGGTGCACATTTATAATAGACGGATAGGAGACTGTTTTTTTTTTGACCATTTGACTCGCTGCGCGAGAACTCATTACACGAGTTAAATGAGGAGCAATTACACAAACTAAAATCGGTAAATAAGATACAGAGCACACACACGCCTCTCTCACGTGTTGGTCAGAATTCAAGCCAGTGATTTCCTTCTCAAATCAGCATCGAGGCGATTCTCATCACCTCTTCATAGCCCAGAGTCAGCGGTGGGAAATCCGCACGTTTATAGCAGCGGTTGAGCGCTACATCCAGAGGGCAACCACTATTCACTTCTTCACAAAATGGTACGTATTTTATCGAGGGTGCAGAGATGATGGGCTGCGTCAAATCCCCACCAGGATTTTGAATTCACAACCCTCTGATTGCGAGCTGCGAGCTCTACCGCCGTTCCGATTACAAATCCCAATACACGGGACGTGCCTGCGGGTCCTCAGCAGGGCTACATTTCTCATTGCGATATAAGAATACTGGACGTGGTGTGCCGGATCTGGAGATATTTTCCAGGTCGCAGACCTGCATGAAACCAAGCAAGCTCTGGGTCACAAGTTCCTGAGGACGCCGCAATCTTCCTTTGGTGGAGGAGCAGGGCCTCTCAACTCGTACAAGCGTGCGTTCACAACCCGACCAAGGTGAACGCTGCATCGGATGTCACCCCTCCGGGAATATGGTCACAAAAAAGCTTCGTTGCGAGCACCAATTGTTGGGAGCTCATGCTTGCAATGGACATCTTCTGACCATAGGAATGTGAAACTTTCACAGCTGGCTCACAACCGCGAAGGGACGAAAACCCCTGAACACTTTTGAGAACGGGAAGGCAATTCTACGTCATCTGCCAATGCAGATTGTAATCGACAAGTCACGATGAGAGCTCATTGCCACCAATATAACCGACTGCGCTTATCCTACATTCATCAGCATTGATCAACCCACTTCTGGATGAAGGCCTCCCCCCACACCCTGTTGATCACGGAGGCTGCTTGAGCATACTTCACACTGCCGAGTGTGGGCGAGCGAAGGAAAGTGGCGCCCACTACTGGGTTCAGGAATGACTCTTCGTCGATGTTGACCGTACCCAGGAATTCGAGCGCAGGTTGCTGGCATCACAGTGCACTGACCACTGCGGCAATGCCCCCCACTCCCGCCCTCCCCCTCCACGTATCCTGTCATCAGTAGATAAGACGGGGACTTCTAGTAAAGCCTAAAGCCACCGTATTTTAATGTCCTAAAAAGAACGCCCTTTGTACCTGTGTATGTGTGTGTCCACCACCCCCGCCCTCAAAACAAAAAAATGTGCCCATTTTGTGGGTACAGACAACGAATGTGCTGGGTCATCAACATCAAGAGCACGGTGTCAAAACAGCCACGAAGCATCCATTATTTGTACATGTCTTAAATGCCATCGTCACGAGTAGCTATCTATCCACTGCTAGATGGAAGGCCTACACGCACGTGCGTGCGCGCCGTTGCCATCCCTCACGGTTCTGCAACGCCACAACGCATCTCTCGCTCGTACGCGTGAAGCTCCCTCGCCGCCACGGTAGGTAGCCCCTCTCTGTGCTGTTCCCCTTGTTCCGACTGCCATTCTGTCACCACTGCCACCACCACACACGCGAACGCGCGCGCGTCCCATCGGCGCACTGCAAAGTTCGCTTCGACTCGTCAAAGTGTAAACGTGTAAACTTGAATAGCGCATATCCCAAGGTACTCGTGAAATTTCGATTTAAAGCTTTCGTGACTGCTTTAAAGCTTTCGTGGTTAGCAATTCTTGTTTTCTATTCTTTCAAAGCAGGTGACCACAACCGAGCCAATTGAGCAATTTCCCCCAGCGCATGGACTTAGTAAAACACACTTCCCACTGGCATACCGATGGCTCCTTTCTAACGGACAATCAACTTTAGTCGAACCAATTGTTGCCCAAGTTGCAGGGGCACTGCTGCCACAGTGGGTACCGTTGGGTGACCGGATACCCGCCCCCCCTCCCCCGTCATGTTTAGATACGGCGAGGAGACACCCACAACATTTTTACGCCCTGGTCAGCACATACAGTAGGCACCCACATGAAGACCCCCCGTATAGCCTGCACAGACTGTTGGGGCAAGTGCTGCTAGCGAGCACCTATGAAGGACGGAACGGCACACGTGGTGGTGGGTGGGTGTCCAGCACCAAGCCCGGCTGCCTTTGTTTCCCTAGTGGCAATGTTAACACACCGCACCAGGTACTCAATTGAGGCTGAGTCGACCTAGGGGAGGAGGCCCAGAACAGGTTCAGATAATCGTCATTGGTGTTGGCCGTGAGCGGGAATCGAACTTGAGTTACAAGGTTCATTGCGCAGCACGCTAACTGCTACACGACCGCTCCCCACCCTCACACACATTCCAACTTTCACGTTAGAAGTATGATTTGCTGACGCTGCGTTGGCAAAGGTGCACAGGGCACAATTAACCCACAAAAAAACCCCTCAACCGCATGCCTCGATAATAATGCTGTGGCCTGAAACGGAAAAATTATATATATCCGAGGCAGTTGGGTAATTGCCCTTCTTCATAGCAGGGCGGAAATAATTCGGGGACTGCACTTTAGACTTAAATCTATAAAAAAAAAATTGTGATGAACAGTTTTTTAATTGGCATATGAAGTTACTTAATAGAATAACACAACCTTCAAGAATAAAAAAAACTTTTTCTAAACTCATTGCGGGCGAGTGCGCGGTGGTGAGGTCACCACACCGCACAGCGTTGAGCCGGTTTCGTACGTGCCGAGTCACATCTCTCCCCCCCCCCCCGCAACCACCCAGACACTCCACCCGAGCCGTGATTCCCACGAAAATTCTCGGGCAGTGCAAATTTGTATTAAAAGTACAACTATAAAATGTTCGTGGCACACGGCACCGTGGAAATGGTGCGATAACAACTTCCAAGGTGTGGCTTCGACCATGCCACGTTGCGCCGTTCTTTCCAACATCCCCAGTTGAAGGACAACGCGAGTAGATGAGACCGTCCCGTGTCCATGATTTGCATTTGTTACCAAGCCAGTGGTGCAAGAATTTTTAAAATAAACTTGGAAGGAACTTGCCCCGAAAAAAGTGCGAGTCAAATTCTGATCGTTAAAACAAACGTTTGGTAAAATGTACCCACCACCTACTAAATGTTTGACTCGCGTGTCTTGTTGGACATTACTGCTGAGTCCACGAAGCCAAATCTGGCCTGGCACATTTTGAGATGGATTCACGGCCAACTTGACGACAGAAAAAAAAATACTGAAACATGCTGCCAGGGTGGCAACACGCACGGTGCGCGACTCCACCCAAGACACACCACGGGGTCTAACCCAACCACGACCCACACCACGGGGTCCAACCCAACCACGGCCCACAAACTTAAACTGCTGACAAAACATTCCGTCCTCCACAAACTCTCTCATCCCATTCTCGTTATCTGGTTACACCCCACACTTGAAATTGGTAATAAAAATATTTGCAGGCCTGTAAATCATCAATCAAAATGTTATTTACAATGTATTTCAAGGTAGATTGTATAAACATGCATACACGTCGCTAATTATTGTGTTGTAATGTCAAGAACGCGTTTCGCTGAGAATGTTGTTGCTGCGATAAAGCGTTTGCAGTGTGGCACAAGCACAAATAACTAAAAAACCCAACATCCGTCGACAGAACACTGCCCCCCCATCATATATTTTCCTTCTGGGGCAGTGTTGTTGATGCATGTGTAGAGTAGCTGAGAAAACAGTGACACAATTTTGACAAAAGAAGCATTTGATGCATGCAGCCGATACACTTACCGGGTATGTTTGTACAGTTACACAGGCCAACATTGTGAACAGAATTTACAATTCACGGTTTTATTGAGTAAGGGGCGATATGAACACACGAGGGCTTGTGAAAACAGACTGGGTTATTACTGACCAACCCATATAAAACACACACACACACACAGACGCAACGCCTACAAATCCAAAGAACTTTGAAACAAGTCATCAGGAAATAAAATACGCATCCGATAAAGAACAACGGTGGGTAACTTATGGACAATGGTTTATCAATACAAGTGTAAAGGTACGCATTTAAATGCAGTCGGAAATAGCACGACAATGCCGTCCGTGGCTTTTGCCGTCGCAAACGCCGCTGAAGCAGTGGCGTGGCTGCCGAGTACGAAGGCCGCGCCACTGCGCCAGGGCCAGTGGCCCAGCCGCCAGGCTACGAAGGAGGAAGGGAATTGGACAAGGGGGCAACCCCCTCATTTTATTTCTGGCACGAGGGCCCACTCCAAGCGTTTTAAGGCATCACGATTCGTTCGCCTGGATACAGCGACGAGCCTTGGGCGACTGTCGCCCGGCCGGCGCCGCAGCGTGAACACGCGCACCACCACGTTCCGAGCGTACAAAACGCCGACAAATATTGGGACCGCCGCATGTAATAAAAACCCCAGACATTTTTTTTTTCTCACCGATCGTTTTCATAAGCCGCTAGTCGAGTCTTAACGAAACCAAAACAACGGCGCCGGACGGCGGCGACCCCTTCGACGCGCCGCGCCCTCCATGCGGCACCGCGGCATCTCGGCACACGAACTACCGCAGGAGGAAGAGGTCCCCCCCCCTCGTGTCCCTGCTCTCTCTCTCTCGCTCTCTCACGTCTCACGCTTCATCTCCCCCCGGATCGCCGCGCCCGGATCGCCGCTACTCCTTCCTGCGCTTCTTGCCGTCGTCGTGGTCGCGGGAGCGCCCCTCGGCGGCGCGCTTCCCCCCGCCGCCGTGCTGCTTCGCCTCCTCCAAGAACTTGTCGAGGCCGAAGGGATCCTCCTCTTCGCGCTCAAACTGCACGGGGCCGTCGCGCCTCGACCGCCCCTCGGCACCCTCAAACTTCTTGTCGGGCACGAAGCGATCCCTGCGAACGTGAGACGCGCAACGCTGTCAGGCAAGCGAGCCGTCGACTCCAATAGCACAATCATCGCCAAAGGACACCAGTGACAGGTCCACCATCGTTGTCGTCATCGCCACCATTGAACTGAATTGCAAAGTGAAACGGCCATGACAACTGGAAAGGATGTCAACTGTTGACAGGGAGCTGTCCAGTTGAATAGTTTTCAAAGTGGTGGTTGGGTGGATCAATGAGGGACTACGAATAGCCAGATTGGAGCAAGCACAGAGCCAGAACTGCTGCTAAATTAATTGACTTGACAACCCATACCATGCCATGCAGCACCCTCCTGCTGAATAAGAGACTCCGTGAGGCTTTCACACATAAAAGGCCATATTGCTACGATTGGATTGGTGGGACAGTGAATTAGTAGACTGAGTTACAAAACAGTGACCTGAATCCAATTCCGGCTGCCATCAGTGACGACCGAAATCCTGCCCCCCCCCCCCGCCCATCTTCCCGAACCAGCATCAAGATGCCCAAATGGCCTGATGGGATGTCTTCATCCAGCAGTGGCATAATGGCTGATAACGATGACGACCAATGGAGACTAGGCTCTAAGAGAAGCTGTCTCGGGTGTGGACCAATCAACTTCAAGGGCAGTGCATATCATTATCAGAGTTGTTTATTTTTTGTTTGCATTTTGACTGCTTGTGTTGTGGTTATTGCAAACAATGATGCCTTGTAAAAAGGTGTCAGTTTTTGTACCAGTTGAAAGGGTAAAAACCTATCACTAGACTATGATGACATTATTACTCCACCATTGGAACCTCATTTGCCAGTAAAAATATAATTGGTTTTTTACCTATCTATCTGGCAACAAAACTGACACCTTTTGGCGTCATCTGGTCCAACCCATGTGAGACTAGGCTCTAAGGAAAGCTGTCTCGGGTGTGGACCAATCAACTTCAAGGACAGTGCACATTATCAAAGTTATGTTTTTTGTTTGCATTATGACTGCAGGTATTGTGGTCTATGTAAACATGACTCCTTGTAAAAAGTTGTCAGTTTTGTTGCCAGATAGAAGGGTAAAAAACCAAATGACATTATTATTATCAACTGACATTCAGACCACACAGCGAGGGACATCGGCCACGCGCCTTACCTGCCACTCTTCACCAGCGATTCCACGTCGTCCACGTACTGCTCCTTCTCCTTGGTGGGCCGGTAGATGCTGTTGCCCACCTCCTTGTGGCTCATCCAGGGCTGGTCAAACACATTGTAGGTCTCGTCCTCTCCGCCCGCAAAGCCACTGTCCAAACCCTGTGGAGAAGGGGCGGGGGGGGAGGGAGGATGATGCTGGGCTCACGGCGGGCTGTGTGACCGCGTGTGTGTGTGTAGATCCTGCCGTCAGTTACAGCTATATCTCACCCGGGACCGGGCACGTAACAAGTCATTGGTAGACAGATTCTTATGCTCACGATACTTGCGTTGCATCATCTATGTCTCAATCGCTTTGTAAAAGCGATCAATTTAATCTGCGATCGGGATGACGGTTCCGTGTACGAAACGATCATCTTAATTTGTAATCGGGGGGGGGGCGGGGGGGGGGGGCTGCCATTGGAGGGTCGTGGTAGCTTCAGAACCAGAATCTTCACTTATACTGGAGGAATCCGATGAGATATAAAGCTCCTTTTTCACAAATGCCCAGTACCTTGCTCTGGTTGAAGAGGCGCTGGTCATACTGAGCCTCGTTGTTGGCCCCACGCGGGTTCGGCACGTTCAGCGCGATCATCTCGCTGATGTCGCGGTCCTGGTCGCGCTGCAGCCGTGACCTATGCGAGCAAAGTGAGGGGGGGGGGGGGTGGCAACGGTGACGCGTGTGCCGTGTACGACTGTGCACAAGAACACGCTCGCGCGGTATGGTACACGCTCACGCAAGGGTACACGCGTGGGCGCACGATACAAGTACGCGCTCTGGTGCGGTACGCACGCAAACACACACACGCAAGAGGTACGCGTTCACTCACGTGGAGGAACACTTCCTGTCTGCGCGAACACACGCTTACACACGCACGTTCATGAATAGGCGGGACGTGCTCGAGCACGGAACACGCTAACCTGCGGTACACGCTAACCTGCGGTACACGCCAACCTGCGGTACACAACGTCATTGCGTGCGGTCCGACGCTGGCACCCAGCGGTGCACTGTTTACACGTGAGACCCGAGCCCGGTGGTGTTTCATGTTAAAATTGGTGTAAGAACCGACCTCCTCTCGGGCCCAGCCCTGGCGATGTTCCTGTCGTGCTGCCTCTCTTTCCGGCGGTCGATGCGGATCTCATCGCGTTCCACTACGTCCGGGGCGTTCTCCTCTGCAGGGTGGAGCAGTAAAAAAAAAACCACAAGGCCGTGAGCTTCACCGCAGGACGAACCCCACCACCACCGCCACCCTTGCGAAATTGTACAACAACCGTCCCCTGTACTGACGCGAGGTTTTGCAATACCACAGGCTCATTAAAGATGCAGTCCCAGATACAAAAGAGATCTTGTTTCAGGCACAAAAAGATAAAAATCCCCCATATAGCCTTCACAGACTTTTGGAGCAAGTGCTGTTAGCAAGCAAATATGAAGGGCGGCACGGCAAACGAGGGGGTGGGTAGCCAGCACCATGCCCGGCCGCCTTTGTCTCCCCAGTAGTGATGTTTACACACCGCACCAGGTACTCATTTGAAGCTGAGTCGACCCTGGAGAGGACCAAGACTGGTTCCAACATTCGCTGCTGTTATTGGTCATGAGTGGGAAATGAACTAGAGTCAGCGGATTTGTAGCGCAGCACGCTAACCAGTAAGCCACCGTTGCCCTTGTTCACATACACATATACACACACGCCCACGCTGTGCCATGGACTCTGTGACATGAGCCCGAAGCTACGTCGATGAGAGGGGAAACTTAAAAATCATAATCAGGCACTCCTTCATAACACACTACAGTGACAACACTGCACGGGCATATAATAAAAACGTGCACGCGAGAAACACCACGTTGTCACGAGAGTTCATTAAGATGTACCTAAGCCATATTATTAAAAGTGAAGCTTTTAGTACCAGACAGCCCGGTGTCAACGAATATTGGTTCCGCCCGCCCCACCCCGAATAAATGTATCCCCCGTGGTGTCCGGCACCGTTGTCGACACCGAGCGGTGACGGGTGAAAGGCGTTGGGGGCCGACCTTTCTCGACGTGCCCCTTGATGCCGGCGCGCTTGTCTCGAGCGAGCTGCGCCAGCTCGCGCAGCTTCTCCTCCTTCTTCTCCTTTTCCTTCTGCGCCATCTTGCGCTCCACCTGCGCTCGCATCTCCACAGCCTCGCGCGCCTGCGACACGGGGACGGCACGGCGACGACGACGACATCGACGATGAAGACACACGGCAAGTGACGTCGTAGAAGATTCATTATGAACATTTTTGGGTTAGGCTACACGTAATGATGTGTGGCCAGGTTATCGGTAGAAGACATCTCCACAACCCAAACAAATAAAACGGTCAAGCGTAGAAGTGTCGAATGCACCCAACTGCTGTTATTTGAACTCGCCAGGGAGTTTGGGAGAACGATTCTCACAACCATATTTAGCATTTAAGTGTGCTCGTTGCTAAATTGGCGCAACATGAACACAAACACAATGCAGCTCAAAGATAATTAAATTACAGAATACAACGTGAACGCAGTGCAGCATAAGAACAGGAAGACAGGAAAACAACACAGTATAGAACAGTACAACACACACAAATGCCGTGTAGCACAAGGGCAAGAGATTTAATTCACAGAATTGGATAAAACCCAAGCACGGTGCAGTGCAAGGACTAGAAAAACACAACAAGCACAAGAGAAGACAACACAACATACAACATGGTGCAACAAAAACACACACATGCAGTGCTGCACAAGAAGAATTTACATAACAAGATAAGACAGCGCTTCAATTCAAACAAATGCAAATCACTTCTCTAGGGGGAAGCCTAGGGATTGTTATGTGGGAGGAAACTGGAGTCGCCAGATAAAATGTACATAAGCTCAGGAATAACACTCAAGAGATGGGTAACGAACCAATATGCTGTACTGCCATCTCCTGGCAAGTCTGGGAGCTTCACAAATCGATGTCATCGATAAACCTTGGCCTCCACAGCGCTGGCTTAAGGGTGTAAATATAGCACCACACTCAAACTACAGAAATTGTGTGACTGCCCTATTTGCAATAATTCATCCCATTGTTTTGGTTATTTGATCTTACAATGTGCCTTTTGCTCAGCCTTACTGCCACAAAGTCACAGGAAATTATTACTGGGTTTTTTAAGTAGTAGGGTGCCAAAATGTTCTATTCCCTGCCAGGGGTAAACATCGGTGATGAGCGATATCTAAACCAGTCCTAGGCGCTCCACCCTTCCCAAATTCACACTTAACCAGCGTGGTGAAGTATGGTCAAACAACCCTCGCGACTGACACAGCATCGAAAGGGCTTCATCCAGCAGTGAATTGACAATTTTCCATAAATCTTGCTTTGTCTACATAATAACAGTCCGCCAATAAGAATGCGTTAACACGAGGGTTCCAACCTCGGTTGGAGTAACTGGTGGGGGGGGGGCAGTGGGCGCGGGGTCAGAAGGTCGTGGGTTCGATACAGACCCTGATGCCAGTTATATATTTGGAGTTTGCGCGTCTCTCCCCGTGGTCGTGTGGAATTTTCTCCGGGTGCTCCCATTTTTCCCTCCACACTTATTTAAGAGTACTAATTTCCACGTGCCAAGCCATTTCGTTGAGTATGACTTACGGCCAGGTCGCTTCTGAAAAAGATCTATACAGCTCAGTGGGCCATCGTTGATGAAAATAAAAATGTAGTTTTAGTTGACTAGTAACGGCGCGCGGCACCTTGCGATCGGCGATGTAGAGCGCCTCAGCCAGCTTGGCGAAGTTCTCGTTGATGTGAACCGTCTGCAGGCCTCGGCCGTCGGCAGCCAGGCGCTTGTCCAGAGGGATCGTGTAGCCCTGCAGAGCGAGACACAAAATCTCGGCGTGAGAAAAAGACACGTAGCACACTGCTCGACTCGCGGGGGAAGACGTGCGGATATTGAGGATAGCGGTTTGCATTCATTAGGATCTTAAACGTGGTAGCATCTCTTAAAAGTGCCGAACAGAAACATCACACCGTAAAAATACACACACGCATGCATCATTAGGGGAAGAGATTGGAACGGAGGGAAAAAAAATGTGTGAAAGAACGGCAAATGAGGGACATCACGGACACACGGACAAATTATCTAAACACACAATCAGGGGCATGACAGAAAAATGACAGCAGAGATGCCAGTTCAGCGCAAGCACCCCACGCAATCACCACCACACATCACCACCAACTCACACCACACCCAATCACCACCACACATCACCACCAACTCACACCACACCCAATCAACACCACACATCACCACCAACTCACACCACACCCAATCAACACCACACATCACCACCAACTCACACCACACCCAATCAACACCACACATCACCACCAACTCACACCACACCCAATCAACACCACACATCACCACCAACTCACACCACACCCAATCAACACCACACATCACCACCAACTCACACCACACCCAATCAACACCACACATCACCACCAACTCACACCACACCCAATCAACACCACACATCACCACCAACCATTAACCTACACCACCATCAAGCAGCAGTGGTAAAGCCCTGGGAAAAGGATTCTCACCTTTGCATTCTTCCAGTTGGAGATGCAAGGAGGGATCTTCCACTCCTGTTGCTCCTTGACAGTCATCTGTAGATGGCAAACATCAACGTGGATATGCGATCATGTTGCAAACAGCTCTGAATCCTGATTGTATTGACTTACACAAGAGACCCATAGATTGCAAAGAGGTTAATATACTCAGATGCACATACCCCCCATGAGGACCCCAGGACTTTCAATAGAATCCAAAGACTCACAAGAAACGTACAATCGGCTGCCTCTATAAAATACACCCACTGTTTCTAACACACAGTATCTTGAGATGCGGTCACATTTCGATACTATACAAATTTGATTGTACTATTCACCTTCCCACGAGTAACACGGAGTAGGAAACTACCGTCTTCCTACCGGAAAACAAAGCGTTCGCTCTCATAACAGTGGCCAATGGTTATGTAATAAAGGTCGTTGAAGCGACTTCTGGAATCCGGTCTTAATTCGTCTTTCATTACAACACTCCTTCACGCTGCTGACAGGCAGCGTGAGAGGGATAGAGAGAGACGCGCGCAGCCACGTGGCAGCCTGGACCCCACTCCAGCGTGGCCTCTACCCTTCGTTCGTTCCAGTTCTGACCACGTGTTGTTCGTCTCCACCCCTATTTAATACCCGGGTCACGTGGTACGTTTCCACCAATCCTGGTTAGCCTCTATGGAATCTTCCAGACTCCACCGTAGGCTCCCAGGACCGCGCCCCTGACTCGTCTCCCCATTGGCTGTGGCTAAAACCAGCAGAACCATTCCTCTACCTACAGCTGTCACCTTTCCATTACGTCAGGGCCACGCCCATAGACTTCCTCCCATTGGCTATGGACCAGGACCGGCAGAGCCAATCATCGTGACGAGTTGTAATCCGTCAACGACCCGGATATATCCTCACATTACAGTTACGAGAAGTCTGCCAGTGCCTGCGACGCGCTACCTTTCGGCTGGGCGAGTGCATGACGGGAGCCGGCGGGGACGGAGGGCCACGTGGGATCTTCTTGTTGATCCTGAGAAAACGCAAACACGGCCCCGGTTACAGCGGCACCCCAGGGTTCGACGCAGATCACGCTCACAACGCGCGACACTGCACGTGAAATAGGCCCATGGTTGTGTACACCACCTGCCATCATATACATACATACGTATGTGGAACTTGTCGTATTGTACATAGCCAACCATGCTAATTGGAGGTGCGGGGGAAGAAAAACTAAATGCACATATGGATTTTTTTACTATTTTAAACTATTTTTTATTTTACCAGGTAAGGCCCACTGAGCTATATAGCTCTTTTTCAGAAGCGACCTGGCCACAAATGATAGCTCAACGAAGTGGCTTATCACGTGGAAATGTATATCAGCCAAATACTCTTAAACGCACGTTTCTAAATGTGGAGGAAAAAAACCTAAGACCCGTAGAAAAATCCACGTGACCGCAGGGAGAAACATGCAAACTGTCCAAACACTCTCCAGCAGGTATCAGGGTTGGGATCAAAACCCACGACCTCCTGTATACCAGGCAAGGTATTTAACATTTCGCCAGTGTACATATGCATATTTTCAGCCCTTTTGTCAATCCGCCTCTTGATAAGGGCCTGTCCCACACCTGCGTGGGTCATGTGGGGGTGTTGAGCGTACTTTACGTACACACGACACAAGGGAATATTTTAAAATAGCATAACCAAGTAACTGTTTAACTACCTCCTTCGAGTGTCTAGTAGGGACCAACTCTGATAAAGTTTAGGAGTTGGAGCAATAAGGAATGTGAATCAATGTGTGCGTACTGAGTCTGTGTGTGCAATGTTTTACCTTTAGGTAATGTATCTGCGCACAAGCAGTTTATAGGTGGTGGACAATTGATTCATGCCCGAGAGTGTGCGATGCCAGAAAGTCTGGGTAAGAGTTAGCACCAGTGGTATCTGGTAAATTAACCTAAATAGAACTCTGTAAGCACTCCCCACTAAGTACCCAGTCCAGTGTGTCATGATACTGGATACGTAACTCCATTTGCCTTAAAACAAGCGCCTGCAAAGGTTATCCAAGAGTTTTTTGTCTTTGTGAAGACAGCAGCAAACATGAATGTGTGCATACGACGATTGGCTATATGAAATAATGGACTAATTTATAAATGCATTGCTTTGATTTACCAATTCATATAAAAAAAACTACCATGCAATTTGCAATTTCGTTAACACAAACACGGACGCCTGGCATAGGACATCTGAAAATGACTGCCAGGTAAGCGGTTACTGAACGTTCTTGCTTCAAGTAAACGCTTTCACAGTTTGTCGTCGGCACGAGCGTGCAAGTGCTGCAGCGCCGCTTTACTTGAATCTTGCAGGCTCCATGGGGTCCTTCTGCATCTCCACCATGCGGATGACGCGCTGCTTGGCGCCCGAGTTGTAAGCGACCCCCTGCTGGGCCGGTGTATATCTGCATGGGAAACAAAATAGATACGAGCGTCAACAGTAGGTAACATTGCAAGGGCAAAATAAAAACACAGAATGCTGATTAAAAAATATATACTGTACCCCTGTATTCCGCTATTTTAAGTTGCATTTTTATGTAACGCCGACCGAATTAGAAAAATAAACCTCTAGTCTCATTGGGCTCTTAATCACAGTTCTTTTGTCAATCCACTGAGGGATGCAGGTTTTCTCAAACCAATTGAGTTATGGAGGTTGTTTCACCATGCTTCACCATACTGGTCATTGCAGGTTGCTGAAGGGGGGAAGGACCCAGCACCAGTTCAGGCATCACTCGCCACTGACGTTATAGCCATGGCCGGGATTCAAACGTAGGTCGCCAGAATCATAGCACAGTGCACGAAGCATTGCCCCACCGCTCCACCAAAATTGCTCTAACCCAATTCAGAAATCAAGGACTTGATTGATTTATGCGAAAAGAATGTCAGTTCATAAGAAACCCAGTCAGTCGTTTATATTAATTAAGACTCGCGGCAGGCAAATTATGGCCCACAGCCTCAAGACCACATGAGGCCTACCACTTTGAAATGGCCCACAAAAGATGGTTTATATGTCATTGCAATCATCTTAGCTGCACTAATTGGGACACTAGAGAGGAATACATTCAAACCAGAAACATTGTTTAAAATGTTTACGTTTTCCGCCACTTCAGTCACTGAAACAAGTAATTCAGATGGGTGCTAAAGCGTGGACCACCCAAATGTAACTGAAAGTGATGTTTCAATTCTCAGTAATGAAGGAAAAGGTTCCCCAACCAGTTAATTAAGAAGACGGACTCGGAGAGGTACCCACCTGATGTACTGCGCCGGTGCCAGCTTGTCGGCGGCTCGCACTGGCATGGCAGCTGCCACCTTCTCTGCCACCTGCTTCTCCAGCGCCGTCCGCGTCTTGTCTGTGAGCTGGGAGGAGCGCAGCGCACGTGCGGGAATTCAGTGTCAGGCAGCGTGCAACTACAACACACAGCCCCGAGGATCGGAAGCAGTAGATAAGCTTTTGTGGTTTAGTTTGTTGTCCTTCCCCACACCTCCAATTAGTACGGTTGGCTACGTATGGCGCAAAAAAAGTTGAACATATATACGTACGAGCTTTGATGCCTCTGGCTTTGCCGATTGCTGGTGAGAATTGTGGCCCCCAAATAGTGACTTGTTGAATGATGGACAAGGAGCCGGTGTGGAATTGTTACGTACCTAATACTTAGACCTCCACATTATAAATATATAGAATTATAATATAATTGCACTTCTACTTTACTACCTTCAATATTATTCATACAAATTATCCTAAAAGCTTCTTCCAATCAGTGATCTAAATGTCCTAAACTGTGAGCAGGCTAAGAATATAATATAAAATCGGTGCGTGGTCTTCTAGCATATGAATCCAGAGTTTTCACCGGGTTCAGTATCCACACATCTCAAGATTAAGAAGTCATCATCATAGTAAATGCTGTCCGATGCCACCACACACTGCCATTGCTGTTTTTCCTTTTTCTAGTTCCTGTAGTTTTAGCAGAGTTGAACAATACCTTCAATGTCTACTCCACTCCACCATCAAGCTTTAGGTTCCTTAAAAAAACATTCTTTACAGTCTCATTACCACCACCATCTGGCATTTGATCTTTCCTTGGGTTGCCTACCTCTGGGTGCCACTCTCCCATGTCTATCCTGGTAACCTGCCCGCCTCCACCTTGCAAATGTGTCCAACCCCTCACAACCTCTGCAAGATTTCTGACTTACACCTACAATTATTTGCTCCCACTTTTTATACCCAACCTTCAAGGGGCTTACTCCATCCTCTTCCATTTTGCATATGTTTACAACTTCAACTCTTCTGAACAACTTCCAATCACTGTCTAGATTTGAAGCTACGTGACTCTACCGAAAAAACCTAAGAGTATGAATCACTGTCTATTTCGTGACATGCCACCATACACATTTTCAGCCGTTTTGTCAATCAGGTGCCTCACAAGGGCCTCCCCCACACCTGCGTGGGTCAATTTGGTGCACTGCACTCACCTCTTTGACCGATTCCTCGTCAGGGCGCTGCAGCTCTGGGTCTTCATCGTTCATCACCTCCTTTGGCAGCAGATCTGTGTACCGGCTGTACACCACCTGCCATGATAACACACACATTCGGATGCGTTGACATTTGCGAGCTTTATTTATAACCAGGTAAGTGTCTGTTGAGACTGCACGCCACTTTTTTGTGAGGGAGACTATGGTAAAAAAAAATTCAACTACAACACAATTCAACTAAATACGGGAATACACAAACCACAAAGGGACAACTAGAAAAGGAGATGACACAACGGGAGTCCAACCTCAAGAAAGGGTGAGAGGTAGGGTTACATAAAAGAGAGATGACAACCAGCTCTGCGTTTAAACGATGAGGTCCTAAGTGGTGACGAAGGGGAGTGAAGAGGAATGTTTAAGTCTAGCTTCAGAGTAACACCTAATTATTATTTATATTTCTCCCCAAATTTTATCTCAGTTCTGCCGTCATCAAGTCGTGAGTCAAATTATCCTATCGGATCTCTCAGCAGAGCAGTACAACCCATTTTGTTCGATAAATGCCAACACAGAAGCGGATATCACAGATCTATCTGAAAACCCATCATGTGTCCTCTGGTCCACACAGGAGGAGGACTATCCCATCAGCTCTGCCACTGAGAGTAATGTTCGCCGCATGAGTCAAACCGATATATTAATTATTCGTGCTAGAATTGATCCAATTAAGTGCAGAACCAAATGTAATGGTACACATTTGTTTCAGCGCCTATCAATGATAACCTCGCCGAGACCATTCACTCATTAGACTTGAGAAGCTGCTTTCATCAAACCCAAGGCCTAAGGAATGGCAACTCTGCTCCTCTGATGTCTGAGCCACCTGGCCACCTCTGAACTATTATTTGTGCATCTCAAATGGTGCCAACGCTTCGCTTCGGCCCCACGCCCACCTTGTCCTTGGAGGCTCCCTGACGTGCAATGGCATCGAACTTGACCTTCCCCTCGGCGTCCACCTGGAGCGCCAGAGCGTTGGAGGCCTTCTTCTTGCGGCCCATGTCAAGTGGGTACTGGGCCACGTGGATCTCGGGGAAGGCACCGCCATCGCAGAAATCCTGTGGGCAGAGCAGACGCGCACATGCACACCCACTCACTCAGTGCAGCCTCACAAAGTGACAGATCCCAGGCAAAGATGCTACGTGGTATGGCACTGTGTTGTATGTTTGAGGACGTAACAATGAATCGAGCCACGATCAAATTAATTGCGAGTTTGGTATCAGTGACTCGGGAATTGGTTGTGTTTTGTCTTGTTTGTACTTTGTACCAGATCTGGGGCTCGATTACAGCAGAATTACTGCCTAAAAATGTGTTACATTGTGCTTGCAATTAATGTGGAATTACACAATGACGTATAGCCTAAAATTATGAAACTCACAACATGCAAATTAATAGCATAATAACACAATCACCAATACCACTGTTCGAATAGGAAACATTTCGTGATGTTTGGGGCAAAGGCCCTTCTTCTACATACACTCGATTTAAAATAATTTATTTATAATCAATGTTTTGTGTTTAGTTTCTTGTCCTTCTCGGTTCTTTCGTTAAAGTCACGTAGAAGGGAAATAATAAAATAATAAAAATAAAACATAATAAAATACAATTCTCACGACGTTTCGGCCACAACGCAAGCAGCCGTCCTCAGGTGAAGAACTGCACCTCCGATTAGCATGGTCGGCTACGTACGATGCGAAAGTTCAACATACATACAATGGCACTTTTATAATAGCGCAATTACCTTAAACGTCGCCCATTGTACACACACACATTCTCTTTAAAGGCAGTAGCATTGAGGGATATGTTACATCTTTATATATATGTGTCGTAAGGGTAATAACATTCCTAGTGGAGAGTAGCTTACATCGTTGGCGCGAGGAATCCAGCCGCTGCGTTTGCCATACTGAGGCGGCTCTCGACGCGAGCCGTGCACGGCGAGCTGACGCGACCGCTGGGCGCGCAGTCGCTCCTCAGCTTCCACCAGGTCCTGGGAGATCTGCGTCGGGGGAGGCAGCAGCCTGAGGGGGGAGACAACGCGCTTTGTGTTTATCCACGAAAGCCTCTCGCTCGAGTCTCAAAATACTTTTTTTTTCCTTCCAGGAGCATCCTGCCAAGCCGAGATGAAGAGGTATACAATGGGGTAACACGTGCAGGCCCTTTGTTAATCGACTGCTGTGTGTAGGGACGTCCTCCCCCCGCTGTTGGATGAAAAGGCAGAGAGCCACGTTTAAGGGAGCGAGGTCGGTAACAATTGAGAGGACCACTTCGCCACTGATGGTCGCCGTGGTTCGGGATGCGACTGTAGCCTAAGCACATAACGCAGGAGAATTACTGCGCAAACACTTCCCAATATTCAAACTATGAACACAAGAAGAGCGTTGGGAAGTGTCCATTATCTTCCGAGCCGAGTTAAAGCTGATAATAATAATAACATACCAACCACAGGCTCACAGCGATATGACGCGCTACCGGCGGTGATACACATGGGAGGTAAACCGCGCTCACGTTCATCGACGCGCGCGAATCGATGGGCGGCGAACGCATTAACGAATGGCAATAACAACACGTCAAGAAGGGTTAAAGATGTGCTCGCCTCTGGCAGCGATGTTAGCGAACGGCGGCTTCGTCTTAATCGCGCGCCGCGTTCTCAAACACACGGGCCGCGGCCTAGTCTGGCCTAGAAGCCTCCTTTGGCCAGACGCGGAGGCCAACCCGACTGCCGACGCGCGTTTTAAGAGCGCCGGCGCGCGCAACCGGGCCCCGTGTCCCGGCGGAATTCGATGTTGTTGCCGTTGAAACCTTTTAAAGAAACGTAAACGGACAAGAATCTTCGACAAGAGGAAGCCCGCCACGGACACGAAACTCACCTCGCCAGCGCCGCCATGGTGAGTCGATGCGTGACGTCACACCGGCTTCCGCCTCCACTTCCGGCCGCGACCGGAAACCACGTGACAGCGATAATAACCCCGACGCGAATTATTAAATTCTACAACTCGATTTTAATACTGCGGCTTGGCGCGAGACGTGGATTCTTGTCTTGGATTAATACACGGCCGACGCGGAGGGTTGGGGGAGGGGGGAATGCGTGACGTCAGCAGGCACACTGCGTGACGTAGGCAGGCACACTGCGTGACGTCAGGCAGGCACACTGCGTGACGTCAGCAGGGACACTGCGTGACGTCAGCAGGCACACTGCGTGACGTCTGCAGGGACACTGCGTGACGTCGGCAGGCACACTGCGTGACGCCGGCAGGCACACTGCGTGACGCCGGCAGGCACACTGCGTGACGTCGGCAGGCACACTGCGTGACGCCGGCAGGCACACTGCGTGACGTCGGCAGGCACACTGCGCGACGTCTGCAGGCACACTGCGCGACGTCGGCAGGCACACTGCGCGACGCCTGCAGGCACACTGCGCGACGTCTGCAGGCACACTGCGCGACGTCGGCAGGCACACTGCGCGACGTCTGCAGGCACACTGCGCGACGTCTGCAGGCACACTGCGCGACGTAGGCAGGCACACTGCGCGACGTCGGCAGGCACACTGCGTAACGTCAGCAGGCACACTGCGCGACGCCGGCAGGCACACTGCGTGACGCCGGCAGGCACACTGCGCGACGTCTGCAGGCACACTGCGCGACGCCGGCAGGCACACTGCGTGACGCTGCCGCATGCGGGTGACATCACAGATGTGACGTCACCGCCCACTTGCCGTGCAAAATATGAAATCTATTATTGTGCCCCCCCCCTTCCCCAAAAATACAAAAGTCTATTTTTATACCTTTTGCATTGTGTACAGTCTGGAAGCTGCCCACATGGCAAATTTCAAGTTTGTTGCATGTCGGGAAGTATGCTAAGGGGCCGTCCATAAATGACGTCACGCACCTAGGGGGGGGGGGTCAGATATTTGTGACGATGTGTGACGGGGGGGGGGGGGGTTTGAGAAATGTGACGTCACATCAACATTTGCAACTTTAAATAAATATAGACAACGCGTTCTACTTTATTAAATAGACCTTTTAATACATGTTTCATCCTGCAACATGAGAGTGCAGCGCCACATTAAATACGCACTACAATGACAATAGTTTAAAGCGATTTGAAGCGTGTTTTATTTTGGGGGGGGGCAGAGCTTTGTGACGTCATATTTGATGGGGGGGGGGGGGGGTCTGACTTTTTGTGACGCTGTGTGACGAGGGGGGGGGGGGGAGTTCAAAAATCGTCCAAAATCGCGTGACGTCATTTATGGACGACCCCTAAACATTTCCAACAGACACACATTCACAAATTTCATTTTATATATATAGACTAGCCTTTTGGTTGTCCAAGGACGGGTGTATTTCAGTAAATCTGAAACCTGCAAGCGAAAAGCAGACCGCGACGTGATATTCATTGCATCAATGCGTGTGCAATTTCTAAGGGCGCGGTGACACAGACCTATTTCATTTTAAGGTTATAATCCCTTGTTCATCACGACGTCCTTTTTACTTAGATGTCTCAACAGCGTGACGGAGACCACGTGATGACGTGAGGGTTCTGCCTTTGTAGTGAGGGTTGTGAGTTGACGCCGAGGAGGGGGGAGGAGGCGCCTCGCCCCCCCATGTGGAGTGACGTCACCCGCTAATTATTATGAATGGAGGGGGGGTGTCCATTTGGAGGACGTCACCTGGTTATGATTATTAATGAGGGGGCTGGTCGACGTGGAGTGACGTCACACGCGGGACACACAGACATTCTTGGCTCATGATAGTAGTAAATAAGACGTTTTTTTATGGGTGAGATCGCGTAAATATGCAATTTGTGTCGTGAAACCCGCCACCACCACCCGACACAGTCAATTAGTAAGGTTTTTGTCACGTAAACTGAACGTGCCAATTCGTTACGAGTAGGTATACCCACGTGACTTTACCGAAAGAACCAAGAATATGAATCCCTGCAGTCACGAAAGCTTTAAATCTAAATCTTAAACCCTGTTTTATTGCCGGAAAGGGAAAATCTATTCTTATTTTTGATACTTTAATTCTCCACAACGACGCTAATTGTTTTTCTCATACATCAATTCAAGAACACAATTTGGCGTCTATACATGTGAAAACACATATAGCTTTTAGCATCCCATCAGTCGCGCAGCATTCTTGTAGTACACTTTCTTGTGTATTTCACTTCAGTGTATATAATCGCCCCTTAAAGGCCACGGTGGTTGTTGACGAATGTTTTTATTTTTAAATCCTTTATATTAAGTTCGCTTGCTTGCTTACGACCGTGCAAATCTTTCGGTCGTTTTTTAACCCACTTCCCGTGATCCAATCGAGCTGACATTTTACACAGACTCGTTGTGCGTGACAATTAATGTTCGTGAAAAAAGTCCAAAATTTTACACTTTTTAGGACAAAAATATTATATTTAATTACCAATTGCTTAATGGTGCAATGCAATCATCTGACCCATAGGTGGCAGTCATCTCAAGCCAGAGGACGGGAGGACTCTAGCCGCCACGCATATAAAGGATTGGTAATTAAATAACATTTTTGTCCTAAAAAGTGTAAAATTTTGGAATTTTTTTTTCACGAACATTGTCACGCACAACGAGTCTGTGTGGAAAATGTCAGCTCGATTGGATCACGGGAAGTGGGTTAAAAAACGAGCGAAAGATTTGCACGGTCGTTAGCAAGCAAGCAAGTGAACTTAATATAAAGGATTTAAAAACAAAGACCAGTGGTCCGTCCTGCCAGCCTTGCATTACTCATACCGCCCTCTTCTGTTCGAATGTGTTATTACAGGTCACTGCGGGGGTGGGCTGGTAGGAACGAACAAATGAATGGCTATAATAAAATGAAATGGCGGGGGTATGATACGAAGGGAGAGTTTGAGGCCTAGTTCTAGGCTTTAGGCCTAGCTGTAGGCTTTAGGCCGCTGTGAGTTAATTTTTTATTTAAATGTTTTAATTAAAAACTATCTCAGGGAATTATAAGGGAATGTTACACTTGTTTAGCCAGGAAAGCCTCACTTGAGTCTAAAGGTTTTTGTAGGGTCCTGCCAAGTGTTTGCAGTAGGGGGCGATGTTGCTACACCTAATCGGACATCGGACGGACGATATAATCTATTGTAGGCTGGTTCACTTCGTTCCTACCAGTAACAGTAGCACTTCTAACAATTAAGAGCCCTTTGTCAAGCCACACGCTGGATGAAGCCCCCCCCCCCTCCACGACTTGAGTCATTGTGGTGTTATTTGGCCATACTTCACCAGGGAGCATAGACATACAGGGCAATTATTTTTGGTCTGCTCCCTCCACAGCTCAAGCTATTACGATGGTTGTCCATCCAAGCACTCGCCCATCTCAACCCCGCTTAGATTCCGAGATCGAGCTTGGAGCAGAATGGACACTGACCGTACTCAAAGCTTCCTGTAACCACAGGGTGTTTTTTCAAACTTTGTTTTCGTTAAGCTAGCATTCACTGACTTTACTCGGAATGCTTCTGTTCATTTCACTCAAAAGTCCCAAGGCCAAAGAGACCAAACGAAATATGAAAGCACATTGTTACTTAACCTCTTTGCTGTGAACAATGTCCATTGCCCAACACGTCCGCCCATTATATATCCACACAAGTTTCCTTTTGTCGGAACGACTCGGGCAATGCATGACGTTGATATTGAACCGTGTAAATTGTGCCAGCAACACTTGCGGAACGGAGAAATAAGTTTCACAGAAATATGACTAAAACTATTCGTTTATTTCATTTTAAAATACAGATGACAACTAGAACGTACATGTCACAAAATTACGTCTCTTAAAGGTGATAGTGCGTGGAAGAGCTCGTGTCAAATTAAAACCAAGGAAACTTACAAGGTACAATACACGAAGTTAGGATTGTAACAGCCTGTTATTGCTCCCTAACAAGACCCAATAAACAACCCAACTAAATTTATATTGTGTGTGGCATTTACATACTAGTTACTATAACCAGCAGTCACACCCTAGTCACACCACAACACATGGCTGCTGCTCAAGACAGTTCATCGAGATATCATTTCGGGAGAAAATATTCAACGAGTGAAAAGAACCCCCATTGTAAATGGTGCGCGATGAAGCGAACATGACACTGGCAACCATAATTATCAAAATTGTGCAGCCTTGAAAATAAATTGCACTCAAATGAAAACAAACGCGCTCACTCCCTTTAACAATTACACTCACAGATATTGTAATCAGCTACAAATGGTTTGAAACCTTACTGCAAACAGTTCAGTATGGTTAAATTTTCAAGGTGCTTAGTATTCGGAAGGGAAACAAAACAAACCCTACTTAACGCATGCATCGTATCGAATGCGAACATTGTGAGGTAAAGTCAAAAGCAGAATCCTGGATTTCCACTCGGCACCCCGCACATAGAACCCTAATTTTCATCCCAATTGGTCGACGTTAACTTACGGTTGTAAAAATCTTTTGGCATATGAAAGATCCGAGCTCGGAAACGAGGTTTTATCGTTTCTCACGACTGCACTTTTGTGAGACCGAACCGACATTCCGCTCTTTGCTTTCTGTACTGGGCAGTGGCAGATGCCGCTTTTAGGGCGAGCACTGTCCCAGGTTGTGCGTGTCAGCGTTGGACAGCCCTTGACCACCACCACCCCCCCCCCCTTTTCCACTGGCACATATGAGCCGCGCCACCGCGGGGAGAACCCCCTCACACACCCATACACACCGACCGGTTTTCCACCTGCAACTTTACAAACCGAAGCCAGAACACAAAAAACCGTGATACGGTGAACTCGCAAAACACCGGAATTATTGTCGTCATACATTGCGTTGAAACGGCACGCTTCAACGCAAAACGCCGACGACACGCGTACAATTCAGTGCGTCCCACGTCGGCGGCATGGCTCCGGTTCTGCGCTAGAAAAACCTCTCCCGAGCTGCTCCGGGCTGGCTCAGCACGGGTGTGGCTCGGTTGTACAGTGGAAAGAGAAGCATTAGAGAAGCAGGCAGACGTGTGGGTTTCGTATTGCCGCACCCTGGAAGCCGGTTCGTGATCCTCGTGAATTCTCGATGTTTAAATGAACCATTATTATTCGTGGAAGCAATGGGTCGCCACTATGCCACTACTAAAGCAAGCATGGAAACTTAAAAAATACCACCTTGAAGGTCACCATAATATATATTTGAGCAGAATAACAATACACTCAATCAGGCATCTATGAAAAAATACTCAATCTAAATAAAAGCATTACTTCTGCGTATTATTTTGTAAAAATGTTTCCATTTGCGTATTGATCCAAATGGTGATAAATGACAGCACATACACTCAACCTACCCTGGTGTGTTTAAAAAAAGATTTTTTTTTCTCTCCCCCATTTATCTATTAGATTGTTATTCTAACTTTTTTTTATATAAGTTAACCATTATATTTTCTGGAGAAAAAAAAAAGCCGGTATTCATGAGTCCCTCTGGACTTGTCCATTCACGTCCTAAGAGGACGTCTGTTGCCACAAGACAAAGCCGTGCAAGACAGTACACGGACGCAAACACAAAATTAAAAACTCGGCCAGATCATCTGGTCTGCTTGGGTTTGAGTCACAGGATCATCTCCTCTGTCAATTGCCATACAGGCGCTTTGAAACGATACAACAAAAAAACGTGGAAATAATACAGGAAAATACAATTCATAGCTGCACAAACAAGGGGAAATGTAGAGATTCCAACATTTACATTTGCAGCGTTGCTGCCTCTGTCGGTTTGTACAAGCCTGGCTGTCGTCAAACCCCTGACCAAGTTCTGACACCCATCACAATTGTGGCAAAGAGACAAAAGGAACGGATTGTATGTAGGGGGTGTACGTATGTGTGTCCATGTCCGGGTGAGTAACATGCTCACATGTTTGTGCAAAGAGACAAATTGCTCGATGGACCCATCTCTAAAAGTTTACATAAGGCATTGTCCTGGAGGGATCGTCGGTTGAAATGTTGAACTGTTATGTTTTTACTTTCATTTTTCTCTCTCCGTCTCTCTATACTTGACGGCGGAAAGTGACTGTTGCCAACTTGTTCCGCCTGTGCCACGCGGGAAGGGGGGGGGGTGGAGGAAATCACACACCAACCCGTGGCGGGAATCACCGCCAATGTTTTTACGAGTGACCCAAATGACTGACAAACACACGGAGAGGGGGGCAAGGCGAGAGACACTTAAATGAACATTGGTGGGGGGGGGGGGGGGGGTCGAAAGAAAAGTTTGGATGGGGAGATATATTGGGCTGGTGGTGGTGGTGGGAGGGGTAGCAGAGACGTTATGGGGGTAGAGAGGAGGTGAAAGGTCGGCTCAGGACAGCTGGTCCAGGGCCTTGAGCAACTCCTCGCCCTGCAGGAGCGTGCGGCTGTCCTGCACCGGAGCGTTCACCTCGCAGTCGTAGCTGTTGAGCATCGGCAGCGTGATGTCCTCCAGAGTCGGGCCCAGCAGCCGGCTGACGAGGTCTGTGCATTGAACCACGGCGAAGGGAGAAACTTCAAAAACGCACGCACGCATAATATTGCACAGCGTCCATGGAGCTACGGATACATTTTCAGTGCTGGGTCACATTTTCTGCTTTTTATACGTTTGGTCTCTATCTGCTGCAGGGTGGGGGAGAAAGTGCTGCCCCTCTCAAGTGTAGATCAGAAGTAGTTCTGTGGTACCAGCTTTCACGGGCCGTGCGCTCTAACACCAAGTGGGAGTTTTGTAATGCAGCACAAGAGTTAATAATTGATTCTTCGACTATTTTTTTAGTTTAATTTGTTGTCCTTCCCCCCCACACCTCCAATTGATTAGCGCGGTTGGCTACGCATGTTGCAAAAGAAGTTCAACATCCATACACACATACGTGACGCCAATAAACAGCACAATTCGAGATAAAATTTGGGGGGATTTTTTCTTTAATATAAGACTATATAAACGGCTTACCTGACGTAAGTGCCTCCGCTTCCACGTCTTGCGATACCTTGCTCCGTTTCAACGGCAACTCCGCCAGGAACTGCGTCTTGTTGGCACCTTCCTGTTTGTTAATGACGACCTGGGGGCATCCGCAGAGGACAAGGAGATCGATTAGAGTGGCGGCAAGCGTTGATCTTCATCCGACGTGCGGTTAAAAGGTGCCGACCTCCTCAAGCGACGGTGCAATTAAGCCGAGGTGGTGCAATGTGGCCTCGTCCTTCAAGATGCGAGCCTGTGAATGTGTTCGATAAAATGGGTTGGCAACACTGAATTAAAGAGTACGTTCTTGTTCAGAATTTTATGCTTTTGGTGTGGCTTTAATTAGCCAGAGATTATTAAACGATCATTGATTCTTACACTTCTGATACATTGCATTATGCCTGTACAGACATGTATTTCTATTCGTAAGTATATGAAATATTGCATATCACAAGGATAATTATAACTCTAATTGTCAATATTCAGACCGTTGACTTGATTCTTTGATGTCTCATTTGTACCAGATCATGTTCACTGTTTCTCATTTTTAGTTTTCTACTAATGTATGGAGGTGCGGTTTTCGTGCTCCATTGAGCTTAAAATGTAAAACAAGCACATCATTGTCATATAACTTCTACAAAACCGTTAACGATCCCCACACACGACAATTGAAGACGCGTCAATCACGAGCGGAAGAATGCGTTTCAATCAAATCGCATCCACATCTGTAGGTGCGGGTGCCGCGCAAGTGTAGCAGCTGGTGCATTGTGGGCAAGTGCCGCCACCTGCTGGAGGAAGGGCCCCGTGGTGCCCGTCTGCCACTTGCGCTTGACGGCGCTTGCGATCGTCGTCAGCGACGCCTTGGCGAGACTCACGTCGCTGCCGCTGCAACATCGACAATCACCGCGTCAGCATCGTCATCGTCTGCGGCCGTGATTTATCCACCGCCGGATGAAAGCCTCCCCACAAAGCCGTCGCCCATCTGTGTCGCGATCTCACGACGACGTAGCGATCCCATCTGGCTTGTGTACACGAGCCGATACCATCGTCCCATCTCCACGGTGGGAGTACTGTGTGGCGTGTTCCGTTTTGGCTGTCACTGTTGTTAGTCTTGAGCACCAGCCATTATCACTTCTACTGTCCTGTCACAACCCAATCGCTCTCGAAGCCTGCTGAATTAAGAGGTTCCACGCCTTCCCCCCCGACCTACTTTCTATGAAATAAATGCATCCACTGTTTGTGTACGGCATCACAAGATGCGGTTGCGTGCAGACACTGTTTAAATATATTGTACCAACATTGTTTTGACTTGCGAAGGGACCATACAAACTCGCACAGACCCATAGATTCACAGTCTCGCATGCAGATAGACTCGCATAGCGACTAAAGGACTCACAGATTGACAGACCTATAGCTTCACGTAGTCTCGTTTAGGGACACACACTCGCATCTGGATCTACGACTGACTGAGTCTATAAAATAACATTCCCACCGTTTCTCTACAGTGCCGTGAGATGCAGACACATTTTGACACTCCATACATCCAAACTCTACTGTATCTAGCAGTGGACAGAGAATAATTCCCGACGATGAGGATCACTGACCATTCCATTGAACCCCCTTGCATAGGTGGTGGGGATCACTCACCTGACCACGACGGTGCTGGGCAGGGAGGCGACGGTCTGCGCACGTGGCGCCTGCTGCAGCAGGACAATGGTGGTGGGCGCGCTTACGACGGCGCCGGTTGTGGTGGTGGTGGTGCCGGACCACGGGATGGCCGACACGACTCCGCCGGGCAGCGTGGTGCCGACCGGCACCGTACCGCTGATGAGGATGTGCACCGTGGACATGGTGAACGGCGGCGGCGCTGTCGGCGCTAACTTGCTCTGGCTGCTCGTCACGATTAAGTTCGCCTGCTGGGAGGTTGTGGGAGAGGGAAGATGAGGATGTTGTTACCAAGGTGCAAGAGACACCATCTCAGTCTTTAATGGATTTAAAGGCCAGGGGTAGAGAACCTACAGCCTGATTTAAAGAGGTAGGCCAAACCAGGCCAACCTCTTTGAAACGGCCTGCAGACCACATTTTTTCAAATTGTTGTTGATTATTTGTAATGTTGTGGAGCTGACGACAAGCATTTCGCTGCACCTGCTATAACATCAGTTTAACGGTGTATGAGACCTATAAACTATGACCGATTGATTCATTCACCCATCGCTGCAAACATTTTAGCCACACTAAATCGGGTGCCCGAAGGTGCAATCTTTTCGCACACTTGCAAAAGGTTATATTCGCACGATGCAATCATTGCGAGAGAAAGTGGTCCACACGTGCGCCGACCTGCCTGTCAACTCACTCACTGCTGGACGACGGCCTTCCCACGCCCGTGTGGAAGCCCTCGTCCAGCGGCGGGCGAACAAAAATGGGTTCATCGCAAGCACAGCAAAAACAAATGTGAAATTACGCAAACGCAACTGCGCACCTGACCCCACGAAGGGTGGACACCTCAACGCGTTCGCGCGTCGCCGCCGTGCCCGCACAGCCTCTCACCTCTGCCGGCATCGTGGCCGTGTGCCGGCTTGACGGGGAGGCAGGGCCTTCCGGTGACCCCAGCGACGGCGACGGGGGCTGTGGGGCGGCGGGGGGCAACGATGTGGGGCCGCAGGCCGGGGTCGGAGCGTCCACCGTTGACGATGACCGCTCGCTCTGTGAATGCGTGCGGCACGGGGAAGGGGTGGGGGAGAGGAGGGATGTGGAGCTGAGTGGATTTGCTGATGACTCGTACCAGCGCTGTCAGAATCGGCCTCTGTGGAGGAGGCTAGTGAAGGACGCAACTGGAGAGTTGGAGGCAGTCGCCCTCCAGCAACAGTCGAGGGCAGAGGAGTGACGCTCACAACAAGCGGCTAAAACGCAAGAAGGGGGCACACAGGTGGTGCATCGGCCAGTCATCTCAGTCAGTCAACCCATGGTGCCTGGGTCTGTCCCGCGACCTCCTGTGGCCTCAAAGTGCACCAAGCCTTGCCTTAAAGAGAGAGGTCGGTCTGCTCGAGCAGAGAAATTAGCATGTAAATGAGAGAGCTGTGTGGAAATCCACCCCACGGCAGCAGGGGGAGAGAAAGACCCAGCAAGTCTGGTAAAACATTTTTAGAGAGAGTTGTATGGAATTCCACCCCGACACAGAAGCATTGGGTCTCTGTGTGTCTATGTTGTGTGTCTGTCTGTGTTCTCTCTCTTTGCTTGTGTGTCTGCCTGTGTGTCTCCGTGTCTGTGTTTTGTCTCTCTCTCAAATTTAGTTCTAACTGATGACTGCTTGTGTCGCAATCGAAACGTCGTATTCTATTATTCCATTTATTTTCTTTCTACGCGACTTTACCGAAAGAACCACGAAAGCTTAAAATCACACGACACAATGACATCCAAAAAACAAATAAGACAGTACAAAGTTCTAACGGATGACGGACCGGCCGCCCGGCGGAGCTGACCTGGCCGGGCGAGGAGAGGGTGGACCCGTCGGGCGGCAGCGTGAGCGAGTCCTGCAGGCTCAACGTGCACAGCTGGTAGTCGTCGCCATCCATCGGGATGTACGGTGCCAGCATCTCCAGGTCCATGTCATCCTAGTGGATGGGGTTGGAGGGGAGGGAGGAAGGGAGGGAGGGAGCAAGGGAGGACAACCTTGTTTACACAGGCCTCTTGGGCGATTGTCGCGTGTGTGCCGTCACACTCGCACATAAACACACAAGTCTTTTTACCCGGCTAACCCACAAGACAGAATTCAATAGAGGCAGTTCACAGTTGAATGACCGTTCCTGTACGTATTGATTGCCGCTCGTAGTTGCAAAGTCGCTTCCTTGTCACTCTCAATGTATGTTGAACCTCTTTTGCACCGTACGGAGCCAAACGTGCTAATTAATTGCCAGTAAGAACTAATCAAATAAATTCAAGTAATCATTTGTCCACACTAGGGGAAATGCATTTTGCGACGTGACTTGCTGTAGACATGTCCATTGCATGGCTGTCAAACCAATGCATCTTTTAATTCTCAGAGAGGAAAGATTGCCAAAATAAGTTAATAAAATCAATATCATTCCATTCACACGCGCTCATGACTAGACTGTCAACTCGCTACATTTGAGAACCCAGTTTAACCACAGCTGCCCGAAACCTGGATCCGAACCCAGGGCCTGGCCGGTGCTGTTTCAGTTTCTCCGACCCTCTCGAGCCACTCGACCACCTCCCGAGCAATGCAAGAATGCCCCCACGTGTTGCGAGGATCGGCGCGCAGGCGATTCACGTACGTGCTTGAAGCTGCCCTCCTTGATCTCCGAGTCAACGGCAAACAGCTTCTCAATCAGGTCCACCTTCAGGTCACCTCCGACGGCCGAGTAGTAATCACTGGGGCTGTTCGGCTGCACACAGAGGGAGCGGCGTTCCAGCGTTAATGTACGAGGCGGTCAGCGAACAAGCGGGTAAAATATCCCACCCCCCTCAACTCACAAAATACCTGCTCACCCACCCCAACTCCTGCACAAGGATTAATTTCACGGAATTAAGAAAGTCGCCGAACTGCGACTGCAACTTCACTGTGTGGCCTCCGAAACTCGGATCACGACTGGCGACCGTTGCCCGAACAGCACACGTTTTTGCAGGCGCTACAAATGGAATGCAACTGTTGACTCCAGAGGCCATCGAATGGCTTTTCCAAAACTCAACAATCCGATGTCTTGCATCACTGCCACGCCACCACACAAATGTAAGCGACCTTGCGGTCGTGCCGGGGGGTGTGCCGGGGGGGGGCGTGCCGGGAGGCGTGCCGTACCGCCGTGGACGGAGCTGTTGCCGGGGAGCCGGAGGGCGACGACGGACCGGACGAATGCTGCGGCGCCGTGAGGGACGAGTCGCCCGCGGGGCCGGCCTCCGTCACCGCCACAACCGCCGCAGGGAGCTCGGCGAAAGCCTTGGTCGGCGTCGCCGGGGACGGCATGGGTTCGGGCGAGGCGGCCATCATGACGTCATTGTAGAGCGGAACGTCGTCGAACGACGCCAGGCCCGTGCCTGCTCGCGTGACAAGGCGGCAACGACGACGGTGGCGTGGAGATGTGACGCGGTGGCCGATCGCGTGCGGGACGAGAGGGATCGGCAGCGATTGCAACGGAGAGAGAGCAAGCGGACAGTCGGGCTTAGCAATCTGTCGATCAAGCCAGGTGAGCGAGTGTGCGGGGGGGGGGGGGGGGCGCAAGCAAGTTAGCGAGCGCCGCTTACCAAAGTCGAGGGGCACCACGACGTCTCCGGCCGTGGGTGCGAGCTGTGCCAGCTCGTCGGGCTCGTTCTTGAGCTGCGTGTAGAGCAGCGCCATGTCTTCCTCCTCATCCGTGCCATCGCTCGCCGCTTCTCCCGCCGCCACCACTGCCACCGCCGCTTTGTTGGGCTTGAAGAGACGCTCGGTCTGCTCCAGCGAGAAGATGGTGTCGTTCTCCACGATCCCGCTACGCACGGGTGACACGCGTGACAAGCGAGCTTTGGCATCTCGTCGAGCAATTGGGAGCCACGATGGTCGGTTGGATCGATCGGCTAAAAGATTGTAATCAACTACTTTTGTTGTTGTTGTTGTCAATTACTCGAGAACATTTAAAAATGGCAGGGAGTTTTAGTCTTTGTGGGCAACAGCAGCAGCAGCAGAGAAGAAGTGACCTCCAATTTAGTTGGTTTACCTAAAAGGCTGACGGCTGGGACAGCAGCCACACGGCCATAAGCATCCACCACCTCATGGCCTGAGAGAGCATCCTTCCAACATCGATGCCACGAGTACGTACGCATGTTGAACTTCTTTCGCACCGTATGTAGCCAAGCGCGCTCATTCCGAGGCCGGCCACTCGCTGCCGACTATTTTGCCTCGCATTGGCCGAACCTGAGCACGTAGTTGACGCAGACGACGCACTGCGGCTGGGAGTTGCGGGAGCTGTAGATGACGGTCGCCTGGGTCTCCACCCACGCGTAGCCCCCGCCCTTGGCCAGTATGCGGTACTGCCCCGTCACGGCCTGGCCCTTGGTAAACACTGCGTGACATCACGGATACAAATAGATCCCCCCGTGTAGCCTTTAACAAGCTGCTGGGCAAAGCGCTGTCAGCCAGTACAGCACAGAAGGGGGCGTGCGCGTGCAGTGTGGCCTGTAGCATCACGCTCAGTCGCCTTCGTTTTCCCCCAGTGCTAAAGCTTACACGATGCACTGACGCGTTCTCAACATAGGGGGGAGTCCCAGGGCCTGTTCAGACGCCAATCGCCACTCATGTTAGTTACGTGCCGGGAATCGAAACTCGTGGCGCTCGTGGGCGTTGCACTGAAGTGTAACTCTTCTGGGAGGGAACTTTGCTGCTCTTATCAAATGTTGTGCAATATCATATCCTATGGTTCGTTTCGGTAAAGTCCTGATGATGACCGCTTGTGTTGCGATCTAAACGTCGTGATATTTGTAATATTTTTAATCACTTTATTTTCATTTTTATTATTTTATTGATATTATTTTTTCTATTTACGTGACTTTACCGAAAGAACCATAGAATATGAATTCCTGCAGTTACGAAAGTTTTAAGTCAAAAATTGTGCAATTTGTTATGCAAATGCCGCAACAGGAATTTCATGAACAGCCCCGACCCTTCACAGCCACGTCGCCTTCGGCTTCGTGTCACTCCGATGCCGTGTTGTGTGATTTACTTGTCGGAGAGCATCAAAATAAGCTCAGCTGTGCATTCAGTGCAGCACACATGCACCGTAAATATACAGCACCCAAGGCATTTTGTGTTAAAAACCACCCTTCCTACATTTCACACGTGGGTTTTGGAACGTTTCAAAGTTTAACGTGTTGTTATATTTATAGTCAATCATTTTGTTTAGGTTTCATTTACGTTGAGTGGCATCGACACTCATTGTTGCAGCTGCTAGCCGGACTTTCCAGCTCGCCAGACCAGGGACATTCCACTTTGCTGGTTCGTGCGTCTCGCCGGGGGAGTTCTTCTCTGCATTAGAAGTCAAACTTGATGCAACACTCACAGTTGTGGTGGCTCTTGGTCATGTGGTCCGAGTCCAGGGCGTGGTAGTACTCGTAGACTGAACGGCCAAGCAACTCATCGGGGTGGTAGCCAATCAGCTCTGTGATCCTGTGCGGCACATTTCAAGCACAATTAAGGCCAATAATACAATATCGTCATGAGCATCCATCAAGATCATCCTGTGGCTTGGTATTGCCTTCATCGTCATCATCATATCTTGATGTGGATTGCTATTGTCTTTTATCGGCATCAGCAATATAAAAATGATCATCATTATCCTGAAATGGACTGGCAATGCTTTCTTCATCAGTATGGTCATCATCCTGATACAGACTGGTATTGCCTTCCTCGTCATCATCAGCTTCATCATCATTATCCGGATCTATTAGAGTTCAAATCCTATTTGGGGGTTCACTCGACCCATCATCCCTCAGGGGTCGATAAAATGATTCATCACTTTGTGGAGAAGTCAACGGTGGTTCCCCGATGCAGAGACTTGACCCCACCATCTCAATGTGGAACTTTCACCACTGAGCTCAGGGCTGTGAAGAGGAGATTAGCACCACCTCAATGCTCTTGAACGGGAAATCACTCTTACAAAAACTATTTCTCGGATTTCAGTTCCTGCCAAATGCTGAAATCCTCAGAACTTGCAATGACGATGATGGTGGTGATGCAACTCCAATGTAATGTAATGAGATGCTTTATTTATTTATTCCGTACGTAATGTGGCAAGATGAAAAACATTTCCAACAAGAATGATTATGCTGAAAGACGGTCGTGGCAATTATGACGACGATTGTTATGACGAGTGACAACGATCGTGATCATGGTGATAAAGAGGACAACGATGATGATGACTACAACAAGGGATACAATTCTAATTACACTGGTGACGACAACGATGAAGATAACTATGGCGATGACGAGGACAGCAAAACCGATGCCAGCTGACGACGATGACGACGGCTGTAACAGCACTTACGACTGCGACGATGACTACAGCTATTCCGACATGGGACAAGAGTGATGGTAACAACGGTCATGACGACGACGACAACAACCAAGGATGAAGACGACCTTGGCGACGACAGTCGGCGGGGCACAGCGAGCGAGCGACGGCACCGACCGCGGCCAGCTTGACGCGGTCAAGCGCCGCGCACGCACAGATGCACGTTGGACTTCCGTTGCATCGTACGTCGCCAACTGTGCTAATCGGAGGCGCTGGGCAAGAGGCAGCCGCTGCCGGTCCCCGTTACCTCTCGTCGCAGTAGGTGAAGCGCATGTCCATGCTGTGGCGGCTCAGGAAGGTCTTGCTGTCGAGCGGCACCTCGATATTGGACGGGTGCGGGATGGGCTCGCAGGTCATGACGAGGCACACGAGGGGCGGCTCCCGGAAGCCGCCGCCGCCGGCGCTCGCCGCGCTGCCCTCGTACAGCTTCATGTGCCCGCTGCAGTGCAGCACCTGCGCGCCACAGCCGCAAAGACAAAGATCCCCCGTATAGCCTTAGCAGACCTTTGGGACAAGCACTGTTGAGGAGCGCCTATGAAGGCCGGCAATACACACGATGGCAGTGGTGGGTGGACAGAACCGCGCCCGGCCGCATTTGCATGCACCCGCAAATGGACAAGGGTGTACATGCTTGGCATGTATGCATGCGTCTTTAAGTGGTTAGCGCACTGTGCTATGGAACCGGCGGCTCGAGTTCGATTCCCGTGCTGGGCCTCCCCTAGGCCAACTCAGCCTTAAATTAGTACCTGGTGCGGTAGGTCATCATCGGCACTGGGGAGACAAAGACGGCCAGGCACAGTGCTGGCTACCTACCCCGTCGTGCCGGCCTTCATAGGTTGCTTGCTAACGGCACTTCCCCAACAGTCTGTTCAAGGCTATACGGGGGATCTTTGTCTTTGTGTGCAAGTGGTGGTATTGTTTGTGCAATAACCTGGGTTAAATTCCCAGCCATGGTTTCACATGCACACCGGGGGACGAACAGAACCCGAACCTGAGATTGGCATCGTTTGGGTCAACTTGGTCTAAAATGAGTCTTTTTCCGTGCTCGGAAACAAAATGTGGCTGGGAATATTTATTGGGGAAAACCTCGCGTAATGATGCTAATATTTGGTTTGGGGTTATGGTGTCGATCCTATCTCCCGTTTGAGTTCAGGACAAAGCCTTAACAGGCGACGGCTAAAAAAGACTTAAGTGTGGATTTCCTGGTTATTGTGCGTGGATGTGTGCTTATATGCGAGATACTTGGTAGACTCCTGCCGAATCTTGAACACACGAGCGACACAAATACGCACACTGTCACGCACCGTCGTAGTAACCGGCGACACTTGACAGCCGGGTTGACAAACAGCCGACGGACAGACAGTTGACAAACAGCGTGCACACACACGCTGGGCTCGCACAGATTGCATCATCACTGACCAGCGGCAATAATGCAATTCAGCTCAGGGAGACTTTAGCTGGGTTGCTTTTTTATTTATTTTATACGCAGGAAATGACCGTGCGTGGGAGCATATTGCGAACAGTCAAAACACTGCGCGAATTTCTACACAGCCATCATCCTTTACTGACGAATCTAGACTGAGATAGCAGTCTGTAACCGTAACGTTTGTCACGGTGTTCGTGATTTGTACTTGCGTTATTTTTTTCTAGAATATTTTTTTAGTGATCTTCAGCAGCACATGACAGAAGCATATGCAACAACCACAGCCTAGATTATTGGCAAATATTTCATCTTATCACATCTAAAATCTGCCCAGTTAAGGAGTGTTTTACAACCCCTTTTAATGTAACGATGCCAATACACAGGAAAGAGATGTGTCACCCTCACCTCCCTCACCCACCCCCCCCATTTAGCATTTCAGGCTGAAAGCGCAAGTGCTGTTAGTGAGCACCCATTAATGTCGGCATCGCGCATGCGTGGGCGAGTGGTGTGGCTAGCACCACGCTTCCCATTGCTGACAATTACTCACCGCACCAGGTACTCATTTGAGACTTGAGTAGACCTGGGGCAGGTGCCGTACCGGCTCCTATATTCACCACCGACGTTAGCCATGGACGTGAATACAACCCAGCTCGGCAGATACATTTCTCCTCGCATTCACCAAACCATGCGAACTCCGCATCTCCCAAAGATCTTCACCGGATATCAAAACTTACATCGCGCAGTAAAATCTGTCTTAATCGTCCATACGACATCATCACGGCTCCACCCTAACCGGGTGGGTGAGTTTTACGCACTACATACACACAAACACAGGAAGAAAAAAACCAGGCAACATCAAGAACAGCCGCCATTCGTCACCAAGTGCTGGTAATGTCATCACAGCCGTTGCGCCAGGCTCGGTGCACCTGGAGGCCATGTGAAGTGTCGATGGCTCGTTGACAGGAGGACACGGGACAGACCCAAGAGTTGTGTGTTAACTGCCTGAAATGACTCAGAACAGATGCACCACATGCTCCCCACTATGCCAAATACAGACGCACCTAAATACACACACACACACGAAACAATGAAATGCCCCCCACCTTCCACGATGCGGACTTGAGGTTGACGGTGCGCCCGCGGTTCGTGAGCGTGCACTTCATCCTCATGAAGAAGTCTCGCTCAGTGCTCCCCTCCTTCGCTTTCTTTCCCGCTGCTGCCGAGCACCGCGCACACACACGCGCACACGCACACACATGCACGCACACGCAAACACGCAGAGCCGGTGTTACGTTTGCCGTCGCTCGATGGCTGCAGTCAAAAGTCAGTGCTGCATAGAGTTAACCAAACACAAGCATAGCTGCAAAGTACACAGCTAAGTGCGTGTTTTTCTTTTCTTCCAGGTGGCTCAATGGTTCACTGCGGGAGCCACCGCTGTGTGTTAGAGGACTCCTTGGGGATATGTTCACACCAAAGCTGTGTATTTTCGAGACAATTTTGATCACTCGGTAGTATACAAGTAGAGACCTTTCGGTAATCCACTGCTGGATGAGGGCCTTCCCATCCCATACTGTGTCGGTTATTGGTATTATTTGACCACATTTATCTACGTTGGTCAGTGCAGGTTGGGAAAAAGCTAGGTAGTGGCCCCATGGCGGGTTCAGATATTGCCGATGTTAGCCGTGGCCGGGACCCGGGTAGCCAGGTTCATGATGCGGCGCATGACCCCGCATGCACCTACGCATCCCAAGTGTGGCTTTCCACCACAGGAATTTTCACCACAGAGATCGCCACAGCAAAGAGAGACGAGCGCCTCCCTCGTGCTCATTGGAGGACGGGCACCATCCCGAGTTTTAGCGTCGACAGGAAACAAACCAGATGTTCCGCCCACGTGTTCGCCCAAGTGTTGACACATCACAACGTACAGAAACGTGATTTGAAGCTTTCGTGACTGCAGGAACTACTCTTTGGTTCTTTCGGTAAAGTCACGCAGAAAGAAAATAAATTAAATAATAGAATACGACGTTTCGATTTCAACACAAGCAACCGTCATCAGGTAGAACTCAATTTGAGAGACAAAACACAGAAACGGAGACACACAATCTAATTTCTCTGCTCCAGCAGCTGCCCCAGCAGACCCACCTCTCTCTCTGCTCCCCCCCTCTCTATTTAAGGCCTCGACAGAGGCATTGGGTCTCTGTGTGTCTATGTTGTGTGTCTCTCTCTGCTTGTGTCTCCGTGTTGTCTCTCTCTGCTTGTGTCTCCGTGTTGTCTCTCTCTGCTTGTGTGTCTGTCTGTGTGTCTATGTTGTGTGTCTCTGTGTGAGTCTCTCTCTGCTTGTGTCTGTCTGTGTCTATGTTGTGTGTCTCTCTCTGCTTGTGTCTCTGTGTTGTCTCTCTCTGCTTGTGTCTGCCTGTGTATATCGGTGTCTGTGTTTTGTCTCTCTCTCAAATTCAGTTCTACCTGATGACGGTTGCTTGTGTCGTAATCGAAACGTCGTATTCTGTTATTTAATTTATTTTCTTTCTACGTCACTTTACCGTGAATAACCAAAGAGTACAGACACGTATTTGGTCACATTTCTTTACGACGCTTAGAACTGAATTGTACGAGGGCATCGTAAACGAGATGTGTGTGCAACTCGTCTCAGTTGCGCATCACCAAAGTGGCTACGTAATTCAATTTGTGTTTAAAGTTCATTCTCTATCTTTACGGGAACGGTAAACACAGTTTGATAAGCAATTTTTTTTACTTAATGTAGTTAATAGAACACGACCTTCTAGAACTTCCCACAGCATGCATGCAATTACTACGTGACCTTCTGGAATGTCCGGTTAATTGAAGACGTTCATCGATTCCATGGGGTATTGTGCAATAAATTTAACGAGTGAGGAATTTGCCAGAACACGTTCCATATCACGTTATTCATTCTTTTTTTTGCATCTGCAAAAGAAGTGTGCAGCATGCATTTCATTCAATATCACACTACATTTATATTCTCAAGTGAAAGTATACAAATAAATATTCGGCTCACATCTTCGTAACAGTTTAACAGAATATTTTACTTGAACCGTTTTGTACAGTTTCGTTTCTGCCGTCAGACTACATTGTAACCCTAATTTACCATCAATTTCATTTGTATAACGAACGGATGGCTTGTCGTGATGGCACAATTGAATGCATTTACAACGAGCGTTAAAACTCTATAATTGACGAATTGCTGCGCTGTTGCATGCGGGCATCAGGCATGTTCTGAAAGCAAGGTTTTCGTGTTGCCTCATAGGGGATGCCACTTCACTGGCAGACCTCCGAGGGAGGGGCTTTCGCCGACGCACCTTGTCTGTATACGAGCATCTCCCGCACCTCCTCTTGGTCACATGGGTGAACAAAGTCGAAGATGCTGTGACCCATGAGGTCCACCTACAAGATGAGAGAACAAATCATGACCAGTGTCACGGGGCGATGTCTTTAATCGTCCCCGCGTGGCCATTCGCTCGTGAGCTCATTGCAATTATTCAGTCTCTCATTCAGTCGCTCGGTCGATGGCTCAATCACGCAGTTACCAAGTGACCCATTGCTCTTTACTTCGGTACATTAATTGCGTTTTCAGTTTCCCAATTGCTCCGTAAATCACTCCTACCTTCACTCTCACCAACTCAAGACACTTCAGCCCTTTAACTACTCGTCCACTCAATCGTTCAACTACCCATCCATCCAGCCAGCCACATACTCCGTTATTAACTCCTTCACTCACTCACTCACCCGCTGACACCATAAATAAAATAAAAATATCCAATGTGTCGCCTTCAACAGACTGTTGGGGCAAGTGCTGTTAGCAAGCATCTATGAAGGCTGGCACGGGGCACGAGAGGGTGAGTGGCCAGAACCACACTCGGCCACCTTTGTTTTCCTTGTGGAGATGTTTACACACCACACCAGGTACTCATTCAAGGCCGAGTCAACCTAGGGGAGGCCCAGGACCAGTTCAGATAATCGTCACTGGTGTTGGCCATGAGCAGCAATCGAACCCTAAATCACACACAAACACACACTCATGCACTCGTGTATTAAGCCACCCACTCACTCAGCCACCCACTCACTGTTCATACAAGTCACAGCAAGCCACAGTGATCGCACCTGGGCCAGGCCCACACACTTGTTGACACCGTCCGACAGGAACACCATGTCGCCCTCCTCCGTGAGGGCCATGACGAAGCCCTCCAGGGCCTTGCCGAAGAGGCCGTCCATCTCTTCTTGGCAGTCCTCAACCACCGCTCCTGCAAGCAAGCCGGGGCAGAGAGAGGCCAAAGTGAGATCTAAAACATCGTTTCCACGAGCACTGGGAACCGTACTTCGTTGGCCCAGGAACAGGCCAGTTATAACTCCCAGGAGCAGTAGCACAGCCCGTATTAATGTTCCCCAAACACCCTGAGCCTTCGTAAGCTCGGCACCTCCCGCTCCATACAGTGATTTAGTAACTTCACAAAACAAATCGGAATTGCATTTTGATTCTAAAATTGTTTTTTTTTTGCTGCTGTTGGTTGGCTTCGCAATGTCTCATTCGTGTTGCTGTGCGTGCGATTCTCTATCTCGTTTGCACGGTCATCTAGCCAGCAGCAGCAGCCTCCCATTTGTTTCAGCCAATTTGGTCAAATTTAAGCACTAATCCCGCCACCACCACCACCCCCCATTTATCTATCGTCTGATCCTACAGCATCAACTGCCACTGCCGCTCGCGACCCCCACCGCACCTATATCCCCCCCCTCGTTGCCACGGCAACTCCCCCATCACCTCGAGACCGGGATAAGTGCATGAGACAGCGCAAGAAACGCGGGAAGCGGCTGCATATTCAGTCATGTCATCGTGATCAAAATGATGAAATAAATTGACGGACAAGAGCGGGTTGGGGTGCTTTTGAAAATATGAACTTGATAACGAAATGGAACACACCGAAAGAATGGTTTTAATAGGTGCGAATGACCCGCTTTGGCGAATGGATCAGAAATACAAGAGACAGTGAAGAAGAAAACGGAAACAAAATCTGAAAAGTGCACATACAAGCATGGGTAAGTGCACGCTTGCAATTTACTTTGAGAGACAGGAGGAGGCACATAGGCAAGTTAGAGACGTCACAATATTGACCGCTAAAACAAGTGGGGTTGAGCAGGAAACGCCGTTAGGAGTGATGGCCGTTGTTTCCGAGATTAACGTTGGGAGTGGCAGCCAATGGAGGGAGAGCACGTTGCGTCGTGGCGATGGAGCGACGAAATCGTCCAATGCGTGGGTGGCAGATGTGTCGTTACATTGCAGGGGGGGGGGGGGGTGTTGATTTGGGGAGGCTTCTATGCAGCAGTGCGTTACTCAGCGCCGATTGTGATGATGATTACGAATTCTCAGGCGGGTGACGGGTGACACGCGCCTGGCGGTTATCATCGCTGACGCGACTGGCACACGCGTGGGGGAGACAGGGTGGGGGACTGTGTGGCACGGGTGCAGTGTTCATATTCAACCCCCCCCCCGCCGCCCCCATACCGACGTGCGCCAAATTCCCAAACTGCGTGGCGGTGCAGACGGTGGTCCTCCTGACACGCAGGCAAGTAGCCGTTTAAATATAGGACCGTTAATAATGACCTTTCCTTGATGGAGAGGGAGAGTGCTGGGGTGGTGAAAGCAGCGGCAATGATGAGTATGAAAACAATACAGCCCAGAAAGGCGAGGGGGGGGGGGGCAAAGTGACCCAGAGGTCAGTGTACAGAATCTGGCACCACTAAGATCCTGGATTGGATTATAAACTGGGTTCTAAAGTCTTGCAAGTTTGTGTGTCAAGCCCAGTCACCACGTTAAATCGGATTGTGCACCTAATTTGGCCAAATTCGAGCTCCGAGAATTAAAAATATCGACTTTCAGTGCCACAAACATTACTCGCAAATGGCAGAGCGGGTGGGGAAGTGCTGCTCACTGCTTTGTGTCGAGCAGAGAGGTAACTTGAAGAAGGGATATATGCTTATGTTGGCCATTCTCTAACAGGAAGAGGGCTGCACTGCTCAGTGAAAAAAAGATGGATAATAATTCATCTCACAATGCAACCATCCGGACAAAACTGCGGGAGGACAACAACATAAACCCCACAAGGGCAGACGCTCAGGGCAACGGCAGTGAACTTACAACGGTTTAATGCCACTATGTCATATGTAACTGCCATCTGTAGCTGGGGTGATACAAGAAAGTTCTTAACCATAGAGTTTTACTGATTAATTTTTTTGGTTGCCTTGTTAAAAGCTCTGCAATCCAAAGTGCAGAGGGCAATGAACATTTACAGCATCTCAGGTGACAGAGCATCATCTCTTAATGTTTGCTCTGATGGGGTTCAGGTTCAAATGAGCTGCCCTGAGAAGGCCTGCTCATATGTGGAGTCATGCATTTTGAGACAGTCGGTGGCTAGGAAATGTTAACTACCCCACCTGGTATACACGAGGTCATGGGTTTGATTCTGACCCTCACGCCTACTTATTTGAAGTTTGAATGTTTCTCCCTGTGGTCGCGTGGATTTTTCTCCGGGTCTTCACGTTTTTTTCCCTCCACATTTAGAAACGTGCGCTTGAGAGTATTTGGCTGATATCAATTTCCACATTAGCCACTTCGTTGAGCTATCGTCGCTTCTGTAAAAGCTATATAAGCTCAGTGGGCCTTACTTGGTAAGATAAAAAAGTTTAGTTTTAGTTTTACGAGGGGTAAATAAATAGAATCTCTTTCCTTGGTCCAGTTGGGATTCTGAGTCTGTTTTATATGAAAAATAATGTTTAACATTAACCTATTTGCACTGGCTTTCCCCGTAAGGTAAGATTTTTTTAATCATTGGCCTTTCCTTTTGTCCGATTGGATTACTGTGCAATTATTATAATTAATAATTATTATTCGTTTTCATCATAGTGTGTTCTTCATTTCATTAGTATTTTGAGTGTAGTGCCATTGATATTGTTATTATCAGCTTTCTATTTCGCCTACATTTTATCTATACTTGTGAGTGTAGTTACAATTTATTTACATACAGCGCTTTGAGATATTTCGATCGGAAAGGCGCTGTATAAAATAGAGCTCATCATTAAGGGTTTGGGTTAAAGTTAAGAAACATGTATTCGTTTAAGCAAGTGAGAGAACTTAAGAAGACCAGGATAGTCTCATTTGCAAGAGTGTCAGCTTCCGGGATAAATACGCAACAATTAATCAACGCACACACTGAAATTAAGCTCAAGATCCATGCATCCAATTGTGCATTGAAGAATCTATTATTTATCGCTGACGCAAACTATAGGCGGTGTTTTTCTTCAGATGAATGAAACTAGAGACAGACTGTACGCGACAAAGCGCGTGCAAAGGACAGGGCGACGACAACAGCCGCCAGTTAGCCACTAAGTGGCGGTGATGTCACCAGGGCGCTTGTGCCACGATAGGCGTGCATGTTGAGGCCACATGAAGTGCGGAAGAAAGCTTGCGACTTGCAAGGGGGTCAGAGGACAGAACCTGGTGTTACAAGTTGACTGAGATGACTGGCAAATGGGACAGCACAAGCCAGATGACAAAGCAAAGCCAAGCATCCGTTCCTAAAATTCGAATCATGCCCAGGCAATGATCACCATCTATTGTAAATGGGCCGCCTTGCACGGTTGCCCGCGCTATATCTGAGCAGGCCCTACACCCTGCCTAGGATCCGACGATGCTCAGCTCGGGCTCCATGTGGGCACAGTGGCGCTGACCCACTCACTGCTTGCTTGCCATTGCGTCTAAATGGAGCGATTGTAATGAGCCATCCTTCAATGGAATCTTGACCATGAATTGTGGCAATTCATCTACTTTCTTCGGGTTACTCATCGTACAAATCTATGCCAGGACGCACGCAACGTAATCCAGCAACGTGGAGATCGTGTTGGCAAACCACTCCGCGATGGAGCCCTTCACTCGAGTGAGAATTCTTACAGCACCACGCAAATGCAGCCTGGATCCACGATTTGGAGTGGCTCCCATCCAGGATAACCCGCAGCTGAATAACCAACATTAATTCCATCATTCAGCGGCTGCCCACCCCATTTCTGAACAGATCCTTCCCTGCCCACCATCCGTTGGCGCCCAGGCTCGGGATCCAAGTGGGCACAAGAGGCATTTGCTCGCCATTGCGTATAAAAAGGGGAGCGATTGAAACGCGCGATTCCGTGGACAGTGAGTCACCGCTGTTACCGCGGCTTGCGCGGTACAGCAGCCACAAGCCGGTCTGTATCTGTGGGCAAGGTGCCGACCACGGTGAATGTGCTCAAAAGCAACAAAACTCATCTCCACCGGCTCCTGGCAAACCGCTTTCATGGTGTCAAATATTTATTTCTACTGACATAGACGTCATCAGATCATCTTCTATCGGCCAGCATGAAGCCACGTCTCACGGGTCCTGTGATGCAACAATCCACCAGACAAGCGCTTGAATACGAGTGGGGAAAAAAGTAATGGTCGACAAGGAATGAAACGCGTCTGAAAGGAGGAGACGGAGCGATTAAATCAGCTCGAGCAAAGGTGCCAGGTGGATTATTACGTGGTCGGCTCGTGAGAGGTGGTGACGGCTTGGGGAGGCCTTCATCCAGCAGTGGATTGACCTATGGCTGATGATGATAATGAAGAGGTTTATGTATATGGACGAATTGTGAATGCACTCCTGGATGAGGGCCTCCCCATGTCGTGCGGGTGGAAAAGTTACAGTGCAGGAATATTGTAAAACAAATATAAAACCCAGACTTAAAGCGTTCGTGACTGCAGGAATTCATATTCTTTGGGTCTTTCGGTAAAGCCACGGAGATAGAAAAAATAGAAATATCACGAAATTTCGATCGGAACACAAGCAATCTTCTTCTTTTTTCACCCGAAGACGATTGCTTGTGTTGCGATCGAAACGTCGTGATATTGTATCATTTTTTCTATCTACGTGGCTTTACCGAAAGACCCAAAGAATAAAAATATAAAACCCTTAGAAAGTGAAATGCTGTCTGTCGAGAATACTTTGACATGACTCACTGGCAGGGAAAATGACTGCCGGAGCAAAGTAATACATAAATATACAAGTTAAATACTGCGAAACCGATCATAGAGGCCAGCAGTGTGCACGCAAGCAGCATCACGGTGTCCAAAGCAAACGATTACCAGAGCACGGAGTTGGGTGCCGAGCGAGGGAACGGACTGCGCGCCTACTCCGTTTCCAGATTTTGCAAGTTAGCCACACGCATTCCTCTTGTGTCACCGTGACTCTTCGCTACCTCCACCTGCACCGGCAGCAGAAGCAGCGCCATCATCACCTCGATCACCACAACCTCCAACACTACACTACCAATTAAAACAGCACCACCAGCAGAAGCACAGGTGGTAGCAGCACCACCACCATGACCACCACCATCATCGCCACCACCTCTCTTGCAACCAGCATCACCACTTTCACCACCACCCTCATTCAACCACCACGATTTTCACATTAAAGCACTGGAATGCTCTTCCTTCCTATATTAGGAAGCCACTGGAGCTATGCACCTTTAAAACCAGATTGAAAACTAATTTCTTTATAACTGCTTTTGTATTTAGTTTGTTGTCCTTCCCCGCACCTCCGATTAGCACTGTTAGCTACGTACGTTCGCGAAAGAAGTTGAACATAGTTTAAACACGTAGGCTTTCGCGACCAATATTATCCACCATAAAGGTTTTACGGTTAGATCGCATAAATATGCAGGCAAATAGTAAGATTTGTCACATCAACAAAACGTGCCAACTACTTACTAGGGTGTGCTGGAGAGTTAACTCACAACATTTACAAATGGAGTACGACATTTCGCTGGTGATTACAACCAGCTTCATCAGGCGAATTTCCAGAATTGTGAGGAAGTCCTCAACACGCAGACACAATCAACGATCGGAAGAGCAGTGGTGGGGAGCGGGGTCGGAGGTCACGGCGGCGCCGTCTCTCACCGTTGTGCAACAGTTTGCGCATGCGCAGGTAGCTGATGGCGAGCCGCATGATAGAGGCCTTGTCGAGGTGCGAGGTGACGCTGTGGGGGAGAGGCAGCTCGTTGGCGAGCTCGTAGAACACCTCCGTCTCGTTGCTGCGCCGACATCGCGCAGCGTCGCGAGACTTCTCCTTCCGCCGCTCAGAGTTCACCCTGCTTGGGAGGGATAAGGTCGGCGGTGGCGGGGGGGGTGGGTCGGAAGGTGGAGGAGGAAAAAGGTCTTTTTTAAAATAGAGTCGCGATTACGAGCATCTGTGACTGGTCACGCGTGGCTCTGATCGGACGGGATCCGTCGCGCGTGTGGTGTGTCCCAACCAAAGTAAAGCTCTGTTCAGTGCAAGGGGTGCGCCCGGCTAAACGTCGTTCTCCTATCACGAGTACCAAGTCAGAAATAAGTTGGCATAACTTGGATTTTATTTCAAATGAAACTCGAATCGCTGACTCAATGTATGAAATATAGAAACATTCATATTTATTATAATCAAATGAATAACATGCTTTTGTTATTAAAAAACATTGTTTGGAATGGGGGCGTTAAATGGAAACTGCGCCTTTTCCCACCCCTGGGCTTGCGGGTGTATCTCTGATAAATGTATCGTCACCAGTACCGACACGTTTAACACGACAATTTCTGGGTTTCCAATTTTCACATTTGTTCCTATTGAAGTGCTGTACATTCGTCTTAAAAATGTGTTTTTTGGCAAGTCCATTTAACGAATAAAAATGCAAACGTCCTTTCAAAAACGTATCCTCCTCTGGAACCGGATAACAATAGACGTTTTTATGAATGCGTTGAATAAATGCATTTTCACATTCAGACCACTGCTGGTTTAACTCTCCTTTGTCGATCAACGCCGTGCAAGACCGGTTTACTGCCGGCTGTCGTGGGGCCACGACGCATGATTAGCAGAGGATGGTGCAGACAAACCCACTTGTTGTACTGCAATTCCACGCCCCGGCACCCATACATCCCGCACTCTCCAACCATCTCTGGCCGGTGTGGCGAACTATGGTCAAACAAAGCCGTCGTGGGGGGGGGGGCCCTCATCCAGCAGTGGATTGACATGCAACTCCTGTGACCGCGGCGGTTTGTAATTATAAGCCCAGGGCGTCACCGCGTGAAGCTGGTGCGGTGTGGCAGAGCACCTTGGTAACGCGCGCGGTGGTGCAGTGCAAACGAGGAGTGCCATGGGGGGGGGGCAGGTGGATGGGCGGCCAGTGGCCAAGCCTGTGTTTGTCAAAACAATGCGTACTAAATAACTGTGGAAAACTCAACAAGTGAATGTCTCCGGGGTGAATTCCAAACGACAGTGGTGGCCCGGGTTTCTGACCCTCCAAACAACTACCGCCACACACAGTTGCAAGGAAACAAAAAGAAAAACATCGTCGAGAACTGCAAACTCACCCCGCAGCAGCCAGATCTTTATCACTGTGGCCAGATAACAATGTACGAGCACGGAGAACAGATCAAACAGATTGTGCTGTAATGGTGTCTCAGCTTTATTGCAGATTCCATCCTTGCACAGCCGAAAACGATTAGAGATGAGGACACTGGACTTGCAATCCAGTTCACCAGTTCGATTCGATTATCCCGGGGGTGTGGCAGTTGAAACAACGCTGCAAGTTTATTACAACTCTCTGCCTCTGTCCACCCACCAACATTAAGAGCTAGGTTTATCGGCGGGTCTCGTACGCTGGGGTAAAGTGCGAGTACGACCAACTTTTCCAAGACGTCCTCTGGAGGGGTTCTCTAAAGCTGCCCTCTCAGGGAAGCCCTTCTGCTAGCAGCGGCATGAGTAAGTATTGTCAGGGCAGCGACTTTTAGATTTTTTTTATTAAACAGCAAACAGAGCCTTGAAAAAATTAGGTTATTAGCACGGTTGGCTATACATATGGTGCGCAAAAGTAGTTCAACATACATACATTATCGAGGTACACACGGAATGCCAATCAGCTGCCTGAATATCGCATAAAATACAACCAAGTACAAACAACAATAATCCTACTATGGGTTTAACGACACATACATTTCAATTGATTTAAAAATCGATTCTTACACTCACTATATATGCGTCAAATCGTGCGTGTGAAGCATATGTCTTCAGACCATTGATGTCGTAAGTAATTAGCATTGTGTGACCCCTGTAGCCACAAGAGGCACGAGCTTTAACCCGACGCTGTCGAGATGTTACCTCGTTGGCCAGGTATACAGGTGGTTGTGTGTTCGATCCTGACTGACGCCTGCTGTATGCTGTATATTTGGAGTTTGCGCGTCTCTCTCCCCGTGGTCGTGGATTTTTCTCCGGGTCCTCCGGTTTTTCCCTCCACATTTAGAATCAACGTCACGCGTTCAGAGTATTTGGCTGCTATCAATTTGCACGCGATAATAAGCCACTTTGTTGAGCTGTCCTTTGTGATAGCCAGGTCACTTCTACAAAAAATTGCTATAGCTCAGTTGGCCTTACCTGGTAAAAGAAAAAGTTTTTATAGTTGAGTAAAAAAAAATTCGATTCTACAGTCGAAGTGACTGCAAATCGTGAGAATTCAGCGAATCGATGAAGAGGCCCGAATCATCGCTAGTTAGTTCATGTGACCCTGCAGCAACAAGGTGCCAACTACAACCCACCACCATCATGTAAAAAAAGACAATTCTAGAGTTGAATCTTGACCCCAGAATCGGGCGAATTCATCAATTCAGAGACGCACGAAATCGTCACGGGCTAATTGATCACCGTGTCTGGGTGGAAACTAGACATGGGAGACCACATAGGCAAGCTTGCGTTTGTGCGCAATCCTCTGAAATGTTTCCACCTTATATATTTACTTAACGCACCCCTCTTTATTATATATAAAGTTATAAACCCTTCCAACCAACCCAGCCAGGGCTGCAGCAGCAACAGCCGGCGAGCGAGCAGCAAGGGGGAGGTGTGTCTCGCCACCGCAAGGGAGATACAAGGTCACGTTAAGGTCGCGCAGCTTACAGTGAAGCCCATCTCGCTTTTTTCTCTCTTTCGCGTAACAGGAAGTGGTGGAAATGTCACAAAGCCCCCTCGTGAGCAACACTAGTGACGCACGCGTTTGTGGTAACAGACACGCACACAATCGTGTGTCTGTGCGCGCGAGGGAGCCGTCGTGCAGTAGGCGGCACGCTGCGCGAGAAACACGGCGACCCGAGTTCGATCCCAGCAAACGGCCAACACCAGTGACGATTATCTGAACCGGTCCTGGGCCTCCCCGCCAGGGCGACTCATTCTTAAATTAGGACTGTGCCCGCTGCAATGTGTAAACCATGCCACTGGGGCGACTAAGGCGGCCCGGGCGTGTTTCTGGCCACACCACTTCGTCTGCCGTGCCAGCCTTCATAGGTGCCCGCTAACAGCACTTGCCCCAACACAGTCTGTTAAGGCTACGAGGGTGATAGTTACTGCCCGACTATGCTGATGCAACTCGGCATGTCGAAACCAGGTCAGAGTTTGTTTGCCTAAACAAAATACTGCTGGGTAACTTTTGTCTGGAAAGCCAATAGGTCCGACAGGCCATATTGTTTCCGACCCGCCCCTACTGGACATCAGTGAAAGAGCTTTATAGATCATCGGATTCCTTATATATTCATATATTGATTCTGCTTATTCATTCATGGACAGTGAGAGTTCCGTTTATGAGATATGCTTGTACCCACAATGCTCTATAGCAACGCACTCCGAACCCAGGTCATATGGGCTGGATTCCCAGCCATGGCTGACATGAGAGAGTGGTGGTGGTGGTGGAATGTAGGGTGTGTGTATATGGTGCGGAGGAGTTTGTGTGTGTGATCAGTTTAAGTAGATTAATTATGTTTTGTTAATCCAGGTGAGAACTTGAGAGACAAGGATAAACTCCTTTGCAAGTGTGAACTCGTTTGCGCGTGTATTTAGCTCGCCCACTGCTCTGCAATTTCGGTGACCTGGGTTCAATTCATGGCCAGAAGATCAAGTGTCATTATCCGTTCCGTTCCTGGGCCTTCACCAAGTCGAATCAGCCTTAAATGAATATCTGGTTTCAGCCACACCATCCGTCCGTGCCGCCACGCCAGGCCTTAAGAAGTGCTTGCTAACAGTACTTTGCCCAACTGTCTGATAAGAGCTATATGGGGGATATTTATATTTTGCGCGCGTTTGTGAGTGGTGGCTTAGTAGTTAGCGTACTGCGCTAGGAACCCTGCCATCGATGTTCCTGGCCCTAGCTAATGTCAGTGGCTTGTGATTTTTTGAAGTGATCCTGAGCCCTCACCGAGTTCAAAATGAGTACCTGGTGCGGTGTGCAACCAGCACGAGAAAGACAAAGGCGGCCAGGCTGGTTTCTGGACAAACCACACCTCTGTGCACTGTGTCAAGCTTAATAGGAACTCATTAAGAGCGCTTGCCCCAACCACCTCGTAAAGGTTACGTTTGTATGTTGAACTTCTTTCGCGCCACACATAGCCAACCGTGGCCTCACGGAGGTGTGGAAAAGTAGCCAAACTGCGACACTTGTTATCCGGGGAGGGGATCTCTGCAAACAAATTGACACACGCGCAAGTCTGGTCTGCCAGGTAGCCCATGCAGATCCAGAAATGGCCGTGTCCGTCAGGGGTCAACGGAGCCAGCATCGCGTAGGTCCCGTGCTTGTACTTTGGCAGCAGCTCACACGAGATTAAATTAAACTACGTTCTCAAGTGCAGAGCTTGATGGGTCTCAGCCGAGTTCCCTCCCGATGGTATTTGTTTTTTTTCTCATGAAATAAAAAAATCTTATTAAGTAAGACAAAAAGGTGATTGTTTTTAATGCTAATATATATTCATGGCACTTTATCAATCAATTACTGGACAAGGGCCTCCACACACAAGTGCCGGTCATATGGGGTTATGCGAGCACATTTCACGGCGGTGGTCGGTGCGGATCGGTGCAGGCAGAGAGCATAGACGTGGGAGAATGGATGTCATGACGGTCCCCACTTTGACGACGTTAAGACCGTCGGTGTGGTCTTAGCATGGAGTACGGTTTATACGGTGCACTGTGGTCTCTATCACCCATTACGTGAAGCGCACAAAAATAAGTCTGTAAAAATATTGTACCCTGGTTGAATTTTAACCTTACTTACCAGAGTTGCCCTGACAGTGTACACGCTCACAGCTTCCGAAAGGTGTGCCAGCCTTACACAGCTACACACATCAGTTCACACTACTGAGCCTCGTCTGCAGTGGTTAGTTCACTACACTTTGAACCCGGTTGACCCCAGTTCAAATGCCAGCCACAGCCAACATTAGCAGAGGCTGATAACCGAACCAGTTACAGTTCAGACCTCTTCATCAACACGCACCGACCAACGGAGCAATGTGTGGTCAAACAACCCCCAAGAATGACAAGGTGTGGAGTAAGCGTTCATTCTCTCGTGGCTTGACAAAGGGGATGTAAAGAATAGAAATCACGTGAACCAGAACTTGCTTGTACACCTTACATATGAACGAGGGTGTAACCGAGATTTAAAAGATACAAGCCCCTGGCAGGCAGATGAGGTAATGGGATATTAAGGCAATGGCGTGTGGGGTGCGAATGCAGGGCATCCAGCGATACCCAACCTTGCTGGCGATTTGACAAATTATGATGATCCCAATCAATAATCAATTTTAGTTGTTTTGTTCTTGTTACGCTTTCCAACCAAGATTCCAAGTGTAAATGCGCACCAGCGCTGTCCATCTGGTCTGCCTGTAACAGGTTGGGACGCACTAGTTCTCGTAAAGGATGAGCCAAGACGGAACGAAACCTTTGCGAAAAGCTGTGTTTTTCGATTAGGCAGAATGCCCCCTCTAGAAAAGCGGCCAAACTGATCAAAGGGGGCTGCCAAAAAACACAGCACAGAAAAAAAACCGGGAGTAAAAACTATTCGCCCTGCTGGCCAAGGCAATGACGTCAAACGTCACACGTGCCACAGTAACCTTCAGCGTTTGCCTCGATGTTGTTCTCAAGTCACGTCTGTTGTCCGTCTCCAGCATTCCTTCTCCGTTGCTTGCTCGGCTGTCATTGCTTCTATTATCTTAAAAGGATGCACTCGCGTGCAACCTGCATGCATCGTAGACGCCGGTGGTGCTGCAGCGTGCATCGCTAGTGTAAGCATTGATATCAAATTGAATAATAGTTGCATTGCAAGACGCAAGCAAAACATAGTTATGCTTAAAAAAAACACGTTTGCCTCCCTTCACCCGCGGCGCTGTTTGACCCAATAACCACGTCTAGAATGTTCTTAACTAAAGCAACCTCATGAGGTCTGATCTTCCATTGTCACTTAACAAGCTCCAATTTTAAATCATATACAAATGAAAGGTGAGGCGAGCGTTGGCGTAGTGGTGCAAGCGCTGCACTATGAACCTGGCGACATAAGTTTGATTGTGGTCGTCGTCTCCCGATCACCGCCACCCACCCTCTCCTTCACCAATCCACAGACCAGCGAGGTGCACACAGACCAGCTCGCGAAGTATGGTCAAACAACCCCCACGATTGTCAAGGTAGCCTATATCCAGAAGTGCATTGAAAGTGCTGCAAATTAATGACATTCCGGATGAATCTCAAGGCACTTTTGCTCGAAGGGTCCTGCATTGTAAACTATGTCAAGTGAGTTCAGCGAAGGCGTTCTATAAATATATATAAGATTAGGACGCCTTTAAATAATATAAACGAGTATGCTGCACACGGGAAAAACCCGCAGCGCCTGGAGAAAACTCATGGCCACAACGGGGTACGGCAAAGCACAAAACAACCCTATTAATTTCACCAGACCAAATCGCTCTTAAAAATAATCACAAATCTACACCCCCCACCACCACCGCTACCTGCCCACCCGCACAGTCCGTGTTATTGTCCCAAGCGAATGAGCCTTGGCAATAAACCCCAAGCGTGTGTCACTTCCTGCAAAAGACGACATCTCCATTTTAACCCCAGGCAGGATGCGCAGTATTATTGTGTCTCGCACGCACCTACCAAACAGAGCCACAACTACCAAGGTTACTGGGCACCCCCCCCCACCCCACTGAAACCAGTGTCCCTCGGGCTGAAGGGCCACAATCCGCACACCGCCCCCACACCACTCCACGGTAGAGCTGTCCACGACTACCGACAAAACGCGCAGGAAACGGGCTTTAATTGAAGCTTCGTGACTTGCGTAGAAGCGGCCAGCGTGGAGAGGTAACGCGAGCGCACATCCGATTTCCCGCACACCTCCGACTGGCACGGCTGCCTACGTACGTGCGGTGCGAAGGAAGTTCATACAACTGACAGGCTGGTTTGCACCCGAAGCGATAAACACGCGACCCACCACCGCTAATCCCCCCTTTTGCTGTGGCACGGCTAACATCAGTGGTGAGCGATATCCGATTAGATAGGGGGGACTGACCACCCACCCAACTTCTCCAACGTGCAGCGACCAGCGTGGTGAAACATGATCAAACGAACGCCCCCCTAACCCCCACCCCCCATGACTGACGTGGTATGGGGAGACCTCCATCCAGCACTAGATTGACAAAGGGCCGTACACATTATATATTTTTTATTATTATTCTTAATCCTCCACAGCAGCGTATAATGAGTTTTTTTGTGTGATGAATGTGTAACTTTGTTTTGGCGCCATGGCCCCGTGCGCAGTGGCAATGAAACCAGTGCTCTCTCTAACCTTGGCCTCAAAAGACCTTGACAGTGAAAAATATATACATACACACACACACAACAAGGCGAACACACCAGTGGCGAGTGATATCTGAACCGGTCCTGACCAGAGAAGCAATGTATGGTAAAACAACCGCCTTGACTGACATGTAGCGGAGATGACTTCATATATACAGCAGTGGATTGGTAAAGAGCTGTTTATTATATTACACAAATAAAAAGATACCCCGTGTAGCCTTTGAACTGTTTTGGAAAGTAAGTGCTGTGTGTGAGAGCACTATTTGAAGCCGGAACCGCAGTCGAGGGAGTGGTGTTGCCAGCACCATGCACGGCTGCCTTCCTCTTCCCAGTGCGGTTGTTTACACAGCTACTCAATTTTAAGGCTGAGTCGACCTAGTGCAGGGCCCACTCCAATTCCGATAACTCGCCGCCAATGTTAGGCAAAGTTGGGTATAGAACCAACATCTCTGGGTTCGTAGCGCAGCGCGCTAAACAATGCACTACCGCTCCCCACGCTACACGCGCACACATGGTTAACACCAGCGACAAGAAATAACAGAAACCAGTACTGGGGCTACACCACTTCACCAACCCGCACTGACCAGCGTGGTCAAGAATGGTCAAACAACCCCATTGACCTGGGGAGGCATTCGTCCAGAATTACATTATATCCAGACACACACACAGGGCCGGGCCGGCGCTCACGTTGGCATGGCCAATAAAGCCAGCCGTGAGTGGCGTGGTGGCAGTCGTGACCACATTTGACCGTGCAGTCGTGGGGGGGGGGGGGGTAATGGCACAGGCGTTTAAAATCGCATGGTCACGCCACCGTGGCTCACTGCCACCTTCGTATCCCCACCTCTAGACCCCGACCCACCCACGCCGTGCCAACAGCTCTGCGCTATCCTCGTGCCAGATGACTGACAGCCCGGTCAGGTTCGCTGGAATTTGCTCAACAGGCAGAAAGAGTCACTTGTCAGAACAGCGGGTGAGTGGAAATATTTTTCTGAGGTGGCTAATACATTTTTGGGGGGGGGGGGCGCATGGGAAGTGGTGACCTTGTACTCTATCCAATTTGGACATTAATAATCTACGTAGATTTGTTTACAGGTTCTCGGATAGCCACAGTTTGCCAGATTTAGGGAACGACCAAATGAACACGAGCGTTCCAAATCGCATCGGGACCTTGAAAGCCAAGCGAGGTTTTAACTTGTTAGTATTTGGACAGGTGACCAAGAAACTCCCACTGAAGACTCAGCGAGGCATTCCAGGGTAGAATAACTGAAAGCTCCCAGCACATTGAGCGAAAACGTCGCTAGTATTTCATGCCGAACAACACGCGGCAACAACTCGCAGACAAATCCCGAGTGCTAAACCGGCACAATTATTATTTGAGGCTAACCAAGTCCGAGTCAGAAGTGAACAAACCACTCCACCAATGCCGAGAAGAGCGAATGATGAACAATGCAAACGAGGCGGGTTGAGACAAAACAAAGAACAGGAATCACTTCTTTAAATCGTCGAGCGATCCTATGTCACGATGCGAGTCGTCCCCGCCATTGCCGTGGCGGGAGGGAGCAGGGAATTGTGAAGGGCAATACTTGGCCCAGCCAGTGTGGGGTTTTTGTTGCTGCCGTTTGATTTTTCGAGAGGTAGACGCCACCCCCCCCCCCCTCCAACTGTTGACTGAGGCAGGCGGGTGACAATGGAGAGAGAGGAGTGCGACTTGGCGGGGGATATGTTTGTCTGTGACTCGAAGACAATGCGTGAACAAAGGTCAGTTGTAAATGTTTGAGTACATCATTGTTGCACTGAATTTCATTACTGGTCTGGAAGAGTTTACCTTTTATGTTTTGGTTTTTGGCCGACACATAAATGGAATCGTGTCAAGTGCAAAGTTGTGAATGCAAAAAGCCACTGGACGTTATCTTAAAAATATAATATTGGACCAGGTACAACCCTTAAAGAGGTATAGTCTCAAAAGACCATGAGATTATATATCATTCATTCATTTAAATAATGCAGAACAAATGTCGGAGTTCACATGACCAAATAAAAGTTGGCAAATTCAGCACAATACAAATAATGTCGAAATGGAAAAACGAGACATGTTAATTAAATTATTATGAAATTAATACCACATTTCATGACACCCATTCGTCGCTGCAGGATGTTGAGCCAAATATGCCACGCGAATTTCAATCCCAGCCACTGTCAAAACGCCAAATGGATAAAGGCCAACTCATGCTGCGTAGGTCAGTTGCTTTGCTGCCAAACTTAACCACGCTGGTCAGTGGAATTTTTTTTTCAAATTCGATTTAAAAGTGCATAGCTCCAGGGATTTCCTAATATCGGAAGGAAGAACGTTCCAAAAAATATATAGGAGGGAAGAGCATTGAAGGGGAGAGAGAGGCCAAGGACTGGTTCTAATATCACTCGCTAAGGCAGTTAGCCATGACCAGAATTGAACTGGGGACGTCAGATTCAGAGCACGGGGCGCCAACGCTCCATCCGCCACCGCATGCATTAGCAGATCCACACATCTAATTTTAGCACCAATCAGCCAACACGATGGACCAGCCAACATCATAGACCTCCGCCAGTTTGCGTACCGCCAAGCACTTAAAAAAAAAGCATTTGTTTGTGTCCACAATGGGAAACATTTTAGGTAACTGGCGATGCCTTCAGGCACCGCTGCAGTGCTGGTATAAAATTACAGTAGCGCCAGCTGCCATCCACTCTTTCTCTTCTCCATCACCATCACGGCCATCATTGTTTTCTCTTCTCCCACATGTATGAAGTCGCTCGCCATAATACATTATCAGGCTGGCCCCCCGCCACCACTGCCATCACAGTTGGGAGCTTTTTATAACGTGAACTTGGGAGGGAATGGTCAAGTTGCTATGTAAACAAACCCACTTGACTTCACTGAAATGACCTTGCCGAAGGTCTTTGCTATTTCGAATTCTATCGCCATGCACAGCAAATTTGAGTTACGGTGAAAAGCCTCTTTTTTCGCGCCAATATTGTGCGATGCTATTTGAAGATCAAATTAACCGTGCATTTTGCTCTTCTGAAGGCGTGTGCAGGTGCTCAGAGAGGGTGAATTTTTCAGCACTGCCGAGTTACTCAGCCTGCCAAACAAATGAGAAATAAATCGGGTAAATTGTCACCACTGTCAGGTTGCTCTCTCTCTCGCGCTACACTCGAGCATAGATAGTTGAACATATATGTACCCACTTCAGGAGGTACTTATCCACAAATGATCCCTTATCAGCGATTGGGCCCGGACAAAAGGGTGAATGATGGACTGTCGATTGGCCCAAATATGAGCAGAATTAGTTGGTTACAACTTTCAGATAATTCCTCATATACACACATAAGTGAGTAAAAGTACTGGTATCTGGATACACAATGCACATAACAGGGGGGGGGGGGGGGGAGGAGGGGGCATTGGTGAAGTTGGCGGTGCGGTTAAAAAGAGTTGACGGTGGGAAAGACGAGAGAGGCCATTTTATTTTATAAGAGGGCGATTTGATTAGTCGCATTTATTCCAAACGGCTTTGTTAGCCACCTACATTCACAGGAGGAACCATCTGTGCAGACGGAGAGCGTGAGCCGTTTATAAAATGAACGCGCTTGGATGTTTACAGACTTATTCGCGAACCGGGGCAACGCTGAGGCTTACCAATCACGCGCGGATCAGCGGATCAGCTCGTAATGCGCCTGACTTTCTAAATATAAAACAATAGGGGTGCTGAGGGTGTGAAAGCGTGGACCCAATTAAACCCAGCGTGAGCTGTGCAACTCGACAATTTTTTGCCTACTTTAACTGTGTTGGTTTAACGAGCAATAGAAAATAAAACGGTGAAAACCGCAGGGGTGACATATTCGCGAGACGATGAGAAGTCAGAATTACATGGAAGGGGCACATGTTGAGAAGAGACAAATAAGATGCAACGAGGAGGACTATGGAAATTGCCAGCCGTGCAGGGCATGAGGAGAGACCGAGGGTGAGATGGAAGAATGTGGTGGAACGTGATGCCGAAGATTGTGAATGCGAGTAGATAAGAGGCAAAGAATAGAACGGAGAGAGAAGACTGAGACTATATGAGCAGCTGACCTTATGCGAGTCTGTGGGTCTCTGTGCAAGCCTATGATTTGTAAGTGAATGCATCTCTATTTAAGGTTAGTAGAGGTAATTCGAGGATCGCAGAATAGAAGTACTAAGACAATCATCTGAGCAGCCAACCCCATGCAATAATGGGCCATGTGGCTTATGAGAGGAAAAAGGGGCAATCCACCCGCTGACGTGATAATTCGGATGATCGCAATACCGAGGCTCATCACAGGTATGACGTGGCATGGGTTCAATGTTTCCATAAAAATAACTTTCTAATTTTTCGGGCTGGGCGACACTGCGGCAGAAAAGTGTCACGAGAGGCATTAAAAGGGGTCGCACAAAATGACGGCTGCTTCACAATCTGTCAACGGCATCGATCCGACGTGCAATATCGTTTGAAACAAGGTGGAAATTTATAAATGATCCTGACCTTTGTATCCACTTCTACAGCTGCAACGGTCGGATAATTCTGCTGCAGTTATCCTCATCACCACCAATCATCATCTATTCGCTGTTGGATGAAGGCCTCCCCCTTGCCATCATCAGCCACGATCTATCCACTGCTGATGGGAATGGTGTGCAGATGCCTCCCCAAGTCATCACCAGCCTGCAAGCTCTCGCAATGCAAGTCCACCCCCACTTCTGCACACGAGTTGATCGGATCGCTCCACCTCTGCATTCATTGGAAGTTAAATTATATACTTTGTAAAGATCAATACCGGTTCTCAAGCTCAAGATACACGCAATGAATGGTGCTTGTAAAAATATCTTTTCATTTGTATATTCTCTACCGAGGTTGCATTCGCATATGCACCAGGGACCGTGCCAACGATTCTATGCCACTGGGTGCCCTAGTAAAACAGCATGGCTCATACACAGTCAGACGAAGGCTACACAGGGGTTCAGCGTTAATTACAGAGGCTCATGGAACCGGACTACGACTCTCCATACGTCCAGTGCAATAGCGTCGCTTGAGTGTGCAGGGGGTGTGGCAATTGCAGGTAGTCCCAGGCTAGAGGGTGGAGGTTAAATTGGACATAGTGGGGGAGCGGGATAGGGTCCCATTTCATACACCAGGGCTCATGCCCACCACTTCTACGCCACCGGGATTCAGAGCGTGCTTGTCAAGTTCTGAATCCATCCGAGATGTCACCTCATGCCCGGCGTGCCCTTCCTAAACATAACGGACATGTCAACGAGTTTATTTTTACTTTTAGCCCTGCTAAAAAAAGCCTGTTATTATTATTGTATTACCGCCCTCATCACCATTATTATGACTGTGTTATTATTACATATTCAATGTATTTTTTTGTCAATTCAATGCTGGATGAGGGCCTCCCCCCCCCCCCCATCATGTCCATGCGGATTGTGGGGCGGTTATTTGGACCATACATCACCATGATGGTCGCTGCAGGTTGGTGAAGGTGGGGGAGCATTATACGCCATTGGGGCTACAATGGTAAAGTATGGTCAAACAACCCCCATGACTGACAGGCACGAGGAAACATTAATCCAGCATTGTTATTGATCATTACCTTATCAATGATGAGGTGTTTGACTAACGTTGCCTAATATTCGGAACTGCCCAGCTACAGGTTCGCAGCTGGATGTGAAATAAGCCCGGCGAATGGTTGTGAGAATTTTAAGCGTTTCTGGCAGGACCCATAGCGTAAGAGATTTGTGTGTCCTCATGGCAGCAAGGTATCTGTCAATTTATGAGCTTAGTACTTATTTGGACTGAAACCATAGACTGCGGTCGGCGTATAGAGAAAGGAAGCCTGTAATTATGTGTCCCCTTCGATGAATTGTCACAATGTAAGGTAGCATTCCATTCAAGATTTAATTCCCTTTCACTGCAATAAACGTAGCATCTCCAGTGGCTGCAGGGAACGCATGAATGTGTTACGTGCAACAAACACGAGTTAAAACATATTGATCCAAAGACAAGTGATTTGAAGTGCAAGTCGTGAGCATAGAAATAAAAAAAATGATTAATCAATGCAGCATTAACGCGGCTGGTAAAGTGTAACACTGATGTCACCACAGTAATTCTAAATGTGAAACAAAGAAGAAATATTTACTTTTACTTCCTCAATGAAGGATTTAAAAAAAAAAAATTAGACGTAATAATATCCGATTATTACCAACAGTGCGTGTTTGGCTCAAACCAGAGCCATCGCAACACCAAGTGGGGCTCTCCGAGGACTGTGGAAAGATGGAGCTTAGAGAGTGATGCAGAGGGAGACCGATATAGACATAGCAGGACAGACACAGACAAATAGACAGCGGTAACAAGGACAGAGACACAGATGGAAAAAAATGGGAAGAGACACAGTGAGCAAGAGAGAAACATAATACTAATAGGAACCTCCTGGTTACACCAGCCCACAGGGGATTATTGTGTCCGTCCGTCGTGTAGGGAGGGGCTGGGTGGGGAGGGTGGGGCTGGGTGGGGAGGGGCTGGTCACCCCGTGGTGCCCTTATAAAACTCAACGTTTAACCTACTCACGCCGGCTTGTGCCCGCCCTCACAGTCGGGCATATTTGCGGAATACACCACGCCGCCGTTGACCCTGGCCATTGACCGAGCAACCCAACGTTCCTACCAGCTCCCTCCGCAGGAATGTGTTAAACAAACACAAAGGGAGATGGAGAGGAATGAAGGGAGACAGTGAGACAGACATGGAAACAACCAGAGAGAGAGATGAGACACACACACAGAGGGAGACGTTTTTTTAAACGTAACAGACAAAAAGAGAGACGGACAGAGACCGAGAGGACACAGATTTAAAGAGAGTTGTGGGAGGGAGTCTCTAGGGAAGTTAGAGTGTGTTTTAATTGGGTACCAGACCAAATCTGACTCCATCAAGGCACAAACTGACCATTTACCAGAATTACACGTGGCTCCAAATTTAAGAGTAAAACTGCTAAATCCCAACTACATCATGACAAAATCACGTGGCTTAGTCACTCCACATTTTGCACTCGTGTGACGACTGGAAAGTTAGCTCTTAAATTAGGTTACACCACAAACTAATTATCCAGGGATATAATGTGATGCAGCCCACCGCTTTTGCTAATTACAGTGTGCATGTATGTATGCAGGTATCCATAAAGCTATCAGCCATTACTAAGGAATGATAATTAGACAGCCAAGGAATGGAACGTCCCGCAATCAGAACGCTGTGCAGGTGCTAAGCGGATTGTTGCATGCAGAATCATGACAGGTGGTACCACGACAATTTGGAATAAACGTTGAGCAAAATATTTTTTTTGTCAAAAAAAACCGCACTTAGATGTGGTGGTTCAGTGGTCAGAGTGCCTAGCTTGGCACCACTGAGATCCTTGGTTCAAAACCAAGTGATTCAACTGGGTTCTCAGAGTGTAGCGGAGTTTATGATCTCATACCGGTTATCAATGTATGCGCAGAAAAAAAAATCACTTTTTATTTGGTTGCGTACATAATTTGGCTGCATTTCCAGCTCCAACAATTAAAAGGATCCATTGGACGGAGGTATCTCCACTGATATCTGCTTCCGAGGGCTGTTTCTCTGAACACCCAGGATCGCACTCCTCTGAGAGATTTGAATGGATACTTCGTCTCAAATGAGTCCATATGAGCCCAATGGAAACGTATCATGCCATGACAGTAAGAGCAAAATTAACATAAAAATGTACGTTCAAAGTACATTTTTGGCTTAAAGCTTTCGTTGGGTCTTTCGGTAAAGCCACGTAAATAGGCAGGAAAAAATATAAAAATATAGCGGTAGAGCTGCTGAGGCAGGAAAAAATGCTTTTCCTGCCTCAGCACAGAGAGAACAATGGTTCTCACTTTAATTTTATTTACTGTTTAAGGCTCTATTAAACGAAAATAAACCGCAATCTAATATTTTGAACATTTTCTGAATGACACCAGGCACAAAAACATGTGTATGGGGCACTTAAAATGTAAAAGATAAAATTAAATTCCAGCTTTCGAACTGGTCGGGAGATACCCTAGAGGTTTTTGAGACAGACAGATTAAGGTCTTAATTCATACAGACGATAGCTAATTTGCTCCCAAAGTAAAGCTGCATCATGACAACTGCATCTGTCAGACGTGTACCAGAATAATTCGAGAAAATCCAAACACTACATTCATTCAATTATTTACTGCAGCCCAGTACATTAATTACCTATTCTGATCAAATTGAATAGTAACAAAACCATTAATCGTTAACCTATGTTGACTGATAGACAACATTAATGACTGATTTTCATGCCTAATCTACCCCTCGGACCGTTTGGTCTCAACGGGCTCTTAATATTTTGATTTAAAGCTTTCGTGACTGCAGGGATTCATATTCCTGGTTCTTTCTATATTTTTCTTATTTTATTGTTTCCCTTCTAAGTGACTTTACCGAAAGAACCAAGAATGTGGGCTCTTAATAATCGAAAATAATGCCAAGCTCATTCTCAGTTAACCGCCGAATAAAGGCCACCCCGCACGCCATGTATATGCCACGGTACCCGATTTATACATTTCCCAGGTAAGAAGACAATAATATAAAGGCCAAGATCCCAGTTTAGAGACATGTACCAAAGTGAGCGAGCGCTGTTTGCGAGCACCTATTGAAGCTCTTAGGTTTTTTCGGTAAAGTCACGTAGGTAAAAAAATAATGATGGAAATAAAATAATAAATGAAAATAAATCAATTGATTTATGACAGAAATAAAATAACAAATGAAAAGAAGATAATTGGTTCTTTACCCTTCTATCTGGCAACAAAACTGACACCTTTTTTGTTGCCAGATAGAAGGGTAAAGAACCAATTATCATATTTTTACTGGCAAATGAGGTCCCCATAGTGTAGAAATGAAAAGAAATCAATTGATTCATCTTATAATTGATTTATTTTCATTTATGATTTTATTTCTATCATTATTTATATTTTTTATAAATAAATTGATCCATTTTCATTTATTATTATTATTTATATTAATATTGTTTATTAATTTATTTCCATTTATTATTATTTTATTTCCATCATTATTTCTATGTTTTACTTACGTGATTTTACCGAAAAAACCTAAGCGTATGAATCCTTGCAGTCACGAAAGCTTCAAATCTAGAAATAACACCTATTGAAGCCAGCACGGTGCGCGATGGGGTGAAGCCACACAAAAACCCATCCGTCTTTGTTTCCCTTACTGTTGTTTTACACACAATCGAGGCCCGAATCAAAGCTTTTGGAGCCGCCAGGACTGACTGGCCGAGGCCATCACCACCGGTCACTCATCTCGACCCTGGCCAGGAATCAAACTCGAGTCAGTCCGGCTTCATGGCGCACTACGGGACCCACATTACAGCACCACCGCTCCACCTTTACACACACACAGTCTATTAATAATAACACCAACAATAAACAGCCGGTTGTGTATCCACTGACGGATGAATGTTGTCGATCATCGGGGTTGTTTGACCACACAAAACCACGCTGGCCAATGCGGGGTTTGTGACGGTGATGGTGGCCTTCGATCACAATCGATTCAGAAATCACTCGCTCACTCTTAACCGTGACCGGGAATCGGGATCATATTGTTGGTGTTGCTTGCCACTACTAACCTGTGTACACACACGCACACGTGGACTGTGGTGGGACTGCGAGCTATGGATGATACACTGCGTGGAGGGCAACACTCCTGCAACTGCTTCCTCACACGCCACTTGCCAGCAAACCACAAGGGCCCTCTGGGAGGAGAGTATTTGGCCTACTTTTCCAACGTCTGCCACGGCTGTATTGTGGAGCGGTGCGAGTGACCCACACACTTTTATTCCGCTAGAAGAAGCCACCTGCCCTATCGATCGCCTGCACGCGTGCCCCACGTACAGATAACGAGGCAGGTGGGGGGGGTGGGAATTGACGAATAAATGTGGCTTTGATATCAACTGCCGCGCCTGGAGATAGACTCGAGGCTGCGGCCTCTCACGTGCCCATCACACACCACCACCAACAAACAACCACTGTGGCAACAACAACAACAGCAGCAGCACCACCACGCACTGTACAGTACAAAATGGCGACGCGTTTGTGAGGCAACTCTTGACAGAGAGAGAGGGGGGGACGGGAGATCTTCTCCATAGTTCCTCTCCGATAACTATCGATCCTTTCCGCCCCCCCCACCACCACCACCCCCTCTCCCCTGGACTTTAACACATCGCAGATTCGACCCGCGACCGAGGAGCCGCGTTAAATCGCACAACTTTTGAGGGTAAATTCGTCGGGCCCCCCCTTTCTTCACATTTCCTCCCCGTGGGCGGCTCGGGCGAGTGGTAGGAGACCCCCCCCCCCCCATCCGACCCCCCCCCCAATCCGACCCCCTCATCCGACCCCTCCATCAGACCCCCCCCCCCAATCCGACCACCCCCCCCCAGACCCCCCCCACATCCGACCCCCTCATCCGACCCCCCCACCAGACCCCCCCATCCGACCACTCCCCCCCATCCAGACCCCCCCCCAATCCGACCCCCTCATCCGACCCCTCCATCAGACCCCCCCCCCAATCCGACCACCCCCCCCCCAGACCCCCCCCCACATCCGACCCCCCCACCAGACCCCCCCCACATCTGACCCCCCATCCAGAACCCCCCATCCGACCCCCCCCCCCACATCCGACCCCCACTCGACCCCCCCCCCCACACCCGACCCCCCCCCCCCCACCGGACGCGCCACGCCGCCACAGCGACAGCCAAAAAACTCTCTCAACGAATCGACGTTCAACATGCGCGAGAAAGGGGGGCAGCGGGGGGGCAGCCGTTTCCGATTGACGTTCGCGCTGCGAGCTCGCAGCTCCCCTCGCCACATCCAACAAACTCCGCGGGGGGGGGGGGATGGGGGGGTGACGATCTACGACTCTCGACGAAGCTGCCGGGCTAACCACTTCCACAAGAAGGCCCCCCACGACTCGTCGGGCCGCGGCGGCTTCACCGCGTTAAAGTTCGACTCTCGCTGAGGTGTGGGGGGTTTGGGGGGCCCGCCGCCCGCCTCCTCCCCAAGCCACCGCGTCGTCGTCAGCCGGGCCCTCACCTCTTTTTCTCTTTATCCGCCGACATCGCCGCGAAGACGCGAGGCGCACAAAAGGTTGCGGCAGCGACAACGCTGCTGCTGCTGCTACTGGCGAGGCTTTGACGAGTGGCGTGGAGGGGGGGGGTGGAAGGGCTGCTCGCGCGTAATGACGTCACTGCGTGCGCGGTGACGTCACGTCGGTTTACGACGTGTGGGTTGCGCGATGACGTCACGCGCAAGGCGTCGCGTCGTTGCCGACATTACGTTGCGCGCGATGACGTCACGCGCACGGCGTCGCGACGTTGCCGACATTACGTTGCGCGCGATGACGTCACGCGCACGGCGTCGCGTCGTTGCCGACATTACCTTGCGCGCGATGACGTCACGCGCAAGATATTCGCGTTCACGATTTTACTTTGCGTGCGATGACGTCACGTGCAAGGCGTCGTGACGTCGTTGCCGACATGTTGTTTATATGCCATTTATTGTGAAAATTCCGTCACAGTTGCTATGATCACTGTTTCATTGCTTTCATGACTTTATTTTGGTGATTTCGAAAAGTGTATTGGTTTAGCCATGTTTGTTTGTTGTAGTACGGAGTTAGACTGATGGCCTTAATCTAAGTTGTCTTGTGGTTGTTGTTGTTGTTTTTGTTTGTTGCGGTTGCACCCGATTCAAGAGCCGAATGGCTCACAGGGCTACACCTAATACATGAACTTGAACCTTGCGCGCGATGGCGTCACGCGTAAGGTGTTCGCGTTCCCGATTTTACGTTGCGCGCGATGACGTCACGTGCAAGGCGTCGCGTTGCCGACAATACGTTGCGCGCGATGACGTCACGTGCAAGGCGTCGCGTTGTTGCCGACATTACGTTGCGCGCGATGACGTCACGTGCAAGGCGTCGCGATGTTGCCGACAATACGTTGCGCGCGATGACGTCACGTGCAAGGCGTCGCGTTGTTGCCGACATTACGTTGCGCGCGATGACGTCACATGCAAGGCGTCGCGTGGCTTACGACGGAACCCTTGTGCGTGATGACGTTGAAGAATAACAAGGGGCCGGGGGTGACGTCACGCGTGTGCAGCCTGGTTTATTTATTTATCAAAAGCAGGCGAGGGTAATGACGTCACCCGGAATCTGTTTCACATTTCTCCCACGTCAGCAACTTCTGCTGCAACGCGATAACAATCGTAGATCATTAGACGATAAAAGCAACAACAGCAGCACTCGCTTTCGTCAATAATATTGGCTTAAAAGTAAGTTATGAACATTTTGCATGGCACGTAGGGCTTGTGGATATTGACAAGAGTTGGAGAATTAGATTTGCCCAAAATGTTTTCTTGACCACCGATCTTTGAGTCGACATGTCAATGTTATATACTCTTAGTTCTTTCGGTAAAGTCACGTAGGTAAAAAATGAAATTAATAAAAATGAAACAATAAAAATCACGACGTGTCAATGTTAGTCACCAAATGCTGCGGCAGACATTTGAGTTATTTTGTCGATTGTGTATCACTGCCAACGCATCAGCAGCAGCAGCATCGCCAAACACAAACATGGGCAGTAACAGATCGTGAACGCATGACAATTGTATTGACAAAGGGGCCGTCCATAAATGACGTCACGGGATTTTGGACGATGTTTGACCCCCCCCTCTCTCGTCACACGGCGTCACAAAGAGTCAGACCCCCCCCACTCAAATATGACGTCACAAAGCTCTGCCCCCCCCAAAACCATATTTCCATTTTGAAAATAAAACATGCTTCAAATCGCTTTAAACTATCATTGTAGTGAGTATTTAATGTGGCGCTGCACTCTGATGTTGTAGGAGAAAACATTTATTAAAAAGTCTATTTAATTAAGTAGAACGTGTTGTCTGTATTTATTTAAAGTTGCACATTTTGATGTGACGTCAAATTTCTAAACCCCCCCCCCTCGTCACACATCGTCACAAATGTCTGACCCCCCCGCCCCCCACGTGCGTGACGTAATTTATGGACGGCCCCAAAGCGCTGTACATTAAAATAATATTAACAATACAGTATTAGTATGGCAATATCATTCACAGATTTGTATCGATCCACTGCTGGAAGAAACCACCTCGCCACGTTGTGTCCGTCACGTTGCATTGTTCGCCCAAACAATAGAACGCGGATTTGTATGTGTGTGTGTACATTGAACTTCTTTCACACCGTACGTAGCCGGCCATGCTCATTGGAGGTACGGGGGAAGGCCAGCAAACCAAACACAAAAAAGCAGTTCTAAAGAAACGAGATTCAAATCTGGATGTAAATGTGCATAGCGCCCAGTGGCGTCCTAATATTGGACGGAAGAGCGTTCCAGACGGCCGCAGAAGCGCATCTGAAAGCGCCGCGCGATGTGGTGACCGCCGCCTTTGTTCGACGGTGAGCCAAAAGCCGCTGCGAGTACGACCGCAGTTTTCTCCTTGATGAGATCAGCGAGTTCCTGTGGTTCATTTGTGCCGAGCACTTTGTGTGTATGTAATGAGTGCGACCCTATGATGCATTCGTTACGAAAACGGACGGGGACACGGTCAGATTTGCAGAGCAGAGTCGAAATGCGACTGCGTCTAAAAGACGCTGCACAGACACACGGGGTGTATTTACATTGTGCGGAGAGAGGCACTCGGTACTGAACTTGAACTTGACCAGGGGTCAAGGATCCATCGAGTCTGTGACCTGAACCGCCTTGCTGTACTGCCACCTCCTGGTCCGATCGTAAATTGACTTGAAATGTTTTAACTCCAAACACGTTACAAAGGATGGTCTCGGAGGAAATGCAAAAGTACCTGCAGCCCTGTCGTGGCGGCTAGCAGACATTGCCGTTGGCATTCATCTGCTGAACATATTTGCTGTCATCAAGCGCAAGAATATCGTCTTTGATGGTGCCAGCCGACTATTGACTGCCTTCTGAATTGAACTGCGCTGCTCCCTGACGATGATATAACATTGCCTTCAGACTTTCCTGCTCACTCCTGAGTACGGGTGACATCCATGATGAAACTCCTCGAGTCTCTGTGATCTTGACCTTTGGTGCAATACTTAGGACACTGGACATGCAATCCAGAGGATCGGAGGTCTAGTCTGGGAGCATAGACGTTGCAGCATAGTACGGTACAACAATTGGCTTTGCAGTTGCACTGTCCTCTACTACAGTACTCACTTCGCCGTGTTTAGCTCGTCATTGCAGAGCCATTGCCTCTAATGCTGGGCATGGCCCATTGCCTGAAACGTCGGGGGAATGTGCCAATTAGGCCTGCATACTGCTCCGTGCACAGATTAAATTAGAGAGAAGCGGAAAGAGAAACACGTGGATTAGAGAACATGCGCAAGTTGGAGACGTCGTGTCGACTGATACGAGGGGGGTGGGGGGGGGGGCAGGAGGCGTCGCCAGAAGAGAGGGTGGCCGATGGTCGAGACTAACTACAGAGTGGCCGCCAAAGGAGAGAACGAGCTCGAGATGACATCCGGCGCGGAGATGGAGCGATGAGATCAGATCGTGCGCTACGAGCTACAGATGGAGCGCTCAGAATCAGAATCTGTATTTATAGTGGAGGAATCCGATGAGCTGTGAAGGTCTTTCTCACAACTGTCCAGTAGGGCCGGGTCATATTCAGATTCCAAAGAACACAGGATGAGATGTTACAATCCTTTGTGCAAGCACTTCCAAGAGTTCATGAACAGTGAGCCTGGTGAAATTTGGGGAGCGCATCGTCAGTAGTGACCCTTTGGTTCCTAGGGTGTTTCGGCCTTTCATACTATACACCCTCCCCAAAGGCGGCCAGCGACAGGGTGATCAATCCTACGCTTGCGTCCCATTCCCAATTAGTCATAGGAGTTGCCTTGTTGTTGGTAGCCAACATCCCATGGGACTATGCATGGCAGGGGCGTCCTCCTCCCTGAGTCAAGCATTGTTGACTGCATACCTCCTGGCCCTCTCACTTTGGGGCCCAGCTGGGGTCTTTCCTCTTCATCCAGAGCCACTGACTGCTGCCTTCTGCCGCCTACAACAACAAACAGTACAACAAACACGATAGGAGTGCAGAGCATAGGATAGGTAAAACGAAGCACTTAAAAAACATACCATTAAAAATGAACTAGATATATTTTTTTATTTAAATCTTTCGTGACTGGAGGGGTTCATATTCTTGGTTCTTTCGGTAAAGTCACGTAGAAGGGAAATAATAAAATATATATAATATAATAAAATTCTCACGACGTTTCGGCCACATACACAAGCAGCCGTCATCAGGTGAAGAAGACAGCGTCCAGCGTCATTAAGACGCTGTATTTCCTTCAGCTCTGTTCTTCACCTGAGGACGGCTGCTTGTGTTGTGGCCGAAACGTTGTGAGAATGTTATTATGTTTTATTATTGTTTTATTATTTCCCTTCTACGTGACTTTACCGAAAGATCCAAAAATATACTTCCAGCGTGTCTTAAACACGACACTGTGGTCCAGTTTCGATCTCCCTGGGTCTCATCAGCAAGCCGGACTTTTAACATGACGCTGCATCGCAGACATCTGGCCACGAGGTGGCGGTGTGCGTGCGTGTTTGAGTACCTGCGTGCTCTTGTGGAGTTGTAAACGTCAGCACTGGGGAGACAAAGACGGCCGAGCGTGGTGCCGGCCGTCGCGAACAGCAACCTCTCCCAACAGCACGTTGAAGGCTACTTGGGGGATCTTTGTCTTTGTGCGGTGTGGGTGTGCCATTCGTCATGTGCATGGCGGTGGTGCAGTGATTTGCACCGTGCATGCTATGAACCGGGGCACGGCAAGCCGAGCTCTAATACCGACCACGGCGAACATCAGTGGCGAGTGATGTTTCAACTGGTCCTGGGTAACATTCACAAACCCCGCACTGAGCAACGTGGTGAAGTATGGTCCGATAACCCCCTATTGCCGACCCTGCATGGAGATAACCTACTTTAGATTGAGGAAGGGCTGTTCAGTCATGTATTTTTCAGTACTATTCATTTATATTTAATGTCAAGTATCAATAACTGGGTTTCCAATAGAACTACATGTAGTCCAATTCACACAAAGTAATGTATTGATGAATAACTAATCGATGAAAAGTCATCCCATTGTGCTCTGAAGGGCTATTGCATATAAAGTCACTCATTTTTTATTTTCCTCCTGCGGGCTGTGTTCTTGAGATTTGTTTTCAGTTTCTCTACAAACATAAGATCGATGACGTCAAATTCCCAGAAGAGGGTTGCTTGATTAAACAAAAACTTACTCTTAGGTTTTTTCGGTAAAGTCACGTAGGAAATTAAAAAAAAGAATTAATAAAAATAATAGAAATAAAATAATAAAGCACGCGAATTATTATTTAATTTCTATAATAATTTCATTTATTTTTATTTTTATTTATTTATTTTTTACCTACGTGACTTTACCGACAAAACAGCACGGCGAAGTCATTGATTGGTCGCGATTACTATTGGCCACGCAAACCCATTGCATACAACATTCACGTCTCACAATCCATGCAACGGATCTTACGCAATGCCACGCATGCGTGCGTTCAACGCCCGCGTCTCATCATAAGCCATGATCTATCCACTGCCGGATGAAGTGGGAGGGGGGGGGGGTCCCTACACCGTCGCCACCACAATCCACCCTTCGCACCTGCACACACGAGCCCATTTCATCGCTCCATCTCCATGCAGAATCAGCATCTCTATTTTTATCCCAGAAGAATCCCGGCTGACACTCCGTCACCACGCCTCGACCATCGGCCATAAACCCTTCCCAGCGACGGTGTCCTATACCCGATCCCCTCTGAACAGTTTGCACGAGGCCTTTAAGCTGACAGGCCGCTCTCTAATCCACGCGTTTTGATTTGAACTTCGAATTGAACTCTGCAACCGTTCGATGGCGAGCCGCTCACGTGTACCGCTAAACCACATTGCATGACCGAGGACTCAAAACATCGGAAGGCCGCTAAAGCTGGTTGAGTAGCGGCGAGGTGGGGGGGCTTGGGTCTGCGTGGCGGGCGGTGGGGGTAGGGGGGGGCGTTGTTGTTCACGATCCGGCGTAAAGAATTACAAAAATTCCGGCGTCACACGATACCTGCGGAATAGTCGGGCTGTGTACATGCTCTACAGTAATACGTGTGTGTGTGTGTGTCGGATTAGGGAGGTATGTCTGTGTGTGTGTGTCTGTATGCGTGCCAAGTTGGCATAGTAGGGGGCACAGGTGGTGCATCAGCCAGTCATCTCGGTCATCTCAGTCAGTCGACCCGTGGCACCTGGGTCTGCCCCGTGGCCTGCCGGCGGGCGTTCGACACTTCACGTGGCCTCAAGGTGCATATGGCCTGGCACAAGCGTCGTGGTGACGTTACCGCCTCTTAGTGGCGAATGGCGGTTGTTGTTGTCTGTGTGCTTGGGTGGGTGTGTGTAAAAACATTGTCACTGGGGAGACAAAGGCGGTCGGGCGTGGTGTTGGCCACCCACCCCTTCGTGTACCGTCGCCGCCTTCATAGGTACTCGCTAACAGCACCTGCCCCAGCAGCATGTTAAGACTGTACGGGGGATCGTTGTCTTTGGGTGGGAGGGCCTTCATAGGTGCTCGCTAATAGCACTTGCCCCAATAGCCTGTGAGGTTATACGGGGGATATTTATCTTTTGTGTCAGGGGTGGTGATTGGCATGCGTGTGGGGTGTGTTTACGTTGGGAGCGGTGGCGCAGCGGTTAGCTCACTGCGCTACACGTGGACTCCCCCCCCCCCCCATTCCTCGACTCCCCCCCCCCTCCACACACCTGCGGGTTCCCATGAATCGAGGCGACGGAACGGAGCGGCGGTGTCGCCTTTCAGTCGCCGCGATGACCCATTGATTTTTGTCAACTCAGAGCCGGGCTTTTAAGGGGCCCGCGTGGAGTTGAGAGAGTCGGAGGGAACACAGAGGAATTGGATTACGCCGCCACTGAATGCCTCTGTAAGCGATACGATGAGCCGCCGCCTCGACGTACCAAAGCGAGGCCCTGTGCGTGTGTTGGTGTCATGGACATTCAATTCGATCCACTGCTGGATGAGCGCGGTGCGTTCCGTAACTTCCGTCCCGCGCGCGGAACGAGGATGAGTCGCTCCGTCCTCTGCTTCCTTTCAAATGCTTTTACGGCTGTCTTCCTCGCCGCCCCCCGCCGCCGCCACCGCAATCCTCTCATCCACGCGGTGGTTTTTGATAGATGATTGGACGATGAGATCATTGGTCAAGGCGAGCACGTGCAGCGGGACGATGAACGTGCGTAAAATGCCACGTGTCGCGCGCGCCGCGATTTCGTTATGACATCGGCGCCGTTCATTGGGCGATGAGAGACGCGGAATAACTCATATAACGAAGATAGCATGAAACAAAAAGCACTCGTCACGTTCGTCAATAACACCGTGGCTTTAAAAACAAAGGGTATGTATAGGACGTGGGTTCGATTCCGACCCTGACGCCTGTTGTACATTTGAAGTTTGCGTGTTCTCCCACGTGGTCCTTCGTTTATTTCCCCTCCACATTGAGAATAAACACGCCTTGGGATGAATTGGCTGCTATACATTTCCACGCGATAAGCCACTTCTTCGTTGAGCTGTCATTTGTGGCCAGGTCGCTTCTGAGAAAGCGTTATATGGCTCAGTGGGCTTTACCTGGTAAATAAAATAGTTTTTTTTTAAATACAGCTCTGGGCTTCCCTCTTCACCAACCAGCAGGCGCGGCGAAATGTGACATCCGATGAGCACGATTAATTACGTACGGTGTGAAAGAAGTTCAACATACATATAATCTAACCGGCAACGGATACCCATTGTAATTATCCCCCCCACCCCCTCTCGCACGAAGGGCTCACAAGTAACATCATCACATTTATCCCTCTTTTTAAGGAACGAAACGGGAGGATTTCTTCAGCAACTCTGGCTGTCCGCCTGATGAAGCTGGTTGTAATTACTGGCGAAACGTCGTACTCAGATTGTCAATGTTGTGGATTTGCTCTCCAACACACCGGCGAGTGCTGTACTAGTGACGCATTTGCACATTTATATATACGCGATTTATCTAAAAAAAACATATATTATGGATTCATACATGCATACATGACCACACAAACCCACATCGGCGACACGGCGTGCGGAAGACCTTCATCCAGCAGAGAGAGAGAGAGGCTGCTGCTGGTGATGTCCCCGTGGATGAACGCGCGTGCGCGTGACGCGCGGATTATGGGTGACGCTGCATGGGTGCTGCTGAACTCCGAAGCGGAACCAAAACAGAATGTTTCGCGTTCAATCCGATCCTGGGATGCGTCCCGATCCTTTCGAGATGAAGACTCCTTTCCAGCCGCAACGAACCCTGACCGGTGTCGATAGGAGGCTGGAAACCAAATTTAATTAAGCAGTTCACCGTTGCTCGTAACAAATCAACAAACCCTTCGACACATTCGTCAATAACGATGCTTTAAATAAAAATATATGTGTACGTACGATCGACGTCGTTTTTGTTGTTGATGGAACGTATATATGTAATGTGTTGTCGGTCAATTAGCCCACGCGTGCGAGGGGTCCACACTTGTATGCCATACAAACGGAACAGGTGGAGTCCACACTCTTTGCTGTCTCGCATTCTCCGGAGCGCGACAGAGTATGGCAACTCCACGACGTCCACCCACGGGGAGGGAGTTTCCCCAACGTTTCTGTGATCCACCAATCCTCGCTGATGCCTCCACAAGTGCAGCATCAGAGGACGCACGCGTAGCAGCCACCAAGGCCTGGATACTATCTGCAGCGGCACAATTTCAACCGCTCTGCTACAGAGTAATGTTCGTCGCATGGCAATCAACCCTACATTTTTTTCTGCATTGATAGAGCTAGGATTAAGCCACATTTGAGTGAAAATACATATTTAACATGGCTGGGTCTGCATTCGGTACGGTTATACTGGTAGGAACCTCCTGGTTACACCAGCCCACAGGGGATTATTGTGTCCGTCGTGCAGGGAGGAGCTGGGTGGGGAGGGAGGGGCTGGGTGGGGAGGGAGGGTGGGGAGGGGCTGGGTGGAGAGGGTGGGGCTGGGTGGGGAGGGGCTGGTCACCCCGTGGTTCCCTTATAAAACTCAACATTTAACCTACTCACGCCGGCTTGTGCCCGCCCTCACAGTCGGGCATATTTGCGGAATACACCACGCCGCCGTTGACCCTGGCCATTGACCGAGCAACCCAACGTTCCTACCAGCTCCCTCCGCAGGAATGTGTTATGGTCATTGGTGATCGGGCTTGGACCATGGACTCGCTGCACTTGAATCCCCTGTTGAATCACAGGCGGATGAAAGCCGGTTTCGACTCCACTAGTGACGCATTTCTATTTCCGACTGCTGACGGTGAAATCCGTCGGAGCGGTGGCGCGGTGGTTAGCGCACTGCGCTATGGAACTTGCGCACTTGAGTGCGACCACTGAGTGCTGCAAGTGCAGCCTCTGTGTGTGTGTGTGGTGTCAGAGACGCCTTTCCAAACCGCGCGTGACGAACGCCGTGTTCTTCTCGACGAACCGTTAAATAATGCAAATGTTATACGTGCTTAATAAAAACTTACTCCCCCCCCCCACCCCTTTGCCTGCCCCCCCCTTTCCCCCCACATCCTCCGCCTCCCCCCCCTTCAACCCCCTGCATCTCGGATGACCATATGCGCGTGGCAGATGGAAACGCGAAGAACGAAGCGGTTTTTTTTCTCCCTTTAAGCAATTAATCGTAAGGCAAGAACGCTTCAAAGAGCGCGAGGTGCACGCTGCTTAATGCAATAACAGCGAACCAGTGGCCAGCCAGCCAACACAGCCTCGTGTATCCTCTTACCGCCGAGCCTGCAGCCTCGGCGTGCGTGGGTGCGTGCGCGCGTGTGTTGCGTGTGTGTCTGTGTGTCTGTGTGTATGCTGAGCGTGGGGAGTGGAAGCGTAGCGGTTTAGCGCGCTGCGCTTAAACCTGGCGACCGGAGTTCGATTCCCGCTCACGGCCAACACCAGTGGCGAATTTCTTAACCGGTCCTGGGCCTCCCCTAGGTCGACTCGGTCTAAAATGAGTACCTGGTGCGGTGTGTAAACATCGACACGAGGAAGACAAAGGCGGCAGGGCGTGATGCCGGCCTTTAAATGTGCTCGCTTACAGCACTTGCCCCAAAAGAATGTTAAAAGCTATACGGGGGTTCTTTGTCTTTGTGACTCAGGCCTAATTGTGACGGCGAAATGCCTGGTGGATCATTCGTGTGGTAGAGGCGGTATTGCTGATTCGGTGGTGATGATGAAGATGAGGTGTTGGTGTCGATGATGATGATGCGCGCCTCCGCTTAGCACGGTTGGCTACGTACGGCGCGAAAGAAGCGGGGTTGTGCAGGGAGAATGGAGGTGGTGGTGTAGAGGGAGGGAGGGAGTTGGGGTTACACACTGCTTCAAGGAGGAACCTTACCCACGTGGAACGCGTTTCTCGTCTTCACTGCACTTTGAAGGAGGAGGAGGAGGGAAGGAGAGAAGATTATTCCTTGCGGCAAAACGTCGAGGCGCTCGACACGGTGATTTATTCGCCCGGGTTGATGCGGATAATTGGGTCAGTAAATCGGGTGTTGATTTTTATTTTATTTTCATTGTTTTGCTTGTTAAGATGTGATTGGTTTTCAACGCAGGCCTCGCTGTAAACAAATACACGTGCCTTTATACTAGTTACATTGCGAATTCACATCCTGGTTTGATAAGGGAGTGGTTGACTCCGCCCATCATCCACCAGGGGCCGATAAAATCAGTACCACTTTGTGGGCAAGTCAAGGCGGTTCTTCTGTGGACGGATCTGCTCTCACCATAAGAACGCGGGATTTCCATAACTGGCTTATCGCCGGCGATGAATGTGTTTTAATTCAATATAAGCAACACATTATGGATTCTATGAAATCACAGTTACAAACCCACATATTACATTTGGCGATGCTGCTAGCGGTGCACAAGAACAATTCACAAGAAGTGCCATTACCCGAAACATCACCTTTGAAATATATATTTTATTTTAAATCGGTGTTACTGACCAATTGTTTGACCTTGCAGTCGATTGTTTGCACGCATTCGTTTGAAGAATAAAACAAAAGTGAATTTCATATTATACTAGAATTATTTGCAAAAAAAGTTTTGCTGGCTGGCTGGATTTCTGGCTGGCTAGCAGGACGTCACGTCCGGAAGGGATGAAGGTGACGGACGGAGAAAGTGAATTACAGCTTCGGCAAAGAACGGCGAGCGGAGTGAACGTGAGGGGTGCACCCTCTGGGTCAACTCCGAAGGTGCCTTCGCCGCCACGAGACTCGTCGTTATTCTTGCTAAGTGCAAATACATTTCGGAAAATCGCTTCCAAATGGCTCCTCGCGGAAGGAAGTGCCCGCCACGTGCTGTTTGGACTTTTGTTGTTGGGAGCCGATTCGCTCTCGTGGCGCGAGGCACGCAGATTACGCATCGAGGCTGTGTTTTTTTTAAGTAAAAAAAAAAATCATCACCTTACTTTCCGGTGCGGAGCGGTGGCGCAGTGGTTAGCGCACTGATCCCGACGACCTGAGTGTCGGCTGACATCGGTTGGCGAGTGATATTTGAACCGCTCCTGAGAGTGCATAGCTCCAGTGTCTTCCTAATGTGTGTACGTTGAACTTCTTTCGCACCGTACGTAGCCAACTATACCAATCGGAGGTGCGGGAACAAACACAACACGCTAATTCTAAAATAACGAGTTTTGAAATCTAGATTTAAAAGTCAATAGCTCCAGTGGCTTCCTAATATCGGAAGGAAGAGCGTTCCAGACGGCTGCAGAAGCGCGTACAAAGCCAACCGTCCTAATCGGACTAAATAAACAAATCGAATGGGACCCGAATCGTGACAATGCATCAAAGGACGGAGGAGGAGGAGGAAGAGCGATTGGATGGTGGTGTTGTGTGCGATCATTACTCAGAGGTGGTTGGTCCCATTGACGTCTCAACCATTCCATGCGAGACTCCTGGTAAGAAAGCCAGGCTCTCCGATGCGTCTTGGTGCTTCGAATGATGTCCGACGTTTCGCTCCACCTGCTGTGAGCCCCTTTCCGCAAACACATCGCACAGCTGAGCTATACGGCGCCACCGCAACAATCTTTCAGGAAATCGTAACTACTGCCTGAATTTTCAGCCAGCACGAGCGTGTAACAAAAATCAGGCAGTCTGTCCGTTCATCCACTCAGTCACTTTCAGCCGTCCTCGAAACAGCCCGAAGGCAATGCAGACGATTTCCCGAAATTATATTTTATTTTATTTTTGGTCGAGGGTCCACATACCTCGAGTGATGACGAGAGTCATCAGTGGTGTCTGTGGCTCCGGGTTGAAGAACGCGTTGACAGCTCGAGGAGTCCTCTCAACTTTTATCCTCTCCGCGTCTCATTTTTAAGCCCCCCACCTCTCTCTCTCTACCCCCCCTCCCTTTCCACCTCTCTCTTCTCTCTCATCTCGGGAGAGTCTACAACCTCAGGTAGTGAATTCCTCCTGAGCGGAATGGAGTCTGTAATGAAATCCGACAGAAGTTCGCGTCTCGAGACGGCGCCTCGAGCGAGGATGCGGTCACACTCGGATGCGCTTGTGTTCGTGTGTGTGCACGTTGAACTTCTTTCGCGCCGTACGCAACCAACCGTGCTAATCGGAGGTGCACGGTTGTGCGGCGATTAAGAGCGCTGAGCTACGAACCCGGCGGCGGACCCGGGTTTGATTCCCGCTCAGGGTCAACACAAGTGACGATTATCTGAACCGGTTCTTGGCCTCGCCTACGTCGACTCAGCCTCAAATGAGTACCCGGTGCGGTGTGTGAAATTATCGCCAGTCGGGAGATAAAAGTTGGCCGGGCGTGGTGCTGGCCACCCACCCCATTGTGTGTGCCATGGGGGGGGGGGGGGGGGGGGGCTCACGGACAGCACTTGCCCCAACAGTCGTTTCTAAGGCTATTCGGGGGATCTTTGTCTTTGTTTGTTTAAAGGTGCCACGGTCACACGTGGCTTTACTTTCTCTCCGGGCTCCTGCATCCACACGAAGGCAGAGAGGGTGGGCGGCCGAGTAAGGGTTCAAGTTGTGCCTGTCGGTGAAGCACGTGTATGTGCGCGTGTGTGTGTGTCTGTGTTGGTGTGTGCGCGTGTGTGTGTGTCTGTGTGTGTCTGTGTTGGTGTGTGCGCGTGTGTGTCTGTGTGTGTGTCTGTGTTGGTGTGTGCGCGTGTGTGTGTGTGTCTGTGTGTGTGTCTGTCTGTGTGTGTGTCTGTGTTGGTGTGTGTGCGTGTGTGTGTGTCTGTGTTGGTGTGTGCGCGTGTGTGTGTGCGTGTGTGTGTGCGTGTGTGTGTGTGCGTGTGTGTGTGTGCGTGTGTGTGTGTGCGTGTGTGTGTGCGTGTGTGTGTGCGTGTGTGTGTGTGTGTCTGTGCGTGTGTCTGTGTGTGTGTGAGGGTGGTGTGGCGCTGGCCACCCACCCCCTCGTGTGCCGTGCCGGCCTTCATAGGTGCTCGCTAACAGCACTTGCCCCAACAGTCTGTGAAGGCTATACGGATGATCTTTGTCTTTGTGTGTGAGGGTGGTGCAAGTGTCTGGGGAGCGGTATTGTAGCGCTGCGTTACGTCCCCGGCCACCCCAGTTCGATTCCCGTTCACGGCCAACATCGGTGGCCATTATCTGAACTGGTCATTGGTTTCCCCTAGGTCGACTCAGCCTCAAATGAGTACTTGGTGCGGTGTGTGAAAACATCGTCACTGGGGAGACAAAGGCGGTCGGGCGTGGTGCTGGCCACCCACCACTTGTGTACCGTTCCGGCCTTCATAGGTGCTCGCTAAAAGCCACTTGCCCCAACGGTCTGTTAAGGCTACACGGGGGATCTTTGTTTTTGGTGCAAGTGGTTAGCGCACTGTGCCTATGAACCTAGCGCCTTGAGAAGGAGGGTGTGTGTGTGGGGGGGGGGGGGGGCAGCCACTGTGGGTGTCTGTGTGAATTAGAAGCCGGACGAGTGTTGGAATAACGAAAAAATTTTTTTTTTTACAAACAACAGCAGCAGCAAACAACAAGCCCCCTGTTGTGGAGGTTGGGCCGGTGTGGGACGTGTACTTCGGGAAGAGGCGTGGGCTTTTTGCTTGGGCTGGGTTCAGGGTCGTTCTCTCTCGCTCGCTCTCTCTCTCTCTCTCCCGGCTTCGCTCGGCCTTCTCGGGGTGGAAACCCGATCTCGTTTCCTGTGCACTCCGTGCGGCGTGGAAACGCGATCGGGTCCAGAGCGCGCCGCCTTTTTGCAGAAGGGACGCTTTGAAAGCAGACGCACACGCGCGCGCGCGCGCACGCACACAAGGCAAAGATCCCCCGTATAGCCTGCACAGACGTTTTGGGGCAAGTGCCGTTCGCGAGTTGCACCGATGAAGGCCGGCACGGGCACACCAACGACGGGGTGGGGTTGACCAGCATCGCGCCCGACCGCCTTTGTCTTCCCCAGTGGCAATTATGAACACGTAGCAATGGGTACTCATTTGAGGGTGAGTCAGATCAGAGTATTTATTTACACTGGAGGAATCCGATGAGCTATAAGCTATTTTTTTTACAGATGTCCAGTACGGTGCATGTCAGAACGTGACAACAACACACAGAAACGCGATAGCAGTGTAAAGTATGGGAAAGGAGGCACAAGACCGGTTCAGATACCGATGATTGACGTCGGTGGCCGTGAGCGGGATTCGTCCTCGGATCGCCGGATTCGTAGCGCAGCGCGCTAACCACTGCGCCACCGCTCCACCCGTGCAACGCCCTAAAATTGGCCGCAGTTGCACGTGGTCACGACAAGGCGCCTCTGTCGCTGAACCCCGCCCGCTCCGAGAGAAGTGAGACCTGGATGGCACTGCACCCCCTACCCCACCCACCCACCTCTGCCACCGCACATCTCACACAAACGTGTTTGTTATTTCAGCAGTCTCCTATACACGGCAACTCCGCGTTCTGCATCGCAAGGCCCGCGGGCCTCTGGTGGCCTCTGGTGGCCTTCAGTGCGGCCCCTGACTCGCGGCCGCCAGCGACAACACACACACACTGAACACGTCCAGCCCCCATCATCATCGTCACCGTGCTGCTGTCAAACACACTCCCCCCCCCCCCCAGTTGTTTCAAATGAGTGTCCTAACGTGAAGAATAAAAGTTACGTAACTCCACCAGTATGTGCCAGTCTACGAAAAAAAGGCGTGCGCTCGCACAAGCCCGTCAAGCCACTCCGATGATAATGGGAGAGAGTAGGCGACATTGCCCCCCCACCCCACCACCACTTCTGAAACTGAATGAAGACCACCGCTGTGGACCAACCTTGAATATGGCCGTGAATTGCCACGTGAATTGCCACGTGAATTCGGGGAACGCGCGCTGGAGACGTGTCTTCTTCTACTTCCTTTCTCTTATTCCTCCTCCTCATCATCTCATTCTTATTTCGTACGGCTGCTGATGTAGATGGCAGAGCAACAACGAACAACGATTTCACATCGCGGGTGCTCAAAGCCCAGATGACGGTGTCAGGAGCAGCGCGCTGCGATGTCTCGCTTCGTGTCTGCGGACCGGCCGAGACATTGCGTGGGTGGTCTTCGTCTAGCAGTTGATAGATCATGGCTGCCGATGATGATGATTGACGATGATGGTGGTGGTGGCGGCGGTGATTATGATTGAGTGTGATGCTCAAGGCCGATCAACCGCCGGAAAGAGCCCGCGGTGCCGGACTTGATTGCGAACGCTGCGCAGGACCGAGCCACGTCTGAGTGTGCGGCGTCGATGCAATGCAAGGAATCAGCAGTATACTCTCGGTAAAGTCACGTAGGTAAAAAAATGAAATTTAAATTAATAAAAATAAAAAATAATAAAATATTTTTGTAAAAATTAATTTTATTAATTTTAATTTCATTTTTTTACCTACGTGACTTTACCGAAAAAAACTAAGAGTATGAATCCTTGCAGTCACGAAAGCTTCAAATCTAGAATCTGCAGTAGTTGACAGAGAAAGGAACGAAAGAGAGAGAGAGAGAAAGAGTTCCTCTCGGGCTGGCAGTTCATCAAGGTCGCAGGAGCTGCCGTCGGCAGTGGCCAATGGCACGGCGACTTGCGCATTGACCAAAGTATTTCAATACAGTATTTGAATTTTTCTTCTTGGTTCTTTCGGTAAAGTCACGTAGAAGGGAAGTAATAAAATAATAAAAATAAAACATAATAAAATCATTCTCACGACGTTTCGGCCACAACGCAAGCAGCCGTCCTCAGGTGAAGAACAGGTCTGTCGAGGCGACAGCGTCATTCAGACACGTAGAAGGGATTCAAACGCTGTCGCATCGACAGACCTGGTTTCACCTGAGGACGGCTGCTTGCGTTGTGGCCGAAACGTCGTGAGAATTATTTTATTATGTTTTATTTTTATTATTTTATTACTTCCCTTCTACGTGACTTTACCGAAAGAACCAAGAAGATGAATCCCTGCAGTCACGAAAGCTTTAAATCGAAAAGTATTTGAATTTTTTAAATTTTGTTCCAGCAGTGGGTCCCCACTGCTTTGATGATGATGAAGATGATGATGATGCCCACGGGATACTCCATCGGGGTCAGGAGCTTCCCTCCCATCCATCCTCCCCTCCCCCAGCCACTTTTGACACCGCGAAGAGCAGAACAAACTCAGGCAAGTTCATCAATAATGATCAATGCGGCCTTGATATAAGACATATACAGCGTGGCCCAAAGGCTAGGACACATCGGGCTATTTAATTTATTTTCACACTGGCATTAACAGAGTGTCATTGTTTTTTTCTTTAAGTTAATATTGGATCCATTATCATTATTAACGTAATTTTTTATATATTTTATATATTTTACAATGTAAATGGATGCCCCCCCTCCCCAACCGGTAGACTCCCCCTGGAACTCTACCGGGCAGCAGCAGCAGCAACGTCCCACTGGGCGAGGACCCCCGGGGCCGGCCCAGGACCACGCTGCTGCTGCTGCTGCTGCTACTGGCGGTGGGACGACGTCGCTCGGCTGGCCTGGGGACGCCTGGGAAGTCCCCAGGAATAGCGAGGAGTATATGTATAGTAATGTATAGTGTAGTGTATAGTGTAATGTATAGTGTAGTGTATAGTAGTGTATAGTGTAGTGTATAGTGTAGTGTATAGTGTAGTGTATAGTGTAGTGTATAGTAGTGTAAAGTGTAGTGTATAGTGTAGTGTATAGTGTAGTGTATAGTAGTGTATAGTGTAGTGTATAGTGTAGTGTATAGTGTAGTGTATAGTAGTGTATAGTGTAGTGTATAGTGTAGTGTATAGTGTAGTTTATAGTGTAGTGTATAGTAGTAGTGTATAGTGTAGTGTATAGTAGTGTAAAGTGGAGTGTATAGTGTAGTGTATAGTAGTGTAAAGTGTAGTGTATAGTGTAGTGTATAGTATAGTAGTGTAAAGTGTAGTGTATAGTGTAGTGTATAGTAGTGTAAAGTGTAGTGTATAGTGTAGTGTATAGTAGTGTATAGTGTAGTAGTGTATAGTAGTGCAGTGTATAGTGTAGTGTATAGTAGTGTAGTGTATAGTAGTGTATAGTGTAGTGTATTGTAGTGTATAATGTAGTGTATAGTAATGTAAAGTGCAGTGTATAGTAGTGTACAACGAACAAAAAACCCCGTGTCCTGACTTTTGGGCCACCCTGTGTGATAGGCGACGTTTCGGGAAATGGCCCTTCCTTCTGCATAACACGTAAATATGAGGTTCAATAGAGATATAGAGTTGTTTGTAAGGGTTAGCGATGATCATTTACACCTTGGGACCTGATGAGAAATAATTTTTTGAAAACCCTTTCTGAAAACCAGTTTTTAAATTGTCGTGTAAATAGTTACACTAATAGTTAGCTATTGGGTAAAAAACAAACCCTTCCATAATCTAAAAACATTGCTAGGAAACGAACCCGTTTAGAATGAAAACTAAAATGATAAAAACGTTGCTGGCACATTGCATTGTGGGATAGATGTGTTCTTGTGAGCAGCGCATTCCTGGGACCCTGTTACGATTTCAATAAAAATGATTTTAATGGCAACCTGCATTCCTGCGGTTGAGAAATCTGAGAAATCAAAGTGAGGTTGTGCACCCATTGCCAAGGCAGCGTCACCAAATAATTTGTATAATTGCGAAGGGCGGAGTTGATTTTTTTCCCAGTGTGCCAACCGGAACTACCTCCTCTTCAACCGATGCGATCTCATTCCTGGGCGATGTGCGAACGGTTTCTCTTCAGGGATCTTCATGGATTTCCTTCGCTCGGCCATGTGCCAACGACTCCGTGAGACGCCCACGTTTTTGTGTGGATGTACGTTCAACTTCTTTCGCACCGTACGTAGCCAACCGTGCTAATCGGAGGTGCGGGGGAAGGACAACGCCCTCTATGAAATATCTCTCTCCTTAAATTTCGATTTAAAGCTTTCGTGATAGCAGGGATTCATCTTCTTGGTTCTTTCGGTAAAGTCACGTAGAAGGGAAATAATGAAAGAATAAAAATAAAACATAATAAAATAATTCCCACATAATAATTTTTTTATGCTTTATTTTTATTATTTATTATTTCCCTTCTACGTGACTTTACCGAAAGAACCAAGAAGATCTCTCTCATTCTCTCACTCGCTCCAATCTTCATCCGATCTCTGTCTCTGTCTCTTTGTGTTCGGCTCCTGGACATCTGTGAAAAAGAGCTTTATAGCTCATCGGATTCCTCTAGGAAAAATACATATTTTTATTCTGATTCCTATACATCTTCCATTTCCCCCCCCCCCCATCTCACCCCCATCTCCCTCCCTCTCCCCGATCTCCCCCCTCTCCACTCCTCCCTCCCTAATCCGCGCTTTCTCTCTTCTGGAGTCGGGTTGCGAATCTCATTTCCCCGTGAGTTTGGGGGCCGGGGGTGGAAAGGGGGGGGGGGATTGGGGGTAGGGGGTTGAGGCGGGGGGGGTGAGGAAGAAGGGGAGGGGTGGGGTGGGGGTACGATGAGGGGGGCGGGGTCAGTGGCCCCGCGGAGCAAAAAGTCTTCGGTTTCAGCTGCCGCCGCTCAACCGCTTCGCGGAGCGCGACCCGGAGCCATGAGCGACGCGATAGAGCGAGAGCACGTTCGTTCCTTCGTCTTGAAAGCGCAGTGACGTCGATGAGTTTGCGAGCTCCTCTCCCTGTGCACGGCCACGTGTGTGCCCCCACATCGGGCGCGTCACCGTCTCATACACAAATCCACCACCACTGCCACCACCTCGCTCTTTCCCTCCCCATCGCCAACCCCCCCCCCCCCCTACCTCTACCCCAGCCCGCACGATGATCGGGCCTGCCATCACGTCTCATCACGTCTCGCTGCTGTTTAAAGTCACATGGCCACGCGTTTGACTCGTTTGCGTTGGTGGTCTCGACCGGGCTGCGTGCGTCACAAACACACACGTGGTGACGTCACCTGACGTGCAAGGCGGCCACGTGGCCCCGGATTTTATCTCGCATCGACTGTCTAATGAACGCTCATCGTTAACATTCGTATTGGAGGTTTTGGGGTTTAGATCGCGGACGTAGAAAATGTGTCGTTAACCCACCACCGCCCGGCACAGCCAATTCGTGTGGATGTTTCTTCACGCGAACAAAACATGACAATTCGTTACCAGTTAAGCACACCGATGTGTTGAAGAGTAAATCCACAACATTTACAATTGAAGTACGACGTTTCGCAGGTGATTACAACCAGCTTCAGCAGGCGGGTTGCCAGAATTGTGAAATAGTTTTCCTGCTTCCGATCTGGATGATGACATCACTGTCATCATCCAGAACGACACATTTCTATTTACGCGATCTAACCGAACACAATCCTTTATGATCTTGATTTGAAGCTTTCGTGACTGCAGGAATCCATACTCTGTGGTTCGTTCGGTAAAGTCACGTGGGTAGAAATCAAAAAAATAAATCACGACGTTTCGCGATGTCTGCTGCGGATGTCGCAATTTGCACCTGAAGACGGGCGCTTGTGTTGCGTTCGAAACGTCGTGATTTATTTTGTTTTATTTCTACCTACGCGACTTTACCGAAAGAACCGAGTAATCCTTTATGACGTATAATATTTGTCGCGAAAGCCTGCTACGTGTCACATCGATCGTGCAAAATTGTCTGAAAACATCTTAAAGATGTAAAAAGAAAACACCCCAAATGTAGCGCAAGATCCTCCTGCACCAAAAGTGCCACGGCTCAGGTTGGCTCTCGTGGATAACGAAATCAAGAAAGCAGCACGTGGTGCAGGTACAAACAAGACGTGACTCACGGATGCATTTCACGACGAGGTGAAAGTCCGGAGCACGGATGAGCTAAAATGTAAATAACAAAAAAACTAAAATTGACACTAAAAATATCAGTGCGGACTAGAAAGAATTAAAAAAGTACACGAACAATAGACTCTCCCTAAGAGCCCGAGATACCGACGAGAGCTGAGCGTAAGAGATGCCATTGTACAACATTTACATTGGCCGAGCGAGGCGCGTGCGAGTGCAGTGTGGAGTTGAGTGTGTGTCTGTGTGTACGTGCGTGTGGGGAGCGGTGGTGTAGCGGTTAGCGCGCTGCGCTACGAACCTTGCGACCCAAGTTCGATTCCCGCTCACGGCCAATACCGGTGACGATTATCTGGACCGGTCGTGGGCTTCCCCCTAGGTCGACTCAGCCTCAAATTAGTACCTGCTGCGGTGTGTAAACATCGCTACTGTAGAGACAAAGGCGGCCGGGTGTGGTGTTGGCCACCCACCCCCTCGTGTGCCGTGCCGGCCTTCATAGGTGCTCGCTAACAGCACTTTTCCCAACAGTATGTTTAGGTTATACGGGGGATCTTTGTCTTTGTGTGTACACGTGTGTACACGTGTGTCGTGGGGAGCGGTGATTAAACCTGGCCACCCGAGTTTGATTCCCGCTCACGGCCACCGGCACCGGTGACGATCATCTGAACCGGTCGTGTGCCTCCCCTAGGTCGACTCAGTCTCAAATGAGTACCGGGGGATATAATCACCCCCTCGCTAAGTACACTCTACCTAAAAGTATGTTGAGGCTATACGGTGGATCTTTGTCTCTGTTTATGTATATACGTGTACACGTGCACACGTGTGTGCGTGTGTGTGTTGGGAGCCTATATCGCGCCAGGCTCCGTACAGGTGAAACTCGACCCCAGCTACTTTGCGCAGTCATGCAGGCAGGAGCCGCGGCCGTGCTGAGTGGCTGGGGGGAGGAGGAGGAGGACGAGGAGAGAGGGGGAAGGAGGTGGCTGAGAAGTCTGCGGCTCCAGCAAGACCGCGTGTGCTGTGGAACACAGAACCAGAATAACAATTTAAAAAAACAAATTTAAAACTGGAGGTATCCGATGCGCTATGACGCTCTTCTTCACATATGTCCAGACTCATGTGCCCGTCGATGGTCGGGGTTGGTTTGGATTTCTCGTCTCAAACTCCCACCTACGTAATCAACCAAGTAGGGTGTTGACTGTTATGTTATCCGACTCTCTGTTGTATTACATTACATTTCTAAGTACACTAGATTTGTGTTTCTATTTAATTTATACCTGATGACGATTGCTTGTGTTGCAATCGAAACGTCGCATGCTAGTATTTAATTTAATTTATTATTGTATATTTATACGTGACTTTACCGAAAGAACCAAAGAATAATTCCTGCAGTCACGAAAGCTCCAAATTAAGTTTTCTCCCACCTACCCCCAACACCTCCCGCTCCCCACCATCAGCACCCCCACGCCGCCCCCAACCCTCGTCACCTCAACGCCCTGCTGTGCCGCTCAACACCGCCCCAGCGATGAGTGACTCCGAGTCGCCGGGGGCCGTGACCCCTCGAACCGAGAGCCGCCACCCGCCGACGGAGCGGCGTCGAGTGATGGGAATTAACGGCGGTGTCGACTGATGACGCTTTTATGAGCACTTCTCGTCCGCTTGATTGGCGCATTCGCTGCGCGGTGCCATTGGTGATGAGTCAGTCCACCGTCCGACCGCTGCGTGTGCTGGTCTCTGTGTGTGCTGGTCCCTGTGTGTGCTGGTCTCTGTGTGTGTCTCTGTATGTGTCTCTGTGTGTGTCTCTGTGTGTGCTGGTCTCTGTGCGTCTCTGTGTGTGCTCGTCTCTGTGTGTGTGTCTCTGCGTGTGAGTGTCTCTGTGTGTGTCTCTGTGTGTGTCTCTGCGTGTGTGTGTCTCTGTGTGTGCTCGTCTCTGTGTGTGTGTCTCTGTGTGTGTGTCTCTGCGTGTGTGTCTCTGCGTGTGAGTGTCTCTGTGTATGTCTCTGCGTGTGCGAGTCTCTGTGTGTGCGAGCGGTCGTGGTAGCGGTTAGCGCGCCCCGCTACCAAACCTGGCGGCCCGAGTTCGATTCCTGCTCATACCAGCAGCAGTGACGATTATCTGAACCGGTCCTGGGCCTTTCTCTAGTTCGACTCAGCCTCAAATGAGTACCTGGTGCGGTGTGTAGTAAACATCGCCACTGGGGAGACAAAGGCGGCCTGGCGCGGTGCTGGCCACCTACCCGCTCGTACGCCGTGTCGGCCTTCATAGGTGCTCTCTAACAGCACTTGCCCCAACAGTTTGTTAAGGCTATACGGGGGATTTTGTCTTTGTCTTGTTGTGTGTGTATGTGTCCCTGTCTTTCGTGTCTCGAGGTCGACTCATGGCATGATTATAAATGAGGACCTGCTTACTGTACGGTGCGTAAACATCCAGCATTTGGGGCGGGGTGCTGGCTGACCCAACCCAGGTTCGGCCTCAAGAGGTGCTCGCTAACAGCACTTGCTTCAACACTCTGGCAAAGACAATGTGAGAGATCTTTCGCTTCGTTTCAGTGTCTGATGTCTGCTCGTGTTTTCGCGTGGAGAGCGGTGGCGCAGTGGTTAGCGTTCAATTTGTCCGTAGGAAATTACCTCCTTTCGCCAGCGTGAGAAATCACTTCGGTTTGACACCATTTACCCGTCACCGCGTTTTCACCTTCGCATCAACACCTTCGGCGGTGCCGTTTGTCGCTGGCCCCTTAGCAGTCATCGTCCTGCGCTCAGCAGCCACCGTGACTGGAACTCAAACACAACTTAAAGCAACTAACAGAGGAAGCCTACGCACTCGCTTCGTAGCGGACACCCCAAACAGCTGTCTTGCTGATGCCGGCGTATAGGCATCGTCGACGACCGGCGGTGGCGACTTTTCCCGAGCGGCAATGCGTGAATTGTGAGCTCAGTGTTATAACAACATAATAATAATAATCTTGATTTGAACATGATAATAACAATGATGATATTCCGTGGGTCTTTCGGTAAAGCCACGTAGATAGAAGAAATAATAAAATGATGATGCTGCAATAAATCATCGCGACCAACATTTCTTGTCGCCAGCCTCGTCCTCGTTCCGTCACTTTGATCCCGGACCGCCTTCGACAACCGCCCCGAGGTTTGTAGTCGGCCACTCCGTGTTTTACATCCCCCCCCCAACCACCCCACCCCCCCTCCCCCGTGTTGTAATGGGAGGACGCGGGGACAGCGATGACGCGGAGCGACCCTGGAGAGGCACCCAAAGGAGCGTGGAGAGAGAGAAGGGGAGGGGAGGGGATATGCGCACTTTGGAATTAACACCGAGAGCCAGCAACAGGGTGAATAATGGGCATTGTAATAGTGGGCATTGTTTTAACTGGCATTGTAATTGTGGGCATTGTAATCATGGGCATTGTGATAATGGGCATTGTAATTGTGGGCATTGTTTTAACTGGCATTGTAATTGTGGGCATTGTGATAATGGGCATTGTAATTGTGGGCATTGTGATAATGGGCATTGTAATAATGGGCATTGTAATCGTGGGCATTGTAATCATGGGCATTGTGATAATGGGCATTGTAATAATGGGCATTGTAATAGTGGGCATTGCTTTAACTGGCATTGTGATAACGGGCATTGTAATAATGGGCATTGTAATAGTGGGCATTGCTTTAACTGGCATTGTGATAATGGGCATTGTAATAATGGGCATTGTAATAGTGGGCATTGCTTTAACTGGCATTATGATAATGGGTATTGTGATAATGGGTATTGTAATTGTGGGCATTGTGATAATGGGCATTGTAATAATGGGCATTGTTTTAACTGGCATTGTAGTCATGGGCATTGTGATCATGTGCATTGTAATTGTGGGCATTGTATAATGGGCATTGTCGTTGATTTCCATGAGACCTACAAGGGTTAATATACCCAGCACAAGTGCGACCAGACTTCATTTGTTTTAAATTATAGCTTTAATTAGTATATTTAAATAATCACACGAACAAGTGGTTTTACAAACGTGAAGTGTTTATGATAAACACCTATATACACATATAGATATACCAATATATTGTTACAGGGCCTATTTAAAAATGTTGATCGAATTTGATTGCGTAGAAGCAGAACTGAGGCCTTAAAAAACGTCCTGGTCGAGATTTTTCATACGAATATGTCACTTGAATTGGTAGATTACACCCATGGCTTGAGATCGACATAGATGCGTTTAACTAGCTGTTGTTGTGTGTATATATGTGTGGTTTAGCACACCGCACTTGCAATTAGGGCTGAACGATTAATCGATTTTAAATCGATTAATCGCAATTTTAAACAATGCGATTAGCAAATCGCAAAGGCTGCGATTTGAAAAGTCATATTACTTTGTTATTGAATTGTTTTATTATTTATTATTATTACTTTATTTATTTAACTTAACAATTGTTCTATGTTTGATTGTTCTATTTCAATGACAACATTTTAATAAATACATGTTGGAAGCAATTAATATATTTTAAGTTCTCATCCTTGCATTAGAATATATAGAGCAGCTCATATTTTTTATGGTATCACGTGGCAATGCTCCATCGCATGCTTTAAATCTATTACACGGTGAATATTGAACTGAAGCTTGACTTACAAAAAATTGTAATCGTAAATCACATCGCAATATCTGTCAGAAAAATCGCAATCAGATATTTCCCCCAAATCGTTCAGCCCTGCTTGCAATCCAGAGCTCGCGCGTTCAAATTTCGATCTCCCATGCAGCGGCGCGGCAGGCGGAAACAAGGGTTGCACGTTTTCATAACCCCCTCCCTATTAATGCAACTGTCTCACCCATCATCGACGTCAACACGCACGGCACCCACCAGATAGCGTCTGGTGGGGTAAAGCGTGGGCCACTACCACCTCTTCCCCAAACACAACGTGGCGGAAGAGGAGGCCCACAATTCATGCTGTAAGTGGCGGCCCCCACGAGCTAGAGACTTCCAGAAACTTCTAGCTAGAGACTTCCAGAAACTTCTAGCTCGTGGGGGGACCTTCCGCCTGCAGCGGCGTGAGCAAGCAGTTGCAGGGCTGCACCTTTATCATTACCGTGCCTGTGTGTATGTACGTATGTTTGTGTGTGTCTTTGTTCCGGCCTTCATGGGTGTCCGCTAACAGCACTTGCCCCAACGGTCTTTTAAGGCTATACGGGGGATCTTTGTTTGTTGTTGTTGTTGTATATACATGCGTGTGTGTCTGTGTGTGATACATCATGTGTGTGAGATGTTATGTGTGTGAGACTACGTGTGTGTGTGAGACTTCATGTGTGTGTCGGTTTTCAAAGGTGCTCGCTAACAGCACTTGCTCCGACAATCTGTTAAGGCTGAGGATCTTTGTCCTTGCCTTGTGTGTGTATGTTGGTAAAAAGTCATCTATTATTGCAGACCGTTTACCCGACATGGCTGCCAATGCGCTGGCGTGAATTGTGGTGCCGGTTAGCGGCTTGTTCCAAAAAGTAAAACCAAATAATTACGTGGGAAAACACAGAGAGGTTTTGACAACAGCAAAAATGTGTTCTAACCCTCAGGGCAGCCCTGGTTAATTCCGCCAAAATAAGAATTCCTCCCACTTTCGCCAACTTAATAAAACACAAATTTCATTCAGCACATTCGGAAATAGCACTGCCTTAAGAGATGTTATAAATATAAAACAGTACGTACGTATTTATGTTCTACTAGCGGTAAGTACCCGGCGTTTCCCGGGCGAAAAAGGCAGACACACACGTGGACTTACACACAGACATCGACCCACACACATAGAAACACATCGACTTAGACGCACACACACACATATGGTTAAACCCAGGATGGATCGTTAGCAGGCCAGCCGAAATGTTTGTAACCGGCGAAGATGTTCCATTAGGAAACAGTACGTACGTATTCTTGGTTCTTTCGGTAAAGTCACGTAGAAGGGAAATAATAAAATAATAAAATATAAAACAATACAATGCTCCTGATGATGTTTGCTTGTGTTGCAGTCGAAACGTCGTGAGAATTGTATTGTTTTATATTTTTATTATTTTGTTACTTCCCTCCTACGTGACTTTACCGAAAGAACCAAGAATATGAATACCTGCAGCAAATCAAAATTTAATTACGTACGTATTTATGTGCTGTGTAGAAGGGTCATTGCCCGAAACGTCGTTGATTTTTTTCTTTGAAGTCCAGAAATTTGTTACGTTTGTTGTTGTTTGTGCACCACTGCCGACGCAGCAGTAGCAGCATCGCCAAAAAAGTGTTTGCCTTCGACGCCAGGGTTCTCATCATAGCGCACAGAGACTGCCACTGAGTGCAACGGCGCTGGTTAATATTCATTTAGCCCAGAATGAAACGCTCGCGATCTTTCAACAGCTTCCTACAACAACAACAACAACCACGCAATTTAGACTTCATTCCATTATTGATTTGAAGCTTTCGTGACTGCAGGAATCCATACTCTTTGGTTCTTTCGGTCAAGTCACGTGTAGTTGGAAATAAAATTGTTTTATTTTATTTTTACCTACGTGACTTTACCGAAGTAACCAAAGAGACTTCATTCGATTCGTTTGCTGCCCCCCCTCCCTCGCACACTCCGATTAGCACGGTCGGCTACGTACGGTGCGAAAGAAGCTCCGCATACACACGCACATTTTCGTTTGGTGCAAAGCTAACCGTTGCCACTGCTTTAAACACGCAGCTTCACAACTTGTGGCTTGTAAACCACTGGTAGTTGGACAATAATGTAACTTGCACGTTGGAGTTGCGTCGTTAACGGGTCCGTGTTTGGGTGAAAATAGGTCCGAATTCATGCTGCGATGGACATAAGGCGAATAGGAGCGAAAGGCCTTAGCATGCATTGCGTATTGTAAAACAAACAATTTTATTCCATTCAAGGTAATTTAATCAAACATAAAGTCACTCACTACACTAATTTCTTGCCAACATTAATTTTTCCGGTGTTCGTAGCGCAGCGTGCTAACCACTACACTACCGCTCCCCCCACACACACACACGCAGTATACACACTGCACACACACACGCAGTATTTACACTGCACACACACACGCAGTATATATACTGCACACACACATACACATCATTATACATACAATGACATATTCTTCCGTATAGCCTTGACAGACTGTTGGGGACAAGTGCTGTTAGCGAGTAGCAGCAACCGATGAAGGCCGGCACAGGACATTCAGGGGTGGGTGGCCAACACCACGCCCGGCCGCCTTTGTCTCCACAGCGGCGATGTTTACACACCGCACCAGGTTACTCATTCGAAGGCTGAGTCAACCTAGGGGAGGCCCACAACCGGTTGAGATCACCGTCAGCGGTGTTGGCCCGTGAGCGCCAATCGAACTCGGGTCACCACGTGCGGAGCGCAGAGCGCGCGACCCGCCACGCGGCCGCTGCCCACGACGCACGCGCACACACAGAGACAAAGATCCCCCGTGTAGCCTTAACAGACTGTTGGGGACAAGTGCTGTTCGCGAGCACCTACGAAGGCCGGCCACGACCGCACGGCGGTGGTGGGTGGCCGACACCACGCCCGGCCGCCTTTGTCTCACCTAGCGGCGATGCTTACATCGCCTGCCACACGAACCACACAAATCACGCGGCCCGCGCTCCAGAGCCTCCTGTAATTGTAGAAATCCTCTCCTTCCTGTGGCAAGAGCTCGCGTCAAACAGAATCCGTGAGAGTGCGCTCTGCTCGCGAGGGCGGGAGTGTTTGGATGGGGGGGGGGGGGAGAGAAGAGGTGCGTGACGAGGTCGTTGTGGTCGGTTTGGGAGGGAGGTGGGGTGGTTGCTCTGTGTGTGTGTGTGTACGTGGAGGGAGGTGGGGTGCGGTGGTGTAGCCACTGCCCTACGAAATCCGATCACTCGAGTTCGATTCCCGCTCACGGCTGAGACCTGAACCGGTCCTGGGCATCCCCTAGTTCAGCGGTCGGGAACCTATGGCTCGCGAGCCATATATGGCTCTTCCAGTGACGGCATATGGCTCCCAGACAATTTTGAGTTGAAAATAAAAAATAAATATCAGTTTGGAACTGATTTTAAAATACTTGTGATATTGCTTAATTATACTGTGTCATTTTAAAGTAAACAGAAATTAGTTTTGAAGATAAATTTCACGGGTCACGTCTGCATGAAGCTCAACCTCACCACGTATGAACCAGACTACAAGACCATCAGCAAAACCATGCAGCACCAGAAGTCGCATTAAAAGTAAGACATATTTAATTTATTATACGTTAAAAATACTATATGGCTCTCAATGAAATATATTTAGAAATATTTGGCTTTTATGGCTCTCCCAGTCAAAAAGGTTCCCGACCCCTGCCCTAGTTCGACTCATCGCCACGAGGGAGACAAAGGCGGCCGGGCGCGGGCGCTGAACACCCACCCCCTCGTGTGCCGTGCCGGCCTTCGTAGGGTGCTGCTCGCAAGCAGCACTTGCCCCAACAGTCTGTTCAGACTATACGGGTGCTCTTTGTCTTTGTGTGACTGCATTACGTATATAAGTATGTGCGTGATGGAGATTGATCTGCGTGCGTGCGTGCGTGTGCGGCGAGCGTGCGGTGTGCGTTACGACTTCCCGTGCTGTGTGAGTGGCCCCAGGTGACTATCGAGGAGGTGAGGGTGGAGGCGGTGGTCGTAGCAGGAGCGGTGGGGGAGTGGTGGGGGTGGTGGGGGTTGGTGGTGTCGGGTGCCCAGTCGGGGTCTCACCGCGCGTCTGTCCGCGGGGCCCTTTCGCCAAAATTGGCTGGAAACTCCACACTCACCGGCGCAACACCCAGAAGGCCAATCTGTGCCAAGGTGCATTTCATCAACACAATTACACACAGCATGCCCGGCCCGTTGACATATGCAGTACACATGTTTCCCCCCCCCCACGCCACCGCCCACCTCCCCACCTATAGCGTGGTGGTACAAGCATGCGACGTCGCATTGTGTGCACGAGTCCATGCGGCAAGGCCGTAGCCATGGAGTCAACATTGGGGGGGACCAAATCTTCCAGGGGGTCCCAACCCAGAAAAAAAAAAATCTACATTTGAAAACTCATTTCCTGCCATTTCCTGCCTAAAATAAAAAAAAATTCACTAACACATGGGATGGACTTTTTTTTACGATATTGTCTAATAGTGTATTGTATTACATTGCTCTGTTTTAACTTTTTTACATATTTCTTGTTTCATTGTATGTGATGTTTGAGATTAGGGATTAGTAAAGTACAACCATAACCACAATCATATAAACATAAATCCATGCATTGATTTATATGAAGACAAGTCCAGATATTGTGGCCAAGGTTTACCAAATTGTTCTTTTTATTTACATAGAATAGCAATTAACTTAATTTTTTATAGCAATATATATTGGAGGCGGACATTTTTGAGCATATTTGAATATTGGGGGGGGGGGGGGATGTGTGTGTCCCCCCAATATTTATTATAATTACGGCCTTGCCGTGCGGAACGCAAAGGCACCGCACGGGAAGAAGGAATGGAACGCGTCCGAGGAAGGCGGTCCGCCCTGCAGGAGATGGAGCGACGAGAACACGCGACCCGCGTGTACGTTGATGATTGGCTGGTCACGTTGCAGAGATCGTGGGTGGTTCGCTGGGGCTTGGGGGAGAACGTCATCCAGCAGCGGATTGACCACGGATGATGACGAGGACGACGACGATGATGACGATGATGACGATGATGACACTTTGTATGGTTGGCAGGAAACACGAGAATTCTTGGTCAAGAAGTTGGGGCATGCGTGAGACGTTTGGTCTGGAGCGAGGAGGTTAAAGGATCATCATCAATATCCGCCCGCAACGCCGCCGCGGTCGGTAGCAATTGGCTTGAAGTGTGCACGGGACCCAATCGTGTGGGGAGGGACGGAACGAATCCGCACGGCGTCAGCAGGGTTATCATCCAGCAGTGGATTGCCACTGGAGGTGTTCCCCCCGTGTGTGCCCGGCTACCCGAGTTCGATTCCCGCTCACGGGCCAACACCAGTGGTGATTATCTGAACCGATACCGGGCCTCCCCTAGGTCGACTCAGCCTCAAATGCGTTACCTGGTGCGGTGTGTAAACATCGCCATTCGGGAGACAAAGGCGGCCGGGCGTGGTGGGAGCTACCCACCCCCTCGTGCACCGTTCCGGCCTTCGTAGGTGCTCGCTAACAGCACTTGGCCCCTACAATCTGTTAAATCCTATATGGGGGATCTTTATCTTGTGCACCGTTTGAAATATGTCCGCTTTAGATGACAAATAAAGTCATTAGCGGAGTCGGCCGTGGTGTCTGTACCCTAGCGGCAACCGTTTGACGCCCAGGGGGGTTAACAATCACTTTGATGGCGCGCTTACACAGTGAGTGCAGTGTTTAAAATGTTGACCCTTTATCCGCGAGATTAAGGGCGAATTGAGTGACGTGATGGGGTCTGTGTGTGTGGTCGTGTGGGGAGCGGTGGCGCAGTGGTTAGCGCCGCTGCACTACTAACACGGCGACCCGAAATCGATTCACGCTCACGGCCAATGCCAGTGACGAACATTTGAACCGGTCCTGGGCCACCCCCTAGGTCGACTCAGCCTCAAATGAGTATCTGGTGCGTGTGTGTAAACATCTGCACTGGGGAGACAAAGGCGGTCGGGCGTGGTCCTGGCCACCCTACCCCCTCGTGTGTCGTGCCGGCCTTCATAGCTGCTCCTTCCGCCAGCAGTGGCGTGAGCAAGCAGTTGCAGGGCTGCACCTTTATCATTACCGTGCCTGTGTGCATGTACGTATTTTTGTGTGTATGTGTCTTTGTTTCCGCCTTCATAGGTGTCCGCACTTACCCCAACGGTCTGTTAAGGCTATACGGGGGATCTTTGTTTGTTGTTGTTGTATATACATGCGTGTGTGTTTGTGTGTGAGGCTTCGTGTGTGTGAGACTTCATGTGTGTGTGAGTCTTGATGTGTGTGTGTGTGAGTTTTGATGTGTGTGTGTGTGTGAGTCTTGATGTGTGTGTGTGTGTGAGTTTTGATGTGTGTGTGTGTGTGAGTCTTGATGTGTGTGTGTGTGTGAGTTTTGATGTGTGTGTGTGTGTGAGTCTTGATGTGTGTGTGTGTGAGTCTTGATGTGTGTGTGTGTGTGAGTTTTGATGTGTGTGTGTGTGTGAGTCTTGATGTGTGTGTGTGTGAGTTTTGATGTGTGTGTGTGTGTGAGTCTTGATGTGTGTGTGTGTGTGAGTTTTGATGTGTGTATGAGTGAGTCTCGATGTGTGTGTGTGAGTCTTGATGTGTGTGTGTGTGAGTCTTGATGTGTGTGTGTGTCTTGATGTGTGTATGTGTCTTGATGTGTGTGTGTGTGAGTCTTGATGTGTGTGTGTGTGAGTCTCGATGTGTGTGTGTGAGTCTTGATGTGTGTGTGTGTGAGTCTTGATGTGTGTGTGTGTCTTGATGTGTGTGTGTGTCTTGATGTGTGTGTGTGTGAGTTTTGATGTGTGTATGAGTGAGTCTCGATGTGTGTGTGTGAGTCTTGATGTGTGTGTGTGTGAGTCTTGATGTGTGTGTGTGTCTTGATGTGTGTGTGTGTCTTGATGTGTGTGTGTGTGAGTCTTGATGTCTGTATGAGTGAGTCTCGATGTGTGTGTGTGAGTCTTGATGTGTGTGTGTGTGAGTCTTGATGTGTGTGTGTGTCTTGATGTGTGTGTGAGTCTTGATGTGTGTGTGTGTGAGTCTTGATGTGTGTGTGTGTCTTGATGTGTGTGTGTGTGAGGCTTCGTGTGTGTGAGGCTTCATGTGTGTGTGAGTCTTGATGTGTGTGTGTGTCTCACGTGGCCGTCGCTCTACAAACCCCCGTGTGAGCTGAGTTGCACTGCGATTCGCCTCCTTCATCATATCCCTGTCCCGGGGCTCCGCTCTTTAAGCAATTTTGGAGGCTTTGGCAAGCGAACTCTGCCGGTGAGTGGTGCGGTGGTGACTGCGGCGGTGTGGTGAGTGTGGCACGTGGCGTGTGAGTGCACGTGTGTGCGTGTGTGTGCAGTCGTGTAGCGATAGCGCGCTGCGCTGTAAGTCCGGTGACCCAAGTTCGATACCTGTTCACGGCCAACACCAGTGACGATTATCTGAAACAGTTCTGTGCCTTCTTAACCTCGGTGAGTGCCAGTACACTCACCAAAGTTAAGAACCAGTTTAATAACCATTGCTACAGTCTACATTATAGACTGCCAGTACGCTCACCAAACTTAAAAAACAGGCTACAGTCTACATTATAGACTGCCAGTACACTCACTCCGATCAAGAACCAGGCTACAGTCTACATTCACGTTTTTCATTTCATTATTTTTATAGAATTTTTATCATTTTATTTTTATTCACTTTATTTGTATTATTATTTTTCTATCTACGTGACTTTACTGAAAGAACCAAAGAATAGTTATGTGCATCTCCTAGGTCGACTCAGCCTCAAATGAGTACCTGTTGCGGTATGTAAACAATCCCACTAGGGAGACAAAGACGGCCGGGCGTGATCCTGGCCACCCGCACCCTCGTGTACCGTGCCGGTCTTCATTGGTGCTCGCTAACCGGACTTACCCGAATAGTCTAAGGCGATAGAGGATTCTTTGTTTTTTGTAGTTGTGTATACGTGTCTCTCAGGTCATTGGCTCTGCGCACCTATGTGTGGGTGGATGTCTGTGTTTATTTATCTGGGCGCGCACGTGTCTGTGTGTGTGCATATGTGTGTGTGTCTGTGTGTGTGTATCTGTGTCTGTTTGTGTGTGTATCTGTGTCTGTGTGTGTCTGTGTGTGTATCTGTGTGTGTGTATCTGTGTCTGTGTGTATCTGTGTCTGTGTGTGTATCTGTGTCTGTGTGTGTATGTGTGTGTATCTGTGTCTGTGTGTGTATCTGTGTCTGTGGCTCTCACTCACTGCGTGTCCAGTGCTGTAGCAGGGGCGGGGTTGAGGGCGGGGCGGTGTTGGGGTCGGGGCCTATCACGAGGGTGGTGCCGCTCGAACGTGTGGGCCAATTATCGGCAAAAGGCAGCGAGCGAGTGGCTGCTGCTCAAACACATTGGTGGTGGTGGTGGGGCGGTGCAGGCGCCTCAGCAGCAGCAGCATCATCAGCGGGGCGAGGGAGGCGCAACGGAGATGCGAGGGAGGATGATGACACCTCGCCCCGGGCGCCTCAATGTCTGGCTACGGCTCCCTCCCTCTCTGAGTGTGTCTGTGTGTGTTCTCGCACACACACACGAAGGGGGGGGGGGGATGCGGTGGTAATTGTGTTTGTGGTAACGTGGCGCGGATAATAACGCGAGCGATGCCATGGGGGGATTGGGAAGCCGCAGGTCGAGCGCCGTTCACCGGACACCACGGGGGAGACGCGGCGATTACAGCCGTCACTCACACACCTGTGCGCGTGCGTGTGACTAGGTGCAAGCGTATGCGAGGAGCTCGCAGGTTTTTTGAAATATATGGACATGGTCCCATCCCATCGGTGAGCTCCTCTGGCAGGCGAAGTTGGGTTGGCTGGGTCATGTGGTTCGCATACCCAGCCACCGCATGCCTAAGCACCTTTTGCTTGGCCGGACAGAGGAAGCTAAACGGGCTCGGCACGGGCTCGAGAAGAGATGGGTCGATGCGGTCCAGGAGGATGTGGAGCTGAGTGGACTTACCGATGGATGACTGGTACCAGCGGTGTCAAGATCGGCCTCTACGGAGGAGGCTCGTGAAGGACGCTACCGTGCAGTTGGAGGCAGTCGCCCTCCAGCAACAACAAAGGATGCTCACAACAACGAGCGGATCACCTGGAGTTTGAAAACTCAGCAAGTTGGCACAGTGGGGAGCACAGGTGGTGCATCTGTCAGACATTTCAGTCAGTCAACCCATGGCACATGGGTCTGTCCCATGGCCTCCTGTCAGCGAACCTTCACATTTCACGTGTGGCGAATGGTGCCTCTTGGTGTGAGCGTCTGTGTGCATTTGCGTGTGCACGTGTGGAAATGCGCGAGTGTATGGGGAGCGGTAGTGTAGTGATTAGCGCACTGCTCTACACACCCGTTGGCCCGAATTTGATTCCTGCTCACAGCTAGGCTTTCCCTCCTTGAATGAGTACCTGGTGCAGCGTGTAAACATCGGCTCTGGTGAGACAAAAGCGGCCGGGCGTGGTGCTGGACACCCACCCCCTCGTGTGCCGTGCCGGCCTTCAGAGGTGTTACTCGCTAACAGCACTTGCCCCAAAAGTCTGTTAAGGCTACACGGGGGATCTTTGTGCTTGTTGGTGTGCGTTTGTTTGCGTAGTGGTAAGCACGCCAACGCTACGAACTCGGCCACCTGAAAGTTCGACTCAGCCTTAAATGAGTACCCGTTGCTGTTCTTTAAATCTGCAGGTCAGAAATTTTGTTCACTTATTTTGCCTCCTGTCCTGCCTCTTTTGCCCAGGCTCGCATAGCAACCTTGCTCGATCATGGGACCTCCTTTGCCAGTTGGAAAATATGATAATAGGGTTTTCCCCGTTTTTATGGCAACACAAAAAACCTTTTACAAGGAATCATGTCTGCATTAACCACAACGCTTGTGGTCAGAATGAAAACACAAAAAATACTCTGATAATAAATGCATTGTCCTTGAAACTGATTGGTCCACACCAGAGACAGCTTTCTTTTGAGCCTCGTCTCAAAGGGTGTTAGACCAGAGGACGCCAAAAGGCGAGGCTCAAAAGAAAGCTGTCTCTGGTGTGGACCAATCAGTTTCAATGGCAATGCATATATTATCAGTGTTTTTTTTTTGTTTGCATTCTGACCACAAGTATAGTGGTTAATGCAGACATGACTCCTTGTAAAAGGTTTTTTTGGTTGCCATAAAAACGGGGAAAACCCCTATTCTCAAACCTTGCTCGAGTGTAGAAACGTGTTTACTGCTTTCTATTCAAACGTCGATGATGCCTCTTTATTAGCTGACCGCTTGACGTTTTGTCCCCTTGTGCTCAGCAACGATGTTTTTTTTCAATTTAAAGCTTTCGTGACTGCAGGGATTCATGTGCTTGGTTCTTTCGGTAAAATCACGGAGAAGGGAAATAATAAAATAATTGTGGCCGAAACGTCGTGAGAATATTTATTATGTTTTATTTTTATTATTTTATTATTTCCCTTCTACGTAACTTTACCGAAAGAACCAAGAATATGATGTGTGTTTTAGAGCATATAGCGAGTCCTCGTTTAGCGCGGTAGACGTGTTCCTGAAAAGCGACGCGTTAAGTGAAAAACGCGTGAATCGAAAATAATTTCTCCATAAATAATGTGGTAGCGGCGAGTTTGACGATATATACAATTTACTGCGCACACGCGCAGTGAGATGGCGCGTTACCGTATCACTCCACGCACTGCGTCATACCGCTCAGCCACACTGCCCAAGAAAGTAGTTTCGTCATCGGCCGCTCAGAAACCGCGTTATAACGGGGCACGCTCCACGTTGTGCGAGAAGTTTTCTTAAATGGAAAAAGCACGTTATTGTGAAAACGCGTCGTGTGAACACGCGTTAAGCGAGGACTTACCTATTTAAAATATGCATGTGTGCGTCTACGTGTCCAGCCGTGTGCACGTGTTGACTGCAGTATGTTCGCGTGCCATTATTTTTTTTGTTAAACACCACGAATATTCACTGCGGATTTCACAAGGAGACCGGCTGTATTTTGTTGTTGCATGCACGGATAAACACAAAGACACGTACATGGCCACACACACTCACAAAAACACACAGAGATACACACAGCCTGGCGCGGGATGTCCCCCCGGTACAAGGTACGCACAACATTAGAGAAAACGCAACGATCTCGGCACGTGTGCGATCTGTCTTATCAATGTTTTATAAATACGCATTCAATGCATGCAAAAGCTGACTCGTCGGTTCTGCCGTTGAATAATAACACTAATAACAACAACAACAATAAAAAACGGTTTCAACTTGGAACAACGCGCTGTTGCCACTGCACAGTAGTCTCCCTCCTCGATCTCGAAGGGAGAGAGAGAGACGAGAGAGATATAGAGAGAGAAGGCCACTCAGAGGCGCGAGGTTGGTAACCACAGACGGGTGGAGGAATAAGCAGCATGAGCCACGCGGTGGTGAGCCGGTGCCACATTCTCAAACCCAAGCTCTGCGGTCCTCTGCATATCGAGGTGTTATCGGCCAATGAAATGAGTGCTTATACGTGGGGCAACAAAAAACAAAACATCGGAACACCCGTAGAAAACTTCACGCGTGCGAGGGAGGGGGGCGGGGAGGGGCGGGGGGGAGAAACGCTCGATCCCCGTACAGATGGAACAGCTGGAGTCCACGTGCTGCTCTATCACGGCTCTTCTCATTGACGCACACAGGAAGCGACTTTCACAACGGGCAGCGTGGGCTCCACTAGCCCTCGCCGCTACCTCCGCAGTGGCTGGATGACGCGAGGCGAGCCACGCGTGGCGTAGACACCGCCGCCGAGTATCAGGACCGACGGTTGGCCGTAAGTCCTCGCTTGGCCACACGTGTGTTTTGACACTCAGCGGTGCACGATCACATATCACGCAAGTAACAAAAACATATCGACGCATTCGTCAGTAACACTGCCTTATGGGGGGGGGGGGGGGGTGGGGGGAGAGTATTTAATAGGCGACGTTTCGGGCAACGGTCCTTCTCCATGTTGTATAAAATCCCCTACTCACACACACACTGACTCGCACGTGCGCGCGTGAGCAGGGGTTCGTGTGTTTGTTCTTCCGAATGCAATTGCGGCCGCGCTGTCGGCACGCGACCTGCGGGGTGGCACGTGGCACGCGTTTGCCTCGCCGATGGCCTTGGAGGGGAACTTTTAAAATATCCCTTCTCTTTGCAGGCAAACCCACAGTCAGTAGACATTGACACGCAGGCGCGCTCGCCTCCGCAGACGTGAGAGGTGCGGCCGAGCGCGTTAACACGCGGAGCTCGGCGTTGTTGCACGGTAGAGGGGAAAAAAAACCAAAACAATAAACAACCATTCCCCCTCGAGTGCCCGATTGGTGCGGCATAAGATGCTCGCCTCGACGGATACATGCCGTGCTTAGAACGTCTCGAAGCGAAATACAATCCCCCGTTGTCCGCGGGGTGTACGGAACGAAGCCACGGCTGTGTTTGCTGCCCCGCGGGCTTCAGGGGCCAAAGGTTCCACACCGCTCAGCTGAGCGTGCGAGGCGGCGACGGCTTGGGGAGGATCTTCATCCAGCAGTGGATTGATGACGGCTGGTGATGATGTTGATGTGCGGCGAGCGTCAGGAGACGAGACGAAGGCGTTTTGTTTGTTTAGGTTTTTTTGTGAACTCTCGCAAGCGAGCAGTGCGCCGTCTTGCAACGGACAACGGCTCCGAAGGACGATGGCCACTACAGAACTAGTTTCGAGGTCGCTCCAGCTGCCCGTTGTGTCCGCACGTTGGGTGACTCCCCGTCGTTGTGCTGCACGGAGTCGTCGTCTCGTGGTAGTCGTAACGAAACGTTGAATTTTGAAGGAGCCGAATTTATGGTGATGAAGTTAAAGCGACATGAACAAACTTTGACGCGACGGTGGATTTGTGTGTGTGCGTGGGTGCGTGCAGTCATTGGTGACCGGGCTGAGCCCACCACCGTCACGGCAACTTGAGAACGCCGTTTAATCGGAGGTGGTTGAGACCCCGGATTCGAACCCGTGGTCACAGCGGTGCCAGTTCTGTGTCTCTGCCACGGTCATTACGAACCCCCTGAGACACCGCACCACCCGCACACACGCACGCGCGTTTCTGATCACTACAAACAAGACGCATTGCCAATACCGCGCGGTCGAGTGGTAATTGTGTGATGTGATCAAAGGTCTGGCTTCAACAACATGACGACTCCTCTCGCACTTTTACAGTCCCTTTCTCGATCCACTGCTGGATTAAATCCCTTCCCCACGCCGCACAGGTCACGTGGGCTGATTGTGCATACTTCACCACGCTGGTCAATGTGGGTTGGTGAAGAGGGGGTGGGTGAGGGGCGGTTGGGCCCAGGCCCAGAATCGGTTCAGATTTCACTCGTCAGTAATGTGAGCCGAGGCTGGGGAATGGTGCTTGTGTAGTGCCCTAACCACTGCGCCACCGCTCCCCCACGATCTTCTCATAGTACACTGACGGATATTGAAACGCGTTTGTTATTCCGATTTTTTTGACAGGTAACAGGCGCGCGAATAATAATAAAAAAACAACCCATAACCGTGGATTCAAGATTATTGTTTTCAAGATTATTATTTTATTTTATATCCGAGGTGCAAATTTGCCGAGATAGCTAAGCAAGTTATTATCCAACTTAGAATAAAAAAAATATCAATAAGGATTTGTTTAACCTAAATAATGTCCGCGCGCGTGCATCGTGATGTGATAATACGCAGTCACAAACACAATAACAACAGCAACAACAACAACAACAGCGATAACGATTAAGCGTTTGGCAGTATCGTTTCGATGCATGGCACAGGCGTCAACACACAGGCCGGGGCTGACCTGACCGCCGCAACGCGTTCACGCAACTTGAACAACCTTCGCTTCCACACAGCCGCAACGGAGATACACAGATTCTGGTCGCCTCGACCACCCCCACCCACCCACCCTCCCACCCTCCCTTACGTCGCTGACAGCCTCGTCCGTCCATCCTTTCTCGTTTTACGTCGCTTTTCAGCCTCCACCACCACCACCGCCACCTTACCCCGTAAATCGCTTTGATTTACGCCGTTTGGATATTCAGGAACGCATCCTCGACGTTAACCGGGGAACTGCTGTCACCGCAGTTGTCTGCCCCGTATACATTACACGGAGCGGGCCTCGTAGCGGTTTGACGAACGGGAGGACCAATCAGAGAGCAGCGCTGTGAAGGGGCACCGAGAATATACAACGGGAGGGCACCAAGAGACAAAGACAAAGATGCCCGTGTAGCCTTGACAGACTGCTTGGGCAAGTGCTGTTAGCGAGTAGCACCTATGACGGCCGGCACTGTGGCATACGAGGGGGGTTTGGGGGGGGTGGCCAGCACCACTCCCGGCCGCCTTTGTTTCCCCAATACCGATGCACCTGGTGCTCGTCTAAGGCTGAGTCGATCTAGGAGAGGCCCAGCACCGGTTCAGATAATCGCCATTGGTTCGTTGGTAGAGCCGTGAGCGGGAATCGAATTCGGGTGCTGTGAGGTCGCTTCAAATAGCCAACCGTGGGTGGAAAGAGAGACACACAAGACAAAGATTCCCCATATAGAGCTAACATATTTTGTGGCAAGTGCTGTTCGTCAGCACCTATAAAGGCCGGAACGGCTACACGAGAGAGAGAGAGACACACACACAAACATAGAGGTACAAACACGAACAATGACCATCACCACCACCATCACCTTCTGTCTGGTGAGCCGCCACGTGCTCGTTTCACGATTGCCGTGATGTCGAAAAGCGGCGTATCCCGAGTCTAGCAAATCCGACAAAGCGATCCCACGTACAGACGCGATTACTGAGCGAACAGATGAAAGACGAGAGAGAGAGAGACGTAGAGACCTCATCAGAGTGCACACACACACACACACATTTAAAAGAGTACATTTATACAATACTGTTGACCCAGCCTCAATCAATTAAGAGCCGATGTTAACAATGCCAGACGACATTGGACTTAACAGAGAGTCTTGTAAACCGTGGTGCAAATGCTGCTGCTGATGGTGCTGCTGCTGCTGCTGTTGATGGTGGTGGTGATGATTGTGCTGCTGCTGTTGCTGATGATGATGATGGTGGTGGTGCTGGTGGTGGTGCTGCTGCTGCTGCTGGTGGTGATGATGGTGCTGGTGAAGAACATCGGCGCCGCTCAGCAGAACCGCCGCCGTCGCCGGAGACGCTGTGGCCCCCAGCCCGCTCAGTCCCGGAAAGGGGATTGAACCGGGCCCACCGGCCGCGTGGTGAGACGAGCCCGAGGAAACGTGCGCTCGGTCCGGGGTGCCCACTGGGCTCTTGTCCTCGTCTGAGCTGGCCAGGAGGTGCTTGCTCCCGTTGAGAGACGGGGACGTGAGTTGGTTCTGCTGGGAGCCGCCGCCGCCGCCGCCACCGCCACCACCTCCGCCCGTGTTGGAGTTGGCGTTTTCGTTGTTTTCTCTGCGGAAATTCACGCGCTGGGGGTGATTAATCAATCCCATGTTTAGTTCGACGAAGGGAGTGTCTGTGGCGTGAGAAGGGCGATGGGGGGGGGGGGGGGGGTGCGTCTTTAGCCGAAGGAGCGACGTTAAAGACCTCGTTTACCGTTCGGCGTTGTCTCTCAATTTGGAGAACGGGTGGCCAGACCTGTCGACAGGAGGTCGCTCTTCTTGCCACATACTAACTGGCCAATGTGCGAGACTGGTGACGGAATCGCAGTCAATGGGAGCAAATACTGAATAAAGAAATAAAAGTTTATTTTTTAACCAGATAAGGCCCACCGAACTATTTAGTCTTAGCGGCCAAAAACTACGAACACATTGTTCATTTTAAACGTGGAGGGAAAATTCGGAGGACCAGGAATAAAAATCCACGCGACCACGGGGAGAGAGAGACACGCAAACTCAAAATCGACGGCAGGTGTCAGGATTGGGATCGAGCCCACGACCTCCTGTGTACCAGGCGAGGTACGTAACATCTCACCACAGTGACGCCCTATATCTGACATTGGGGTCCAGACGGACCGCCATCACCAATGATTAAACTCGAACCAATGGAACAGGGATTGAACGAGCTAATTTAAATAGAAATGTTTTTTTTATATAATGCAATAAATATGGGTCTATAAAAACGAGTTCATGTTGGACTTCACGTGTGCCTATATCGGGTTTGAAACGGACAGTCCGGGTGTTGGCATCTGTGGTTGGGTGGCAGGAATTGATTTGTACCCGAGATCTGGTATCGTGTTGAAATGTATCCCAGTAACACTGCACGGCTATGATAGTCCCATTGCTGACTGAGAAATCAGTCCGGGTTGGATCTACAGTGGGGAAAAAGTGACGACACTGATCAAGCACGGTGCTTATATAACTCTGCAAAGAAGGGCATCCTCAAACTCTAATAACTCAGTCAACACATCACACTTTATCCAGCGGTTTAGGCGGTAAGGTGTGCTTCATTCCAGCATCTGCCGTACATAGACAAATATCCCCCGTATAGCCTTAACATACTGTTGGGGCAAGTGCTGTTAGTGGGTAGCACCTATAAATGCGGGCACGGCGCACTGGGGGTGGGTGGCCAGCACCACGCCCGTTCGCCTTTGTCTCCCCAGTGACGATGATTTTAAACACCGCACCAGGTATTCATTTGAGGCTGAGTCGACCTAGGGGAAGAGGCCCAGGACCGGTTCAGATGATCGTCACTGGTGTTGGCCGTGAGCGTGCAAGCCGCTACACTAACACTCTAAACACATACACATATATATACACACACACACATATATACACACACACATATATACACACACACACATATATACACACCCACATACAACTCTCGCCATATCGGCCCGCTTTTTATCAGCTCTCGCGTCAAGCCCTTCAAAATAATAAGCCAAACAAACGGGCGTTTAACACGTTTATAGGTGCGACCAATATCATCCATAATAAAGGTTTTTTTGGGTGAGATCGCGCAAATATATAAATGTGTCGTTAAAACCCGTCCACCACCCGACACAGCCAACTAGTAAGGGCTTGTCACGTTAACGGAACGTGGCCAATTCGTCACTAGTACAGCACTAACCGGTGTGATGGAGAGCCAAGGCACAACAGCAAGAGTAATATGGTTATAATATTGTCTTCCTCTGTTGTTGTTCCCAATTACAGAGCCATTCAGCAGGCGAATTACTCGGTTCGCTGATGATGGGGATGCCGACGTGCAATGACAAAGTTCCCCCGTGTAGCCTGCGCAGGCTGTTTGGGACAAGTGCTGTTAGCGAGTAGCATCGATTAAAGTCCGCACACACCCACACCGTCCCATAAACATATAACAAAACAAGGATCCCATACATACATACACTCACATAAACACATCATAGACCATACTCACATATATCATAATCACAGGCACACGTGACACCCTCACAAAGACACACAAAGACAAAGATCCCCCGTGCAGCCTTTAAACAGACGCTTGGGGGAAAGTGCTCTGAGGACCGGCACTCGATGTGGTGAGTGGCCAGCACCACGCCAGGCCGCCTTTGTCTCCCCCTCCAGCGCTGATGTTTAACAAACCGCAACAACTACTTATTTAGGACCGAGTCGACCTAGGGGGAAGAGGCCCATGCCCCGTCCAGACATTCGCCCGCGAGCTGGACTCGAATTGGGGGTCGTCGGGTTCGCAGGCGCGCTCACAGCTCTCCTCGTCTTGCTGTGTGGCCGGCGAAACAGCTTCCCCTCTACACCACCACCACTACCACCACCACCCACCCTCCCATCACCCCTGCACGACCCCCCCCTTTACCCCCCCCTACCACCGCACCCCCCTCCCCCCCGCAGACAGGAAACGGATCGGGATTCCGCAGAGCAAAGTTTAGGTCGGCGATGGCGGCGCTGCTGCTGCTGCCCCCCTTGATTGATGGCTGACGAATGCGACTCCCGGTCTCGTCAGGGTATTATTGGCAATGGCCCGGGGTCGCTCGGGGGGGAATGGGGGGGGGGGCGAGGAGGGGTCCCAGTAGGGGTCCGCAGTAGGGGGGGGGGCACAGGGAGAGAGGGGGGGGGACCCAGAGGAGGGGTTCCAAGTAGGTGATGGGGGTTGCCCGTGGGGACTCACACAAAGAGGAACCCCTGGGAACGTTTAGTCAGGGGACCAGACCCGCTCGGGGGGATATAGAAAGGGGTACCCCGAATAAGGGTTCCTGTAGGGCTCTGGTCGGACACGGGGATGAACCCCGTGAGCGTCGGGAGGAGGTCGCGGGAGTTGTTGGCAAGGGTTGCTGGATCACGTAAAGATTGGTAAAGTTCCCAAACGCGCTGCTCGAGTGGTTGCGTGATGAGCAAGGGGTGGCAGTAGAGCAAGCGGGTTTGAGGCCCCATCTGGCGTGGATCGCAGTGTCATCATCTCCCCGTGAGCCTCCCGAAGGTGTCCTCCGTGTTCTCGGCTTACCAGCGAAACGAATCGAAATCCTCTTTTTAAATATTATAAAAGGAACTTGCCAAACATGGCAGCGTAGCAGAACGCCTCCTTGACGAGCCTTGAGAATCGGTGAGATTCTCCCCGGATAGCTACAAAGTATGATGATGATGATGATGGTTATTATTACTACAGCATTATTCTTACACATGCACTCAGTGGTAGATAGATTAGTATGGATTCCTGCAGTCACGAAAGCTTCAAATCTAGATCGCATAGTGACCGCTTTCACGCAAGAACGTGATCCTGGGCATACCAGCACCGCACGTGTGGTGCCGTAGCGGTTAACGCACTGCGCTGCGAACCCGGCCACCCGAGTTCGATTCCCGTTAACGGCCAATACCGGTGACGATTATCTGGACCGGTTGTGGGCCTCCCCCTAGGTCGACTCAGCCTCAAATGAGTACCCGGTGCGGTGTGTAAACGTCGGGCGACAACATCGGCCGGGCGTGGTGCGGCTGGCCATCCACCCCCTCGTGTGCATGTTCCAGACTTCATAGGTGCTTGCGAACAGCACTTGCCCTAACAGTCTGTTAAAGGCTACACGGGGGATCCTTGTCTTTGCCTGCTTGTCTCTGCGTGGGCAGGATTTGGATGTGTGTGTGTACGTGTCTATATATTGCACACTGGTCAGGGTGTGTAATACAATACTGCGACACGTGTACGCGTGTAAATACACACGCGCACACTCTGCTCGTGAATAATTTACGGGGTATAAAGAAGATATTGTAGGCTGTATAAATAAATTAAAACTACATAAATACGGTACGACTGTTCAATGTAAATGACATATGATACGTTGAACTAACCCCCCCCCCCAAAAAAAAATCGACTTGTAAACGCAATAGTGCAGGAGGCCGTTTTCAATCCACTGCTGGATGAATGCCTCCCGCAGGCCTTCCTGTCGATCGCGGGGTTTACTCGAAACATACTTTGCCACGCTGGTCAGCTCAGGGTATTGGGGAACGAACCCAGCGCCGGTTCAAGGTGTCACTCGCCACCCACGAGTGCCGTGACGGGTAATTTTAACTCGGGACGCCGGGTTTGATAGCGCAGTGCGCCAACCTAATGCGCCACCGCTCCCCCGTGCACACGCGCACATGCGGCTATAACCGTTGCACGTACAAATGGCATCAGATGCATCACAACAAACGTGGCATCAGATAAATGCACGGAGTAATGTAGGGTGTGTTTGTAACTGTGAGTATGTCTATGCAAAGACAAAGATGCCACCGTTCCGTATAGCCTTATGCAACTGTTGAGGGCAATTGTTGTTTACGAGCGCCTATGAAGGCCGACAGGGCACAACGAGTTGCCGTGCTGATGTTTACATAAAGCATAACCGATACTCAATTAAGGCTGAGTCGACCCAGGGGAGCCCGCTGGACCGGTTCAAATATTCGCCACTGATCGTGAGCGCGGGAATCGATCTCGGTTCGCCGAATTCGTAGCGCAGTGCGCTAACTACTGCGCCACCGCTCCGAACACACACACACGCGCATTGGCATACGTATATATAAAATATATAAAGACACATACTCATGGGTATTGTTCCCCTAATGAAGACGAAAGCCATGCATCTATTAACTTGTACATATACTTTAAACATTGCCCACCCTTAATGCAAACACTCACTTCGGCAATTTTTTTATTATTATAATTGGGCCAACATGAACATTTGTATGAATTCAACTTATATTCATGTAAATGCATGATTTTGGTTTTTATTAAGTAACGTGACACTCAGAAAACAAGTAACGTAAGTCGTCGTTGGATATAAAATGTTGAGTTTTAAAAAATGCCCCCGAGTTTTCATGGTCCACACGTCCCGACTGCGGTGCAACATTCGTCACGCTCGCGCGGGCGTTCACGCGCACAAAGACAAAGGTCCCCCGTGTAGCCCTGCAGAGATTGTTGGAGCAAGTGCTGCACAAATACTCTACATATATGCTCTTTCTGCATTGAAAATGTCGCACTCGTTACACACAAAGCGCTTGCCGCAAATGAACCACAACACCTCCCTGATCTCGTCAGGGAGCATAAACCAGCAGCAGCACGCGAACTCGGGTCATCTTCCTCGCAGCAGCAGCAGCAGCAGCAGAAGCAGCAGCAGCAGCAGCAGGAGCAGCAGCAGCAGCAGCAACAGCAGCAGCAGCAGCAACAGCAGCATGAGCAGCAGCAGCAGCAGCAGCAGCAGCAGCAGCAGCAGCAGCAGCAGCAGCAGCAGCAGCAGCAGCAGCAGCAGCAGCAGCAGCAGCAGCAGCAGCAGCAGCAGCAGCAGCAGCAGCAGCAGCAGCAGCAGCAGCAGCAGCAGCAGCAGCAGCAGCAGCAGCAGCTGTGGCTATCGAACAAAGGCGGCGGTCACCGCATCGCGCGCTTTCAGATGCGCTTCTGCGGCCGTCTGGAACGCTCTCTTCCTTCCGTTATTAGGAAGCCACTGGAAGCGATGTGCACTTTTAAATCTCGATTGAAAACTCATTATTTTATAATTATATTTTAGTGTTTAGTGTTGTTGTCCTTCCCCCGCACCTCCGATGAGTACGGTTGGCTACGTACGGTGCGAAATAAGTTCAACATACATACATATAGTCTACATACACACACGAAATAAATATAGAACACGTACGTTTACTGGAATATGCATCAATCTATGCTTACGCATATGTATGCCGTTAACAGATTGTTGGACAAAGTGCTGATGTTACTCATATATACATACACACAGTATATGAAATTACAGTATATCGCACCTAACAAGTTTAAACATACTTCCTTAATACTCAGATTTAAATTTGCTAATGGAATCATTACTCGGACAATGTCGTGTACTCTTGAAAAATATATTTTTTGATTATTATTTCGCTCGTTTACCAAGAAAAGCCTCGCCGAGTCTCATGACGCTGTTTGCAGGAGGGTCCTGTCACGTGTAATCACAACCCAGTCTTTTTATGGGATTGAATTTGTCAAATTTGAACTATGACGTCAACTCTTGAGTGGCTGTGGGCTCGGTGGTGAGTGGTGGTGAGTTATAGGGGGTTCGGTGTTGAGTGGTGGTGAGTTACAGGGGATTCGGTGGTGAGTGGTGGTGGTGAGTTTCTGGGAGGCTCGGTGGTGAGTGGTGGTGAGTTTCTGGGGATTCGGTGGTGAGTGGTGGTGAGTTACAGGGGATTCGGTGGTGAGTGGTGGTGGTGAGTTTCTGGGAGGCTCGGTGGTGAGTAGTGGCTTTTAAGGGATTACATCTTGAATCATTGCCTCACTTGATGCAGCAAATCTGGCTGTGACGATCCAACCTGATGACGGAGACTTGTGTTGCCTCCGAAACGTCGTGATTTTTATTTTATTTTACTTTCATTAATTTTAATGTTTTACCTCCGTGACATTACCGAAAAAGCCTAAGAATATGAATCCTTGCAGTCACGAAAGCTTCAAATCTAGAGTAGTGGTGAGTTTCTGGGGATTCGGTGGTGAGTGGTGGTGAGTTTCTGGGGATTCGGTGGTGAGTAGTGGTGAGTTTCTGGGGATTCGGTGGTGAGTGGTGGTGAGTTTCTGGGGATTCGGTGGTGAGTAGTGGTGAGTTTCTGGGGATTCGGTGGTGAGTGGTGGTGAGTGGTGGTGAGTTTCTGGGAGGCTCGGTGGTGAGTGGTGGTGAGTTTCTGGGAGGCTCGGTGGTGAGTGGTGGTGAGTTTTTGGGGATTCGGTGGTGAGTAGTGGTGAGTTTCTGGGAGGCTCGGTGGTGAGTGGTGGTGAGTTTCTGGGAGGCTCGGTGGTGAGTGGTGATGAGTTTCTGGGAGGCTCGGTGGTGAGTGGTGGTGAGTTTCTGGGAGGCTCGGTGGTGAGTGGTGGTGAGTTTCTGGGAGGCTCGGTGGTGAGTGGTGGTGAGTTTCTGGGAGGCTCGGTGGTTAGCTGTGGTGAGGAGCTGCTGGTATCTGGCTGGCAGTGGCCCTGTCCGCTTGTCCACTAATTTTAGGCGACTCCGCGTGCGCGCTGCCACCTCTGGGTGTCAGTGACCGCGGCAACTTCACGACTCCGCGAAACGAAATCTCCCTCCCCACCACCACCTACTCCCCCCACCTAATTAGACGAGCTGGGGGTGGGGGGAGGGTGGGGGGCGAACTGCGTGAACCTCGTGTGGAGGTGCGCGTATTGGTAGCGGTGGTGATGGTGGTGTTGATTTGTGATGGTGGTTGATTGTGCGTCGGTAGCGGTGATGATGGTGGCATTGATTTGTGATGATGTTCAATTGTGTGTTGGTTGCGGTGGTGATGGTGGCACTAGTGGTGAGCGGTCGCGTCGCGGTCGGCGACCCGAGTTCGATTCCCGTTCAAGATCACCAACATCAATGAAGACTACATGAACCGGGTGTGGGCCTCCCCTAGGCCGACCCAGCCCTCAATTGAGTACCTAGTGCGATGTGTGAAAAGCATCGCCACTCAGCAGGCAAAATCGGCCGGGACGTGGTCTTAGAAAACCACTCATTCACTCTGGGGCCGTGCGGGCCTTCGTAGGTGCTCGCAAACAGCACTTGCCCAAAAGTCTGTTCAGGTCATAGGTGGAGAGGGGGGAGGATCCGTTGTCCCTGTTTGTAGGTGATGGTGGGAGTGGGAGTTTCCGATTAGCACGTTTGGCTACGCACGGTGCGAACGAAGTTCAACACACGTGCGTTTGATGGTTGCGTTGGAGGTGGTGTCGGTTTATGGGCGAGGGTTCAAGACATCTCTCGCCACCGTTGTTAGCCATCGCCGGGGATCGAACGCAGGTGGCCGGGTTCACATGGCAGCGAGTTAAGCACATCTCCCGCCCCCTTCCCGTTCGGATAATTATCACGAGCCCCGCTGTTGGTCTCCTCCACGCTTCGTCCTTCCTCCGTCGCTGTGCGCGGGGAGTTGATAGCCATCTCGAACCCACACGGACGGCACTTGACCCTCCCACCACCACCAACGTGCCCGGCCACCACCCGCCCTCCCAGTGGCGTAGCGGTGGCTCACACGGGCCCTGGTTGCAGGCAACTCAATGGGGCTCGTTGTCTTTGTGGCCCGAGGGACGTGCCCCCCCCAACCACCCACCCCCCCACTCACCCTACCCTTGTGCAGTTGCACCGCCTACACACATTTGAGAGCTACGCCATGCGGCACTGCCTCGCTCATCATCGCTTTAGGCAGTGCGGTACGAGCAAAGCCGCGCAAGTCATGGGCTTAAACATCGACTTTGAAATCGATTAATCGATGGACCGTAACCAACCTCAACCGTCTGCCATTGCCCGAAACGTCGCCAACTTATTTCTTTATTTAGCTCTCTCTTGTTAAATGTCGCAGTGTCATTGACGACCGCGTGGAGTTCGTTTTGATTATAATCGAGGCGGTTGTGTTGAGACGGGGATTGTTCACGGCTCGGATGGATCGTCGCATCGCGTGATCTCGAGTGACGGCAGCGCCCCGGTGGGGAGGCCTTCATTCAGCAGCGGATCGATCATGGTCAGCGGTAGATTACGCGCAGCGCATTCTGCGTTGCTGCGGACGAGTCGAAACGACGACCTTCGAATGGACGTCGCGCCACCCTCCACATGATCTCACCCTCCGCATCAATTTGCAGAACTCCCATCTACACAGAGCCATCGTCAAGAACCACACAGACCCGACACCGGCCCCCCAGAGATTTGCTTGAACTGAACCAAAGCTGCTAAAATTATGCACTCGCAGAAAGCCGGGGTGTGCAACACTTCACATCCTTGTTTAGAGACAGATGCGTGAAGCAGGAGGAGGAGGAGGAGGAGAGACGAGGCCCTGTCGCCTGCGTTTTCGCGTCGCGAGGATGACGTACGTCGAACTTCTTTCGCACCGTACGCAGCCAACCCGTGCTAATCGGGAGTCACGAGCCGTGAGTGATATGTGAGGAGAGACGGGGGCCACCAACGGACGCGCCGAGGAGACAGCCAGCGATGGGAGGAGTCGGTAATGCATCTCGTGACTCATACCGGACACGCCGTCATAATTATAGCTTCACGAGGCAAAGACAAAGATCCCCCGTATATCCTTAACTGGAGTTTTGGGGCAAGTGCTGTTAGCGAGTAGCAACCCTATGAAGGCCCGGAGCGGCACGTGTCTCCCATAGTAGCGATGGTTGGCACACCGCAGCAGATACTCACTTGAGGCTGAGTCGATCTAGGGGGGGGGAGGCCCGGGACCGGTTCAGATAATTGTCACTAGCGCCCTAACCGCTGCACTACCGCTCCCCGCACACTCACACACACACACAGACGCACATTCACATCGTGATGCACTCTGTGATATTTGTACCCACTCGAAGCAAGGCAGACGTGCAACGCGGATCGGGAAATTCCTCCTCGTTACTCGTGGGAGTTACTCAACACATTCATCAAAAACTGTCTTGACATAAAAATAATAATCGACGTTTCAGGTAACGGTCCTTCCTCTGATTTCCTGAATTTTGGCTTGTGACTTCTGTATTAGCATTTGCATTGGACATCTGTGAGAAGCTTCATAGCTCAACCCATTCCTCCAGTATAAAGACATATTCTGATTTGCAGTAAATCTGCATGAATCCTAAAGGTGATTCGGTGTGCCTTGGGCAATGCACGTTTATATAAGTTGAACTTGTTTCGCGTCGCACGAAGCTAACCGCGCTAATCGGAGGCGCGGATGTGTCGGAGCGACTCGGGGTTTCGAGAATCGTGGTTCGTCAATGCTCGATACGTCTTGTCGTGGTTGTAGGTAATCGGATGGCGACTTGACCACCCCCGAGGATCATTCGCTCGGCGGTGGCGAAGCCTCGTCGCGAACGCCACCAGCAGCAGAATCTCTCGGTCGCTTTTGCGTTCGCGAAATGTTTTATTTTTATTTTTTTCGATTTTTTTTCCATCTCTTTCTCTCTCTAAAATTTGGATGACAAACTAAATAAATAAAAATCACGCCCCCCTCCCCCAAACACGCACAGTTCGTCATTTGAATTTCCATTGATCACATCTGGAGGCCAGGAGCTTCCGTTTGGATATAAATCTGATATCATTCGATAATGCGTGAATGCAGATGGTCGGGCTACGTAGCATACAGACGGGCACTGCATCGCGCGCTGTCGGATGCGCTTCTGCGGCCGTCTGGAACGCGCTCTTCCTTCCGATATTCGGAAGCCACTGGAGCTATGCACTTTTAAATAATTTAGATTGAAAAGTAATTCTTTAGAACTGATTTTTGTGTTTAGTTTGTTATCCTGCACCCGCACCTCACGTACGGTGCGAAAGAAGTCCAACATACATACAGTATCTACGATCTCCACTAAATGTATACATGTACATACAGTATATAAATTGCTTGCGGAGGGAACTCTAGAGTACAGCGCTTCCAAACAAACCAATCATTTACAACGCTGGTCAAACGAGCTGAGTTCATATCCGTTCGCTGCCCTTTAGCCGATGGTGGAATGTACACGTTCCTATGGCGGGGACGAGTCTACCCATCACAACATTTCGCTATTGGCGTCCCACGACGTGGTACGTGCTTTATCGACCCGTTAAAGGGATGATGAGCTGGGCGACCCTTCGGCGGGATGCTCTTTGATTGTGCGCTGAGACACGTGGCGGGGTTCTGGTGGTGTTCCGGTGGACGAGACGAGCAACGGAATGACAGCCAAAGGAGGGAGGGGGGTGCGGGGGGAGGGGGGTGCGGGGGGGACACGCCTGAGAGTAATAATGGCACGGCGGAGATGGAGCGATGAAAACAGGAGCCGCATGGATTGTTGCATCCATCGCATAACCGCGCGGGATTGCGACGACGCATTAGGGGGCGGGGGGAGGCGGGGGGTAGGGGGCTTCGTCATCCAGCAGTGGATAGCTCATGGCTGATGATGGAGACGGTATCACGGTTGTGATTAATCGCCCGCTTTTTATCGGCTTCCCCGTCACACTCAATGAGAAAGCCATTCCTCGCCGGGTCTTTGATGATGATGGGGCATCGTGACTGCGAGTTACTTGTGTTCGTCTCGAGACGTGAACGCTTCGTCGAGGTTAAAACTGACCCGGCCTCACGACTTAAACTAATCATCGCCGTTCGCAATGTAATTCCCGTTGTACATTATTCGGAGAAGGAACGGGTGAGAGAGGAGGGGGGGTGGGCATCCACATTCCATGATGTGTTTTTTGTAGGAATTTTCCGGTTATATAAGCGCAGACTCCACTATGTCTGTGCCAAATTTCAGCTTTCTAGCCCTTTTCAAATACCGTATCTACTTATTGTATGCATCGCTCAGTGACGATCCGTCTGTACGTATTATATGTGTCCAGCCCTTCGAGAACATCAAAGCAAATCACGTCACTCACTCATTCGCTCACGGCCGTATTTTCTATGAGTGAATAACAATTACAAGTACACGGGTCCAGTGCAATGTACTCGACTGCTTCTGCACTCGCAGTCGATAATATCATAGGCGTGTGTATCGATACATTGATATTGTTAAATGTTCGGGTGAAGCGATGGCGTAATGGTTAGCGCACTGCAATTCAACTCCAGCGAAGTCAATGCGATTCCTGGCCACGGCCACCATGATTGGCGAATGTCAGAACCCGTTCTGGGCCTCGTCTTCCCGAGATCATCTCAGCACTAAATACATGCCGCCTGGCGCGGTGTCTAAGCATGAGCAGTAGGAATACAAAGGCGGCCGAGCGTGGTGCTATGGCCAAACCCCTTCCCTCGTGCGCAGTAGCGGTCTTCATCGCTGCTCGCTGTGCGTGTCGTGTTCGCTCAAAGCGCCTATTCCCCTACATCTTCTTGGTTCTTTCGGTAAAGTCACGTAGAAGGGAAGTAATAAAATAATAAAAATAATAAAAATAAAACATAATAAATAATTCTCACGACGTTTCGGCCACAACAATTCTCACGACCTGGTCTTCACCTGAGGACGGCTGCTTGCGTTGTGGCCGAAACGTCGTGAGAATTGTTTTATTATGTTTTATTTTTATTATTTTATTACTTCCCTTCTACGTGACTTTACCGAAAGAACCAAGAAGATGAATCCCTGCAGTCACGAACGCTTTAAATCGAAATGTATATTCCCCTACAGTGTGGTAAAGGCTACACGGGGGATCGTAGTCTATGATGGCGAACGTGTACTGTGCACGTTGTAAGCAGGGCCATTGTAATGTTTATGTGTGTATGTTGAACTTCTTTCGCACCGTACGTTAGCCAACCGTGCTAATCGGAGGTGCAGGAGAAGGACACTAAACTAAATACAAAAAAGCAGTTTTAAAGAAATCAGTTTTTAATCTCGATTTAAAAGAGCCAAGCTCCCAGTGGATTCCTAACATTGGGAGGAAGAGCGTTCCAGACGGCCGGAGAAGCGCACCCGACAGTGCGCGATGCAGTGACCGTCTTTGTTCAATGGCCAGCCAAAAGCTGCTGCTGCTGCTGCGTTCGTGTGATGGTTTATGTTCCTTAACGAGATCGGCGAGGTGATCGTGGTTTTTGTGTACGAATGTGACTTATCGGTTTGCGCGCAGAGGCAGGTCCGGTGATGATACCATCATCAGAATATGTATTAATACCGGAGGAATCCGATGAGCTATGAAGGCCCTTTTCACAGCTGTTCAGTAGACATTGCACACGTACATCACATTGGATAGAGACCCGCATGACTCAAAAGAACAAAGATATGTCATGTCATATGGGGAAGAGCCATTGTCCGAAACGTCGCCTGTTATATTTATTATTATTTTGGAGACACTGTTATTGACGAATGTGCTGAGATTTGTGTTTCTGTTAATTGTACTTGTGCATATCTGCCAAAGCAGCAGCAGCATCATCACCAGATATCATTTGTTTAACAAAGATGCACACTAGTTTGATGAACTATATTACGTATTATAAATGAGACGAGCCTCTATAAAACATGGCATTCATCAAGGGCATTAGAAGGGGGGTTAGGCAAAGGAGAACACGCCTTCACCGAGGTTATTCACTGCGACATCTCGAGATATTTTCTCAAAATGTAATTGTAAATAAACTGGGTTGCCCTCGCTTCACGCGGTAGTCGTAGTGGTGGTAGTAGATGCGTTCCAAAATAAAAAAGTGAAACCGCGCAGCGTGGACCTCACGCACGGTCACCCAACCCACAATGCACCGCGCGAGAAGACAGCTGCCTGCCGAGTAGCGCACACAGTACACACTACACACACCGTACACACACACACAGTACACACACACAGTACACACACAGTACACACACACAGTACACACACACAGTACACACAGTACACACACACAGTACACACACACATTACACACACAGTACACACACACAGTACACACACAGTACACACACACACAGTACACACAGTACACACATAGTACACACACAGTACACACAGTAACACACACAGTACACACACAGTACACACAGTACACACACACAGTACACATACACAGTACACACACAGTACACAGTACACACATAGTACACACACAGTACACACACAGTACACACACACAGTACACACACAGTACACACACACACACAGTACACAGTACACACACAGTACACACACAGCACACACACAGTACACACACACAGTACACACACAGTACACACACACACAGTACACACACAGTACACACACACAGTACACACAGTACACACATAGTACACACACAGTACACACAGTACACACACAGTACACACACAGTACACACAGTACACACACACAGTACACATACACAGTACACACACAGTACACAGTACACACATAGTACACACACAGTACACACACAGTACACAGTACACACACACAGTACACACACAGTACACACTACACACAGTATACACAGTACACACTACACGCACAGTACACACAGTACACACACAGTACACACACAGTACACATACAGTACACACACAGTACACACACAGTATACACAGTACACACACAGTATACACAGTACGCACACACTACACACAGTACACAGTACACACAGAATACACACAGTACACACACAGTATACACAGTACACACACTACGCACACAGTACACACACAGTACACACTACACACACAGTACACACATTATACACATTACACACAGAATACACAGTATACACAGGATACACACAGGGCACACACAGTACACACAGCATACACACTACACACACAGTACACACACAGTACACACACAATACACACAGTATATACCGTATATACAGTACACACACAGTACACACACAGTACACACATACAGTACACACACAGTACACACAGTACACAGTACACACAAAATAAACACAGTATACACAGTACACACACCATATACACCCTACACACAGTACACACACAATACACACAGTATATACAGTATATACAGTACACACACAGTACACACAGTACACACACACAGTACACACACAGTACACACAGTATACACAGTACACACACCATATACACACTACACACAGTACACACAGTACACATACACCACACACGATGTTGTCCCACGTCCGTCGGCATCGCCGCATATGAGTGAATTAAAACCGCATATAGCGAATTTTGAGTAGAAATAGGTTCGCCCCATCTCCACGAAATCGCACAAACCGAACCCGCATAAAGCGAGGGAAGCCTGTGCAAGTGTTAAGCTTGCCCGGAGAAAAATATTACCCATAAATCTCAGATGTACACATATAGCACATCACACGTTTACATATGTACATTACACACGCGTGTATTGACGGGCATGTAACGTATGCAACGTATTACGCAGTTTCAATCCTCGGTTAATCCACTGTCGGATGAATGCCTCCCCCATTCCCTGTTGGTCACGGGGAGGTTTTTGTTTATTTTAATCATACTTCACCACGCTGGTCAACACAGGTTGGTGAAGAAAGCGTGCCCAGGACCGGTTCAGGGATCAGTCGCCACTGATGTTAGCCGCGGCCGGGAATCGAACGCAGGGAATTGGGGTTCATGGAATTTCTGCACGGGTGCCGCACCGCCGATTAAGCACGGTCGGTTACGTACGGTGCGAAAAAAGTTCAACACGCATACATACAGACATGTGTAGCCGATACATATACGCGTGTGTACACATATCGATATAGGAAAAATTAGACGCACGCTTAGAATAATAGTTCATATTGCTACTGGTATACTTATACACACGCTTATACGATATAATAATGATGCGCTCACGTCACTGTATAAATTCTGTAATGTAAACATACATCATATACGATTCACGATTGTTTATGATCGTGTATCATGTATAGCATAATATAATGTATTAATGAATACAATGATTTTAGTATGACTGGTGTATTCACTCGCATAGCAGTACGTGTCTGTTGCTGTTATGATTAGCACGGTTGGTTACGTACGGTGCGAAAGAAGTTCAACATACATATATAATTGTATCTAGATAACATTAATCTCAAAGCATATAAAAAATATATCGGTATAATATATACATATGTAGCTTGGTTAAATTCGCAGTACGCACACACACACAACACACACCACTGCCTTTCTATGTATAAGTGTGTGTATATGTGTGTATGTATGTGTGTGTATGTGTGTATGTATGTGTGTGTATATGTGTGTATATATGTGTGTGTAGATTATCCGGAGCGGTGGTGTAGTGGTTAGCGCGCTGCGCTATGAACCTGGCGACCCGTGTTCGATCCCCGCTCACGGCCAACACCAGTGACGATTATCTGAACCGGACCTGGGCCTCCCCTCGGTCGACTCAGCCTCAAATGAGTACCTGGTGCTGTGTGTAAACATCGCTACTGGGGAGACAAAGGCGGTCGGGCGTGGTGCTGGCCCACCCACCCTCTCGTGTACCGTTCCGGCCTTCCTAGGTGCTCGCTAACAGCACTTGCCCCTACAGTCTGTTAAGGCTACACGGGGGATCTTTGTAGTTTATCTTGGCCTCGCCACGCGCTGTATTTTGCACGCAGCTATCGAGGTTATTGCTAAACCGAGCTCTTTCAATCATCCACGTGTAGAGCCAGGCTGCGTTTTATTTACGAGTGCGTTGTGTGTGTTCTTCACAAAGACAGATTACGCAAAGACACACACGCACAAATATAAACACAATTAGACACACAAAGACCCCCCGTATAGCCGTAACAGGCTATTGCGCGTAATGTGTTCGCATTAACATTAACACACGCACGTAACTTCGATGCATGAAAATATATGTTTTATTCATACAGTCGGTTTAAAGCTACTTCAAACGATTCGCTAGGAATATTAAAACGTGTTGTTGTCATTTTTTAAAGCTAGATTATATCCGCCACGTACCTTTTGGCTGTCGTGGAGGAATACATGAAATCGATTCTAATTGAGAAGAGTCAGCATCTGCGGAGCGACTCACGTTTTCATTCGTGTGGAATTCACGCCGCCGCGTTGCGATGCTATTTTCAGTTTGTCTCTTTAAATGCTTTTAAATTGACAATAATCAACCAGGTAATTTAATTTTCAAGTCAACTTGGGAATTATACGTATATTTAACACTATTCGGTTATTTTTGTACGAGCAGACGTTGTTACAGGACTTGGACAAACCAACGGATGGACACACACACAGTCACGCAGACACACAACGCTTATATGTAAACACACGCACATGAAGACAAACACACACCCAGACATACACACGAATATGGACACAATCAGATATGCACACGCAAAGACAAGGACCCCCGCCGCCCCCGTGTAGCCTGTAACAGACTGTAGGGGCAAGTGCTATTAGCGAGCACCTATGAAGCCGGAACAGCACACGAGGGGGTGGGTGGCCAGCACCACGCCCGGCCGCCGAGTGGCAATGTTTTTTCACACCACACCAGGTACTCATTTGAGGCTGAGTCGACCAAGGGGAGGCCAAGGAGCGGATCAGATAATCGTCACCGGTGTTAGCCGGGAGCAGGAATCGAGCTCGAGTCGCCGGGTTCGTAGCGCAGCGCCCTAGCCGCGACCACTACCGCTACCTCCATATTCAAGAACGCGCACACATCGGCAATGTCAAGTTTCAATACTGTGTTCAACTACCACCGAGGCATGGATTCTTGAATTCATCCGTGCGGAGTTTCGAGCGTCGTTGCCACCGGCAAATCATTTGTGCCGTTCTACACGAAGCCAAGCACCCAATACTTAAATTGGCCAATCGGTTCAACGCAGGATTCCCTGGAAAAAAATGCTATGAGGGCATTATTATTGTGGTTTCTACCACCACCACAACCACCACCACCACCACTGTCATTATCATCGCCACTATCATCATCATCACCAATGCCATTGTCAGCACCACCGCCACTACTGCCAACGTTGTCACCACCACTGTCATCATTATATCACCACCACCTGCACCATCACTGTCATTGTCACCAACACCAACACCACCACCACCACAACGGTCATAGCCAACACCACCACGACTGTGACTACCAACCACCACAACTATTAGCATTATCATCCACCACTGTGACCACCACCACCTGCCACCAGCTATCACCATCACCCACTACTTTGACGCACCGCCACTGCGACTACCACCACCACCCCACCGTGACCACCGTGACCACCCGCCCTCACCCGTATCGCTCCTTGGCCTCCGCGGCGCGGTCGCGCTGTCGCCGGTTCTTGAACCAGTTGCTGACTTGCGTCGTGGTCAACCCCGTCGCCTCGGCCAACTCGCGCTTCTCGCGCGGGGACGGGTACGGGTTGTGCGTGTACCACTCGCGCAGGATGCTCCGCGACTTCTCCTTGAAGCAGTAGCTCGTCTCCTCGCCGTCCCAGATGGTCCTCGGCAGCGGGAACTTGCGCCGCACCCGGTACTTGCCCACGGCTCCCAGGGGCCTCCCGCGCAGCTTCTCAGCCTCCATGTAGTGCGCCTTGAGCCACAGCTGCTGCAGCTTGGGGTGGTTGTGCGGCGAGAACTGGTGACTCTCCAGCGTCTTGTAGAGCTCGCGGAAGTTGCCCCGGTGGAAGGCCACCACGGCCTTCGCCTTGAGCACGCTCTCGTTCTTGTGCAGGTGCTCGCACGCGGGCAGCGACCACAGGAAGCGGCCCAGGCGCTCGATGTTGCCTCCCTGCTGCAACACCTCGCACACGCACGCCACCTGCTCCTGCGTGAAACCGAACGTGGGCAGCATGGACATGCTGTGTGCGCGCGCGCGCGCGCTGTCGTCTGCACGTGCGCGCGCGCGTTGTTCGCGAGCGTGGGGACGGTGTCGTGCGGCTCACGCTGGCGAGCAGCACCTGTTCCTTTGACGCAGAGCGTGTGTTGAGCTGTGCGGGGCCGGAGGGTGGAGTGGGGGGTGCTCCGGCGTTCTTCCTCCGTCTGTGCGCGGTGCTCACTAAACCGCACCGCACTCGCTCACCAAATCGACAAGCCTGCGTGGCCTCTGCTGGGGGGAACCCTTCGCGCGCGTGTGGGACAGCGAGACGACGCGAATTCAAAGTTTGCGCAACGCTGAGCGGAGGGAGACCACCCCTCGGGTCTCGCGCGAGCAGCTCCTGAACGAACTCCGCTCACTCAACCTCGCTGCGCAATGATCGCGGTTTATACGCCGAAGTGGAAACCGCCTCTCTCCTCCTCCTACCACCACCAGCACCACCTACCCACTCACACTCCCACCCACCCGGCTACCCACGCCACCTATGCACCTCCCCCCCCCTTTGCTGCTGTAGCTAACAGTCTGTCCGTCAACACCAAACACTGCACACCCCCCTTTCCTCCCCTGCATCATCCCAGCCGTAACTCCACACTAACAACCTCCTCCTCCTCCTTCTTCATCTTCCCGGCTCCTCCCCGTGTCGTCTCACGCGTCGGACTCTCTCTCTCTCTCTCCCTCACTCTCATACTCCGTCACTCCCTCTCCCCCTTCCTCGCTCCATCACTCACCACCCCTCGATATCCACCCCCCCCCCATTCCTGTCTCCCTTCCACACTCTGTCACTCCCTCCCTCCTTCCTCCTCCCTCCCTCTCTCTCTCCCACTCTCATCCGTCAATCATTTCCTCCCTCCCCTCCCCGTCTCCTCCCTCTCTCTCTTCCCCATCCGTCCCACCCACCCATCCACACTCGCTCTCTCGTGCCCCTCTCCCAGCCACCCACACTCGCTCTCTCGTGCCCCTCTCCCAGCCACCCACACTCGCTCTCTCGTGCCCCTCTCCCAGCCACCCACACTCGCTCTCTCGTGCCCCCCACCCCGCCCCCCCACCCTGCGCCCTCACCCCACAGGAGGGAGTGAGATCGCGGGCCGCTCCAAAGACTTCGATGCGCGGCGTTCCTCGGGTACAGCAGCAGCAGCGGACACAGCAGACACAGCGCACGCGTCTCGGTGTGCTTTTGCTGCTGCTGTTGTTGGTGGTGGTGGTGGTTGCCTTGCTACTGCTGGGTGATGGTTGTGGCATCGTAGGTGTTGCTGGTGGTGTTTGTGGTTGTCTTGTTCAGTCAGAATTGTAAGTGGTGGTGGTGGTGCTGTTCATTTGATGGTGGTGATGATGGTATTAATGTTGGTGGTGCTATCATTGTTACGCCAATTGCTGCTGTTGTTGTTGTTGATGATGGTGGTGGTGTTGGTAGTGAGTGCTCGTGGTGGTGTATGTGTTGTTGATAGTAGTATTGTATGTGTGGGTGTTGGTGGTACTGTATGTAGGTGGTATGTAAGGTTCTCGCTAAAAGCACTTGCCCCAACAGTCGTTCGAGGCTATACGGGGGGGTCTTTGTCCTTGTGTGGTGGTGGTGTTACTGCTGCTGCAGGGGAAATGGTATTGGTTATAGTGTAGTGTATTGTAGTGTATTGTAGTGTATTGTAGTGTATTGTAGGTATTGTAGGTATTGTAGGTATTGTGTATTGTAGTGTATTGTAGGTATTGTGTATTGTAGTGTATTGTAGGTGTTGGTGGTGGTGGCCGAGACGTTTGTATTGGTGGTGGCGCTGTTGGTGGTTGAGTTTAAAGTTGTGGTGGTGCGATTATAAATATGTTGTTGCTATTGGCGGTCGCGCTTACGTTGATCAGTGGTGTTGCTGTTGGTGGTTAGGCTGTAGGTGATGTGGGTGTTGTTGGTGGTGTTGTTGGTGATATTGTAAGTGCCGGTGGTGTCGTTACTGCTTGTAGGTTTCGAGAGTATTGTTCGTGTCGTGTGATTTTGGCTTTGTATCGAACACGCGATTGTCACGTGTCGTTTGTAAACTGCTGATAAATTTAATATCTCATTGGAACCTCATTTGCCAGTAAATAATATGATAATTGGTTTTTTACCCTTCTATCTGGCAACAAAACTGACACCTTTTTTTTACAAGGAGTCATGTTTGCATAGACCACAATACCTGCAGTCATAATGCAAACAAAAACATAACTCTGATAATGTGCACTGTCAACTTCAAGGACTGTGCACATTATCAGAGTTATGTTTTTATTTGCATTATGACTGCAGGTATTGTGGTCTATGCAAACATGACTCCTTGTAAAAAAGGTGTCAGTTTTGTTGCCAGATAGAAGGGTAAAAAAAAACAATTATCAACTTAATATCTGATTTGGCAAATGTACTGGACGGTGCCTCGCCCGGCAGTGGATTGACCGTACCGCTGCACTTTCCTCCGGGTGGCTAGCACTCCTGCCTCAAACGTCAGACAAGCAAGCGGCATCTGTGTGTCGGGCCGCACCCTGCTGATGAGACTCGAAACGTGGAAATCTGCACCGAGACATCTGCTTCAGACAACAGCCCCCAGGGAATAGTTGCCCCGTATGGTTCATAGGTCGATGGACTTGCAGAGTCGTTTAATTACAATTTATATCATTCGACAATCCGCCACTCTGCCACGTCAAAAGCAGGACAGCTGTCATGCAGCAAGCTCTGCTCACAATCCTCCTGTACTCCGAGCACTAAAAGTTTTCAGCTTTCAAAAAAATGTAATAATACAATGCTCAGATAATATGTACTGTGAGGTTTTAAAAAAAATATTCTCTTAAGATCCAAAGAATATTCTGGCGACAGAATGACAGTTACATTGATAGGAGCACAAATTTAAAAGTTCGAGTAATTTTAAAGGAGCCGTGTTCCTGTAATTCGCTACTTCCACCTCTTCGGTGTCGCGATCTATGATTGGTATTATCATTAAATTTCTTCCGAAAATCTTCTTCCACCTTATCAACGCAATTCAATGTTTATTTGTTACACGGGAAATCCCGTGTAGCCAGTTACCCAGCTAGAATCGGTGGCAACGGCCTGCAGCAGTCGCTAACAACAATAACAACAACAGAAGTACTGTTTGTGGTGGTGAGGAGCCTAGCCAGCAGCCAGCCAGGCAACTCGAGGCACAGATGAATGTTGATTGTATAATACAGAGACAGACTCGTACGTGTTCATAATTATGATGTAATATTTGTGTACATGCCAGTATAGAGTGTTTTTTGTTCGATTCTTCGTTGTTATTTGCGTGCTTTAACAGAGATAGACAAAGGGGTTATACAGAGCCGTGTCTCGGCTACGGCGAATCGGGTCGACCGCCCCGGGCCCCCACGCTTTGGGGGACGTCGCAGCGTCGGATGTAATACTTCCAGTTTTATTTGAAAGCGTAGGGGGCGGGAGGGAGGAGGTGACACAGTGGAATTTCTCCCCGGGCTCCGCACCCTCCTGTGGACGGGCCTGAAAATACATACCGTATAGCAACGATGATCATAACACCATGTTCTATCAACCGTTAGATGAAGACCAATCTCTCCCCCCCCCCTCCATGCATCGTTTTTGTCGCTCAATGCCTGGCTATGTGTGTGTGTGTGTGACATACACATGATCTATGTGTGACATACACATGATCTATGTGTGACATACACATGATCTGTGTGTGACATACACATGATCTGTGTGTGACATACATATGATATGTGTGTGACATACACATGCCGCGTGTGTGACATACACATGATCTGTGTGTGACATACACATGATCTGTGTGTGACATACACATGCCGCGTGTGTGACATACACATGATCTGTGTGTGACATACACATGATCTGTGTGTGACATACACATGATCTGTGTGTGACATACACATCACGCGTGTGTGACATACACATGATCTGTGTGTGACATACACATGATCTGTGTGTGACATACACATGCCGCGTGTGTGACATACACATGATCTGTGTGTGACATACACATGATCTGTGTGTGACATACACATGCCGCGTGTGTGACATACACATGATCTGTGTGTGACATACACATGATCTGTGTGTGACATACACATGATCTGTGTGTGACATACACATGCCGCGTGTGTGACATACACATGACATCTCGCTTGCTGGCACCAGCTGGTCTCGCTGTTCCGTCTCCGCGGTGGTCGCCCCCTCGCGGGTGCCTTCGGCACTGCCGTGGCGAGATGTTGACTACCTCGCCAGGTGCACAGGAGGTCGTGGGTTCCATCCCCAAGCCCGACGCCTGCTGCTGCTGCTGTATATTTGGAGTGCGCGTGTCTCTCTCTCTTTTTTCTCTGGGTCTTGTCTCTTGAATTTTCCTCGCTTCATACAGTAAATTTAGCTGTGACGGTCCCACCTGATGACGGAGACTTGTGTTGCCTCCGAAACGTCGTGATTTATTATTTTATTTCTATTATTATTTCTATTATTTTTTATTTTTTACCTACGTGACTTTACCGAAAACAACTAAGAGTATGAATCCTTGCAGTCACGAAAGCTTCAAATCTAGAATATTCTGGTTATTTTGCCTTCACTTTTGTAGTTAAAAAATAAAACACGCGTTTAGAGTATTTTGGCTGCTATATACATTTTCGCATGATGATAAGGCGCTTTGTTGAGCTGTCATTTGTGGCCACCTCTGAAAATTATAAATATAGTTCTGAAAACAGCTACATAGCTCAGTGGGTCTTACCTGGATATTTTTGTTAAAAAGTAGTTAAAAGAATAGTTTATTCTTTCCGTCGTTTGACTGCCATTCCGCGACCAGTCTCGCTCATTGGTCATCTGCCCCTCTGAGCGACGTGTCCTGCCACGAGCGCGCAACTGCGGCGTGCCTGACCGGCCTATGTTCTCTCATCCGCGTGCTCCTCCGTCCTACCTCGGAATCAGAATCTTTATTTATCGCCGAGAAATCCGATGAGCTATGAAGCTTTTTTTCCCCACACACGTGTCCAGTCGTAAGGGGGCACGGCCTCACAAAGTTACAACAGCAAACGACGAAAGACAACCACGATAGGAGCGTGAAAGTACAAGATTTACAATTTTTGAGTACGACGTTTCGCTGGTAATTACATCCAGCATCATCGGGCAATTCGCCGAAACGTCGTACTACTCAAAAATTGTAAATGTTGTGGTTTCACGCTTCAACACACCGGTGGGCTAAAGCAGTGAACTATTTGTCTTTTGTCAACGTGACACTTTTTTGCTGTTTGGCCGTGTCGGGTGGTGGAGGGTTACGACACATTTATAAATAACGCGATCTAACCCAATAACGTTTATTATGAATAATATTAGTCGCGAAAGCCTACGTGTTAAACTGACGATAGGAGCGCAAAAAAAATATGAAAGCAAGCCAATCACTATGAACAGATTAAGTTATATAAGTTCACATTGCACAAGTACACACATTCATTCGCAGGACGTGCATCCATCTACCCGTGCCAATGTTCACACTCGTCAGATGTCGTTCCATTGTTGTTTGGCGGTGGTGCGTGACAGCAGTGGGTGAACACTGAGGTGACGAACGCGTTGATAGGATATTTAGAAGTTGTTGTTGTTTTAAAACTATCAAATAAACATTTTTCAAAGCACCCCAAACCTCCTGTCGCTCACACGTCTGATCCAGATCCGCCTTCAATGCCTCTCTTATGGTGTATAATAGAAACTCCGTTTTGTTTGACCAAACTATGCTCCTCTGACAGTTCAACGTTCCCTTCGTTTGAGGGAAATCGCCCGAGTTCTACGATTGCTAAACACGTGACACGTGCACGCAGAGAGCTCCGATTTAAATTGACTAATCATCAGGCGCGTGCAGCGTGTAACACGAGCCAGTTTGCGTTTCCGTCCGATGTGACGTGACGAGCTGTGGTGAGTCACGGAGACCAGCGTTTGAGATGCCTTGGTTTAAGATGTTTGATACCATTGAACTATCACGACACACATGTACAATATAGAGACGCCACCGTGGCGAGATGTTAACTACCTTGCCTGGTATACAGGACGTCGTGGGTTCGATCCCGACCCTGACACCTGCTCTATATTTGGAGTGTGCGTTTATTTATCCCGGTGGTCACGTGGATTTTTCTCCGGGTCCTCCGGTTTTGCCCTCCACATTTCGACTCAACATCAGCTCGCGTTTAGGGCATTTGCCTGCTGTACATTTCCAGAGGATGAGCCAATTCGTTGAGCTATCATTTTGTGGCCGCTGCTGAAAAATACATATTTTCCTCAGTGAGCCTTACCTGGTAAAATAAAAAACATAGTTTAGTTTCATAGTTTATATAAATAAATGTATATATAATAATTGGTTTTCTACCCTTTTATCTGCCAACAAAACTGACACCTTTTTTACAAGGAGTCATGTTTGCATTGACCACAATACCTGCGGTCGGAATGCAAAAAAAACACAACTCTAATAATGTATGCACTGTCCTTGAAATTGATTGGTCCACACCCGAGACAGCTTTCCTTAGTCTCACATGGTGTTGGACCAGATGACGCCAAAAGGCGCACAACTCAAAGACAATGCACCATCAGAGTATGAGAGCTCGGGGTAAGCATTTACACCGTTGGAACTTCCTTTGCCAGTAGCTACTGGCAAAGGAGGTTCCAACGGTGTAAATGTGTATATACATAAGGCAAGTTATATGTTGATAGTGACTCAGTAGTGGTGCACAGGCAGAAATAACAAAAAAAATCAACACATTCGTGAATAACATAGTGGCTTTAAAATAAATGTATATACATATATCATAGGCGACATACTATACATGTGCTATGAAGAAGGGTCATTGCCTGAAACGTCGTCTGCTACTTTTTTTTCAATTGAAGGCCACGGTGTTATTGACGAATGTGCCGACGTTTGTGTCCACATGCTGTACACGTGCAAGTCTTCACTCGATATTTTCCCAAATGCCGCGAGGCCGGCTGGGAGAAGTCGGTGATTATCTGCACTACCACGAGAGTTTAAATTACGCCTGTCCGTAGTAATCCTCTGTTTTTGCATCCCCATGTATATATAGACTCCATTTTGGCATCCCGATATGTATCCTTGAACACTGTTTTGGACGTTTGCGGCTGATATTTAGCACTGTGTACATATACATAACGAACATGGCGTGTGTGTGTGACATACACATGACGTGTGTGTGTAACATACACATGACGTGTGACATACACGTGTGTGTGTGTAACATGAACATGACGTGCATATGAATTGAACGTGACGTGCGCGTGACATGAACACGATGCTAATGGCAAACACCCCCTAAAACCTAGAGCCGACAAATCGAATCGATTACAATGCAATCAGGCCTCAGAATACAACGCCTGTATACATGGAATACGTAGACGTGCGTGTTATACTGGTAGGAACCTCCTGGTTACACCAGCCCCCAGGGGATTATTGTGTTCGTCCGTCCGTCGCGCATCCAAAAATGGGAGGGGTGGGGCTGGGTGGAGAGGGGAGGGTGGGGATGGGCTGGGTGGGGAGGGTGCGGAGGGGCTTGGTGGGGAGGGGACGGTGGGGAGGGGCTGTGTGGGGAGGGGTGGGGCCGGGTGGGTAGGGGCTGGTCACCCCGTGGTGCCCTTATAAAACTCAACGTTTAACCTACTCACGCCGGCTTGTGCCCGCCCTCACAGTCGGGCATATTTGCGGAATACACCACGCCGCCGTTGACCCTGGACATTGACCGAGCAACCCAACGTTCCTACCAGCTCCCTCCGCAGGAGGAATGTGTTACTGATTATATATTAAGCGAGTACACGTGGTATATGCACAGTCCCCCACCCCACTATTGTCTATCCACTGCTAGATGAGAGGCCCGCTCTCCACGCCGTCCAGGGGGGTCGCTGTTCAACGCGGATGGTTTTGGTGGAAGCCGAGGAGCATAGACGTAGTACAGCACAACAGATGACGCGACTCGCGCCACGCTCTTCTGCACGCCCACGTAGCCCCCGTCCCCGCCCCCACCACGACGAAGGCTCCTGCAGCACGTGCCGTGCACGGCGTTCACTCGTCCAGAGCACCGGGCAGCCGTCTCAACCACCACCACCCCCCTCCTCGTCCTCTCCTGCCGAGCTTGTGACAAACTTTTGACTTTTAAAAAACTTTTATTGACGCCAGCAGCAACAGCACTGGAGGCAATTCCGATATGAAATACACAAAGTCACCAGCAACACAAATAATCGCTATAAATCCACGCGATAAATGCACTGCGCACAACACGAAAGAAAAGTCACGTGGTGGTGGTGGTCATCGTGCACGCCACGGTGACGAGCGAGTGCTTCAGAAGGTGAACACCACGAGGGTGCCGTCCACGCCGGTACAGAGAGGGGCTTGTCCGGCTCCCCAGCGTTCGAAGAAGACCCGCTGCACATCACCGGCACGCGTGTGTGGTACATGGCGTGCTCCAGCCGGAGCCGCGCCTTGAGCAGGCCCCTTGTGACAGAGACGGGGGCGCAATGCGCAGGTCGCGATCTCCGGCTGCTACTTGAGCGACGCCCCCCCCCACCCGCGAACCCCATTGCGCAGATAATAACAATCATGATGACAACAACAACAACAAGAGAGAGAGAGAGAGACTTGGTGGCGGAAGAAGCAGTACGCATCGTCCGAGACTTGTGAGCAATTCCCGATAGGGGGGAAGGGGGGGGAATTCCTGGGTGCGTTGCGTCTGTGTGGGTGTAAGGATGCTGATCGGCGGGGGGTGAGGGGGGTGAGGGGGGGGGGAGCCACTGCGGCGCTCGGAGAGCCGAATCAATAAACGGCGATCATCATAAAAGCGCTCAGGAAGAAGGGCGCTTCATAGTTCCGGAATAAAAGATGGAATAGAAGATGGAATAGAAGATGATGGAATAGATCGGGCGGCGGGAGGAGGAGACAGGAGGATGGCGCTGGGCTCCGGAGTCTTCGCGAGCGCGTGGCGCTGCAGGGAAGCTGACGCTGTGCAGACATCGCGCCGCGTAAACCTCCAACCCCCTCCTCCTCCTCCCCTTCTCACCCTATACCTCCATACCCCCTCCTCCTCCTCCCCCCCCCTATACCTCCATACCCCCTCCCCCCTCCCCTTCCCACCCTATACCTCCCCCCCCACCCTATACCTCCATACCCCCTCCTCCTCCCCCCCTTCCCACCCTACACCCCCTCCTCTCCTACACCTCCAACCCCCTCCCCCTCCTCCTCCCCTTCCCACCCTACACCCCCTCCTCCTCCTCCCCTACACCTCCAACCCCCTCCCCCTCCTCCCCTTCCCACCCTACACCTCCTCCCCTCCACGCCTCCTCCCCTCCGCACCTCCTCCACGCCTCCGCCATCCGCGCCCCGAGATGCGGGGAAGAGCCGCCCTCCCCGTCTTGTTTTCCGTTCTTCCTTCATCATTCATTCCTCCTTCATTCTCTCTCGCTTCATTCCACCTTCGTGGCACGTTCGTTCCTACTTCAACGATCGTTCATTTTTCCTTCAATGCCGCTTCATTCTCTCTCTCGATTCATTCCTCCGCCACTCATCGATCGTCCCTTCCACGCTCTTTCATTCCTCCTTCCTAACTCCTTCATCCCTCTATTTCTCCTTCGATCATTCTGCATCTTCGCAGTCGTTCCTAATCTCTTCCTCCTCGATCGCTCGTCCATCCATACTCAGCCACACACGCACACGCGCGCACACACACGCGCACACACACACGCACACACACACAGACTCACAAAACAAAGACTTTGTCGACTGTGAGCGGGAATCAAACTCGGCTCGCCGGGTTGGGAGCGCTGTGCGCTAACCATTACACTACTACCGCTCACCGACACACAAAGACAAAGTCCCCCCCTATAGCCTTAACAGACTGTTGGGGCAAGTGCTGTTGGCGAGCACCTATGAAGGCCGGCACGGCGCACGAGGGGGTGGGTTGCCAGCACCATGCCCGGCCGCCTTTGTCTCCCGAGTGGCAATGTTTTTTTTACACCGCACCAGGTACTGATTTGAGGCTGAGTCGACCTAGGGGAGGCTCAGAACCGGTTCAAATAATCGTCACTGGTATTGGCCGTGAGCGGGAATCGAACCCGGTTCTAAAGGTTCGTAGCGCAGCGCGCTAACTGCTACACCACCGCTCCCCATCATGAAGGCCACACACATATCCACACACACGCGCACACAAATGTCATTGCATCTACAGTACGGTATATCGCGTGATCGTAACTCTCTCGCTCACTGCCGCTTCTCGCACGGCGTCATCGTAAGAGTTGTATTTGCATGTGTGGAGAGACAGACAATTGAGTTTTGCTTAGATCTCGGTCTATATCTATACACGCGTGTCAACAGCTACTGTTAAATGCAAACTGTTATATATATACTGTATTGTCATACACGCGAGAAAGGAATGAAACTCAGTATTCATGTGCTGGTTTATAAACGGTTTGGTGATCGCCCCGTGCGAGTAACTGGTGCGGTGTGCAAACATCGCTACTCGGGAGACAAAGGCGGCCGGGCGTGGTGCTGGCCACCCACCCACCCTCTCGTGCGCCGTTCCGGCCATCATAGGTGCTCGCTAACAGCACTTGCCCCAACAGTCTGTCAAAGGCTACACGGGACGTTGGAATCTTTGTCTTTGCGAATACAAACTCAGCGGTTACAAACACGCCAATGCGTTATACTCCGTAGACCACGTTTGTTGCGGTACAATGCACACCGACTTATCTGATGCCATGCGTGCGTGCAACGAGTTATAGCCGCATTGCGCCTGGACGCGGGGGAGCGGTGGCGCAGCGGTTGGGGCACCGCGCTATTGAAGGCGGCGTCCCGAGTTCAAATGACCTGTCACGGCCACTCGTCGGTGGCGAGTGACACATTCGAACCGGTTCCTGGGTTCGTTCTCCACATCCTTAAAAACCCAGACGATCGACACGGCCTAGGGGAGAGAGTATATATGCTCAACTTCTTTCGCACCGTACGTATCCAACCGTTGCTACTAATCGTCGCGCGGGGGAAGGACCTGCATACGAGGCACTAAGCGCTCCCCAAGTCTGTCGAAGGCTACACGGGGGATCTTTGTCTGCGGCTCAACCCTGAGCGTAGCACTCGTGACATGTCGCATCAATTAGGGCGCATGGATTGTAGCGTACAACGGTGTAAGAGGACACGCCGAGTCCCTGCACGCATTTGCTCACAACTCGACACAGATATCTGCTCGGATATTAAAAAGACATTTAAACCGGCGCCTTTATTGGATCTTGAATAATACATGAATCGGTGACGGGAGAGAGAGAGAGAGACTGGTGGTGTGTGTGTGTGTGTTTCGGCGCGTGTCTGTGTGGAGAGCGGTGGCGCAGTGGTTAGCGCGCTGCGCTACGAACCCCGTGCCAGCGAGTAGCGGGCAGCAGAGGGCAGTTCTCCACTCTAACGCCATCGTTGTACCTCACTCCTATGCCCCCCCCCCCCTTGGACATCGACACGCAGAGCGGCGCGGGCTGACTACAAGCACGACCCGCACGGCGTGGAGAGGTGTTCATCCAGCAGTAGATTGACAAACCAACCGCTGTCTGTGATTGGACTTGCGCCTATCACATCGCTGCCAACCCACGCGTGTTCTTGAACAGGAGAATTGGGGTTGTCAGGTCCATACGGCGTACAGCCGTTTCAACACGGGGCAAAACGCTTTTGGTATCTATTTGTTTGTGTTTCTCACCTTGTGATGGGACTTGTCGGATGAACGTCGAAATTTATAAGCGGTACGGGGTGACCAATGCGGTCTGAATTGGTCTGTAATGAGGTAGGGCACTGATAAGGGGTTGACAGGTATGGTATCACTAAATCGCCCGCTTTACGACTATTTTGCCGCTGCTATAAATGTCCACACGACGGTAAGCCACTTCTTCATTGAGCTCTCATCTGTGATCGCCAGGTCGCTTCTGAAAAAAATTAACCCGTATAAACAAAGTTTTTCACTATAACTCCTTTATATGCGTGGCGGCTAGAGTCCTCTCGTCCTCTGGCTTGAGATGGCTGCCACCTATGGGTCAGATGATTGCCTGCCACCATTAAGCAATTGGTAATTAAATATATAGAAATTGTCACGCACAACGAGTCTGTGTGTAAAATGTCAGCTCGATTGAATCACGGGAAGTGGGTTAAAAAACGACCGAAAGATTTGCACGGTCGTAAGCGCGCAAGCAAGCAAGCAAGTGAACTTAATATAAAGGATTTAAAAAAGAGCTACACAGCTCAGTGGGGTCTTACCTGGTAAAATAAAAAAATAAAAATAGTTTAAAGTTTAGTTTATCTCGGAAGCTAAGGCCGTATTGTTGAGCCTGACAGTACTTGGATGGACGAACCCTCGCCCTGCGCAAAGATGTCAGGTGCAGTGGGCATTGTGGGTAGCGGAGAGCAGTGCAGAGACGGCCACTGTGGCTCTTACCGCCCGCATCCCCACCACCACCACCTTTACCAACTCGCACTGACCAGCCCGGTGAAGTATGGTCCAATACTGTATCCCGCACGGACCGCAAGGCGTTGGGGAGACAGGAGGCCCTCATCCAGCAGCGGATTGAATAAAAAAGGCCACACGAGTAGTTGTTGGGGTTCAACGGAAACCAACTTAAGCTAACGACGATAGGTCAAAATATATTACCTGATGGAAGAGCAGTCCAATAACCCCCACTGCTCACCAGGCGTGGGGAGGCGAACCTCATCCAGCAGTGGATCGGCAAAAAAGAAGTGGCTGTAAGTGTCCAAGCAAAAAAAAAAAACCACGAAAAACTAAAAAAACCCTCCACCACCTCCACGACCACCACAAGCCCCCCCGGGTGACTGAAAACTCAAGCGCCAGGGGCGCCTATGATGAATTAAAAATATAATTAATAATATCATCGAACGCGCTCTGTTCGGCGTAGAACAATATTTGTTTAAATCGGGGTCAGTGAGGGTTCTTGTTATTCTTTGTATTTCTCAAAAGGGGGAATTAATGGCGGAGGAGAAGCCGGGGGAGACTTGAGCCCGAGATTCGGAGCGGAGGAAACGTGATCGGCGGACCTCGCTCTCTGAGAAATAGTAATCATAACGACGCGCTGCGTAACCCGAGCTCCGTACACAGATTGCATTGTAATTGGAATCCGGCTCCAAATGCAGGGGTTGGGTGTAACACTAACCCTGGTGAGAGAGAGAGACGGGGGTGGGGGGGGGGGGTAGAGGAGCGGTGGCGCAGTGGTTAGCGCACAGCGATGTGAACCCAGCCCTCTCCGGTTCGATTTCCGCCCACGGCTAACATCGGTGGCGAGTGATTTGTGAGCACGTCCTCGTTGTGACACCCACTCACCCTCCCCCACGCAACCCCCCAACACCGCCGTTTCACAAACCCGCGCGAACCGGCGTGGTGAAGTATGGTCATACGCCTTCGTGGCTGACTCGGCGTGGTGGATCTTTATCCAGTAGTGGATTGACGCATGATCTGACATATCTTTGTATTATTATTGTTATATAACACTAATCACAGCGTTAACATTGACCCCAAATTCCAACCCCAATTTCCATAATTAGCCAATAGCTTCTCTGAAGCCATTCCCACTACAATTAAAATTTTAACCGTACGCATCATAACCACTGATGATGCTGTAACTACGAATGCATCTACAGACATTCGACACTGTCCTGAGCACTAGCTCTTAGCTCACCCCCAATCTTAAACCTATTTTAACCCCTCTCTCTAATCCATCCAATAGCGCTAATGTTGCTCCTAACACTCAACCTTACCTTCAATTGTACCCCTAAGCCGACCCTTAGCCCTACTCTTAACGATAAGACCAACACATTAAACCTTAGCCAAAAACCTACCAAGATCCCTAACCAGTGGCGGCTCCTGCAAAATCTCTCAGGGGGGGCAAATGTCTGGATGATTGATAAGGATACGGTCCACCCATGCAATGGATAAATTAACAGCTTAAGCATGTAAAGGCAACTTCACTTCTTTAATATTAATGAAAAATAAAGTGACTCTTACAATACATCTTGTTTGTTTCTATACTCACTATTAATACAATCCACTCAAGTTTATTTTATTAAAGATTCCACTAGGTGGCGACAAATTATATTGTTGGATGAAACGTGCTTACGTATGATGACGTAAGCACGTATGATGACGTAAGCATGTTAGGGCGAGCCCTCCCGGAAGCCATAGAGAATGCATTGCAGCGCCCCCGTTCGAAAAAAAATATCTTTGAATGTAAGTCTATGGGGCCACTCGGGGCGATTCTCAGCCGGAGTGAAATCTCCCAAAAAAAGGCGGTACTCCACAGAACGTGACATGACGCTGATTGGACTATATCCAGAGGCACAGTGACGGCTAGCGTGACTCTGTGGTTGAATGACATTGGTAGTGCGTCGCCCAATCGCCCTAATGAAGAAACCGCCCCTGTCCCTAACCATCATTCTAACATCATCCCTAAAACACTAACCCTTTGCACATTAAACGTCAGTAGTTGCATGTATAAACGCGCAACTCTGATCGCCTATGTTATCACGAGTACGTATCATACTAACGTTACTTCGAACACAAGTTTTAGACATCGCTTATGAACAAATCTCGAATTCTGACCCTAACTCGAAATCCTGACACCAATCCCCAGAAACCGTAGCCCCAGTCCGACCAGCAACCCCTATCGCATACCGAGCCCTACCCCTATCCTCACAGAAACACTCTCTCGAGATTTAAATACCACACTCGATATTATATGATTCTAGATTTGAAGCTTTCGTGACTGCAAGGATTCATACTCTTAGGTTTTTTCGGTAAAGTCACGTAGGTAAAAAATAATGAAAGAAAATAGTAATAAAAGAAAATAAATCAATTAAATCACGACGTTTCGGAGGCAACACAAGTCTCCGTCTTCAGATGGGACCGTCACAGCTAAATTTACTGTATCAAGTTGATACAGTCACAGCTAAATTTACTGTATCAAATTTAGCTGTGACGGTCCCACCTGAAGACGGTGACTTGTGTTGCCTCCGAAACGTCGTGATTTAATTGATTTATTTTCTTTTTTTTTACCTACGTGACTTTACCCAAAAAACCTAAGAGTATGGATATTATATGAATTCAAGCCGCTCAGACTGTTCTCCCTACAAGTGCCCTCGATGTTTAGTGTAGCGTGTGGGATGTGTGTGTGTATGTCTCTGTGTGTGTATGTCTCTGTGTGTGTGTGTGGGGAGCGGTAGTGTAGTGGTCAGCGCACAGCGGCTACAGACCCGGTGATCCGAGTTCGATTCCCGCTCACGGCCAACACCCAATGATGATTATTATCTGAACCGGTCCAGGGCCTCCCCTAGGTCATCTCGGCCTCGAGTACCTGTTGCTGTGTGTAAACATCGCCGCTGGGGAGACAAAGGCGGCCGGACATGGTGTCGACCACCCACCCCCTCGTGTGCCATGCCGGCCTTCATAGGTGCTCGCCCAAAACGTCTATTATATAAACAGCACACACAGTGTAGTGGCGGCCCGAGTTAGATTCGCACTCACGATCAAGATTTGAATCTTGAATGAGTAGCCCGTGTGTTGCGGCGTGCTTCGTGTGACGTCGTGGTAACGGCCACATCACCGCCCGCCGTGCAGCCCTTAATAGGCGCTCGCCGATAGGCACCGGCCCCGAAACGTCTGTTGAAGATTTCCACCGGGAGGTTCGTAGCCGCGGGAGGGCAAGGGCGACGTTATTTATTTAAATCTCAGCCTAACGCACCGTGACGCTTTCTAGACATTCTGTGACACCGCTTGAGACTCGTGTTTATTTGCGTTGCTGCTGCTGCAGACTTTATTAAATCGGTGGATATTTAAAACCATAGGCGCATGCAATCTGACCGCGTACATTCAATCATTATGAAGTCGGCGTGTTATTGTTTGCTGTATTAATAGTCCTGTAGGTACCTGCCTATTGTTATAAATTGTCTTATTCTATCCGATTAACGCGCGGAATATCCCGTGTAGCTTGCGACAGACTGCTGGGGCAAGCGCTGTTAGCGAGCACCGATGAAGAGCGACACGGCACACGAGGGGGCGTGTGGCCAGCGCTACGCCCGTCCGCCTTTGTCTCCCCCAGCGCTGATGTTTTACACACCGTATCAGGTACTCGTTGAAGACTAAGCCGACCATACACACACACGTGCACACACACACGTGCACACACACACACACGTGCACACACACACGTGCACACACACACGTGCACACACACACGTGCACACACACACACACGTGCACACACACACACACGTGCACACACACACGTGCACACACACACGTGCACACACACACACACGTGCACACACACACGTGCACACACACACGTGCACACACACACACACGTGCACACACACACGTGCACACACACACGTGCACACACACACACACGTGCACACACACACACGTGCAGTGTGAGCATGAAGAGGTAAAGGCGCAGGCCCTGCAGTTGCTTGTTCACGTCACTCCGCAGGATGGTGCTTGGCCTGAGCTCTCCCACGCAGTCGCCTTGGGAGAGGTGGGCGATACCCACACTTTACCCCACCGCCCACCGTCTGCCTATCAACTTAACCGGAGTTCACAGCACTCAACAACGTGCATTGTGAAACAGACGGCGCCTATCTCGTCCAGGGCAAAAACGCGCGACCCAGCATTGACCAGGGGCGGACGCCGGATCCGAACCGCGAGCCTTTGCAACGAGCGGCGAATGCGCTACCGATAGGCCGCCCACCGCCGCCCCCCTCTCGTGTTGCGCTCTGCTCTTGACTCGCACTGCTGACTGCACACGCGGCGTGTTCATACTCATCAGCAGTTCTGGTAGTGTCGGGGGGGAGCGGTGGCGCAGTGGTTAGCGCACCGCGCTATGAATTCCACAGACCCTGAGTTTGATTCCCGACCACGGCTGACATCAGAAGCGAGTGACGTCTGAAACTGTCCCAGGTGCCCCCCCTCCAGCTCCCTACCCGTACCGACCAGCGTGGTGAAGTATGGGCAAACAACTCCCATGACTAACGCTAGGTTAAGCAGTGGGTTGACAAAAGGGTGTTAACACTTTAAATATTATTCTATTGCACGTGGGTAAGCTTTGAGTAAATAAACAATATATGCAGCATGCATACAGCCCAGATACAGAGAGTCCGGATTATAATCACAAGAATCTAGCATGCATTGTGTATTTGTTGTTTACGATGTATAGAATTAATATGAATAATACTTGTTATGATTAACTTGATTTTGTTCTAAATAAAGACGCACCATATACGCACGACGTATACTTACACACAGGGACTACGTATGAAATGTTCTTCGTGGCTATATATTCTATACAGTACCTACATACACATATTTTAATTTTGAAATATGATTGAATTGCTTAATTCGTTGAAGCTATGTACACACGTGAGATACGGTGTAACACGAGGTGTGATTAAATGTCTCTGTACGTCCCTAATTATATTTACACGCGCAAAGCACAATGTGTCTCAACATTCACGCTGAAAATACACACGGCGTTCGCACAAGACAATATTCCTGATGACACATTTACTCATCTTAAGTATGTAATCAACAGAGGTGTGGACTCGAGTCATGTGACTTGGACTCGAGTCATGTGACTTGGACTCGAGTCAGACTCGAGTCATGAATTTGATGACTTGAGACTCGACTTGGACTTGCATAACAATGACTTTGTCCCACCTCTGAGGTGTGGACTCGAGTCATGTGACTTGGACTCGAGTCAGACTCGAGTCATGAATTTGATGACTTCAGACTCGACTTGGACTTGCATAACAATGACTTTGTCCCACCTCTGAGGTGTGGACTCGAGTCATGTGACTTGGACTCGAGTCATGTGACTTGGACTCGAGTCAGACTCGAGTCATGAATTTGATGACTTCAGACTCGACTTGGACTTGCATAACAATGACTTTGTCCCACCTCTGAGGTGTGGACTCGAGTCATGTGACTTGGACTCGAGTCAGACTCGAGTCATGAATTTGATGACTTCAGACTCGACTTGGACTTGCATAACAATGACTTTGTCCCACCTCTGAGGTGTGGACTCGAGTCATGTGACTTGGACTCGAGTCAGACTCGAGTCATGAATTTGATGACTTCAGACTCGACTTGGACTTGCATAACAATGACTTTGTCACACCTCTGAGGTGTGGACTCGAGTCATGTGACTTGGACTCGAGTCATGTGACTTGGACTCGAGTCAGACTCGAGTCATGAATTTGATGACTTGAGACTCGACTTGGACTTGCATAACAATGACTTTGTCCCACCTCTGAGGTGTGGACTCGAGTCATGTGACTTGGACTCAAGTCAGACTCGAGTCATGAATTTGATGACTTCAGACTCGACTTGGACTTGCATAACAATGACTTTGTCCCACCTCTGAGGTGTGGACTCGAGTCATGTGACTTGGACTCGAGTCAGACTCGAGTCATGAATTTGATGACTTGAGACTCGACTTGGACTTGCATAACAATGACTTTGTCCCACCTCTGAGGTGTGGACTCGAGTCATGTGACTTGGACTCGAGTCAGACTCGAGTCATGAATTTGATGACTTCAGACTCGACTTGGACTTGCATAACAATGACTTTGTCCCACCTCTGAGGTGTGGACTCGAGTCATGTGACTTGGACTCGAGTCAGACTCGAGTCATGAATTTGATGACTTGAGACTCGACTTGGACTTGCATAACAATGACTTTGTCCCACCTCTGAGGTGTGGACTCGAGTCATGTGACTTGGACTCGAGTCAGACTCGAGTCATGAATTTGATGACTTGAGACTCGACTTGGACTTGCATAACATGACTTTGTCCCACCTCTGAGGTGTGGACTCGAGTCATGTGACTTGGACTCGAGTCAGACTCGAGTCATGAATTTGATGACTTCAGACTCGACTTGGACTTGCATAACAATGACTTTGTCCCACCTCTGAGGTGTGGACTCGAGTCATGTGACTTGGACTCGAGTCAGACTCGAGTCATGAATTTGATGACTTGAGACTCGACTTGGACTTGCATAACAATGACTTTGTCCCACCTCTGAGGTGTGGACTCGAGTCATGTGACTTGGACTCGAGTCAGACTCGAGTCATGAATTTGATGACTTCAGACTCGACTTGGACTTGCATAACAATGACTTTGTCCCACCTCTGAGGTGTGGACTCGAGTCATGTGACTTGGACTCGAGTCAGACTCGAGTCATGAATTTGATGACTTGAGACTCGACTTGGACTTGCATAACAATGACTTTGTCCCACCTCTGAGGTGTGGACTCGAGTCATGTGACTTGGACTCGAGTCAGACTCGAGTCATGAATTTGATGACTTCAGACTCGACTTGGACTTGCATAACAATGACTTTGTCCCACCTCTGAGGTGTGGACTCGAGTCATGTGACTTGGACTCGAGTCAGACTCGAGTCATGAATTTGATGACTTCAGACTCGACTTGGACTTGCATAACAATGACTTTGTCCCACCTCTGAGGTGTGGACTCGAGTCATGTGACTTGGACTCGAGTCAGACTCGAGTCATGAATTTGATGACTTGAGACTCGACTTGGACTTGCATAACAATGACTTTGTCCCACCTCTGAGGTGTGGACTCGAGTCATGTGACTTGGACTCGAGTCAGACTCGAGTCATGAATTTGATGACTTGAGACTCGACTTGGACTTGCATAACAATGACTTTGTCCCACCTCTGAGGTGTGGACTCGAGTCATGTGACTTGGACTCGAGTCAGACTCGAGTCATGAATTTGATGACTTCAGACTCGACTTGGACTTGCATAACAATGACTTTGTCCCACCTCTGAGGTGTGGACTCGAGTCATGTGACTTGGACTCGAGTCAGACTCGAGTCATGAATTTGATGACTTGAGACTCGACTTGGACTTGCATAACAATGACTTTGTCCCACCTCTGAGGTGTGGACTCGAGTCATGTGACTTGGACTCGAGTCAGACTCGAGTCATGAATTTGATGACTTCAGACTCGACTTGGACTTGCATAACAATGACTTTGTCCCACCTCTGAGGTGTGGACTCGAGTCATGTGACTTGGACTCGAGTCAGACTCGAATCATGAATTTGATGACTTGAGACTCGACTTGGACTTGCATAACAATGACTTTGTCCCACCTCTGAGGTGTGGACTCGAGTCATGTGACTTGGACTCGAGTCAGACTCGAGTCATGAATTTGATGACTTCAGACTCGACTTGGACTTGCATAACAATGACTTTGTCCCACCTCTGAGGTGTGGACTCGAGTCATGTGACTTGGACTCGAGTCAGACTCGAGTCATGAATTTGATGACTTCAGACTCGACTTGGACTTGCATAACAATGACTTTGTCCCACCTCTGAGGTGTGGACTCGAGTCATGTGACTTGGACTCGAGTCAGACTCGAGTCATGAATTTGATGACTTGAGACTCGACTTGGACTTGCATAACAATGACTTTGTCCCACCTCTGAGGTGTGGACTCGAGTCATGTGACTTGGACTCGAGTCAGACTCGAGTCATGAATTTGATGACTTGAGACTCGACTTGGACTTGCATAACAATGACTTTGTCCCACCTCTGAGGTGTGGACTCGAGTCATGTGACTTGGACTCGAGTCAGACTCGAGTCATGAATTTGATGACTTCAGACTCGACTTGGACTTGCATAACAATGACTTTGTCCCACCTCTGAGGTGTGGACTCGAGTCATGTGACTTGGACTCGAGTCAGACTCGAGTCATGAATTTGATGACTTGAGACTCGACTTGGACTTGCATAACAATGACTTTGTCCCACCTCTGAGGTGTGGACTCGAGTCATGTGACTTGGACTCGAGTCAGACTCGAGTCATGAATTTGATGACTTGAGACTCGACTTGGACTTGCATAACAATGACTTTGTCCCACCTCTGAGGTGTGGACTCGAGTCATGTGACTTGGACTCGAGTCAGACTCGAGTCATGAATTTGATGACTTCAGACTCGACTTGGACTTGCATAACAATGACTTTGTCCCACCTCTGAGGTGTGGACTCGAGTCATGTGACTTGGACTCGAGTCAGACTCGAGTCATGAATTTGATGACTTGAGACTCGACTTGGACTTGCATAACAATGACTTTGTCCCACCTCTGAGGTGTGGACTCGAGTCATGTGACTTGGACTCGAGTCAGACTCGAGTCATGAATTTGATGACTTCAGACTCGACTTGGACTTGCATAACAATGACTTTGTCCCACCTCTGGTAATCAACCGTGCGCAGTGCAGTACCTCGATGTTAAACACATTCACGCGTGCAGATGCTCAAAAGGTTTGCATTAGTATCAGTGGCCTTCCAGAACTTAACTCGAGTACGCGCATCATTCGATGTGAATTCGTACCCCACCCTTGTGGCAGGCTCCCATTATTGTTCGGGAGCTAAATGCGCTGCCGAGGTCTGCTGCTGGTCACGACGAAAGGGCTTCGACAGAGAGAGAGATGGAGAGAGAGATAGAGAGAGATAGATATAGAGATAGAGTGGATAGAGAGAATTAATTCTAGATTTGAAGCTTTCGTGACTGCAAGGATTCATACTCTTAGTTCTTTCGGTAAAGTCACGTAGGTAAAAAATGAAATCAAAATTAATAAAAATAAAAAACAAAAACAATAAAATCACGACGTTTCGGAGGCAACACAAGCTTCCGTCTTCAGGTGAAACGGTCACAGCAAAATATCTCACTTGATACAGATATTTAGCTGTGACAGTTTCGCCTGAAGACGGAAGCTTGTGTTGCCTTCGAAACGTCGTGATTTTATTGTTTTTTTTTTATTAATTTTGATTTAATTTTTTATCTACGTGACTTTACCGAAAGAACTAAGAGTAGGATAGAGAGAGAGATAGAGAGAGATAGAGAGAGATAGAGAGAGAGATAGAGAGAGAGAGTTCGTGTCGTGTCGCTGTTCCTCCTCCTCCTCCGTAGAAGGAGCTGAGACCGCGGTGGGTTTACTGCTCGGTCCGTAGCTTGGGTTGCAAGGCCACAGCCACACTGGCTTGTGTCTCAAATGCATCTCTATGGGTCTCTACGAGTATCTCTGTGAGTATCTCTGTGTGTCTCTGTGAGTATCTCTGTGTGTGTCTGTGAGTATCTCTATGAGTATCTCTATGTGTCTCTCTGTGTGTCTCTGTGAGTATCTCTGTGTCTCTCTGTGTGTCTCTATGAGTATCTCTGTGTGCCTCTATGAGTATCTCTGTGAGTATCTCTATGTGTCTCCGTGTGTCTCTATGGGTCTCTACGAGTATCTCTTTGTGTCTCTGTGAGTATCTCTGTAAATATTTCTGTGTGCCTCTGTGAGTATCTCTATGTGTCTCTGTGTGTCTCTGTGAGTATCTCTGTGTGTCTCTGTGGGTATCTCTGTGTGCCTCTTTGAGTATCTCTATGAGTATCTCTGTGAGACTCTGTGAGTATCTCTATGAGTATATCTATGTGTATCTATGAGTATCTGTGCATCTCTGTGTGTATCTCGATGAGTCCCTCCGTGCGCCTATATGAGTATGTACACACACACATATATATGTGTGTATACATGTCTCTATGGGTTTACTCTGCGGTCAACAGTTTGTGTTGTATGACCACAAAGCCGCACTCCTGCTACTCGCTCGCGTCTTTCGTTTTCCATTCGCGAAGGGGGAGGAGGGGCGCGCATCGGGCTGCTGTCGTTCTGATGCGATTAGTTGATCCAGCGCGCGTACCTTCGAGGAGAAAGTCAAAGTAAAGCCAAGGCCAGGGGGTGCGGTGTGATGATGTTTGGGTCTCGAACGAGGAGGTGGCGATTCTTTGTGTGTGCGTCATCTGGACGTCTGCGCTGCTACAGCGGCACGATCTCAGACGGGGGATCGGAACTCGAGGGACGTTGTTGACATCTCCGTTTATGGGTAAACTCCGATTATGTTCCAGAGGGTTCGAGGCATACCAGCCTCCGATTAGCACGGTTGGCTACGTACGGCGCGAAAGAAGTTCAACGTGCACGCGCACATAATGCGCATAGACCATCGTGACTGAACGGTCGACGTGAATTCAAGTTACGCTCCGTCATTACAACTGTAGCAACACACGCGAGAAAATAAACACAACGTGACGGCGTGAAACTTCATTGGTTTCACTGCCAGGGTGGGCAGAGTCAGCCGGGCCAGCTGCTGCTGCATTGCCCTCCTCTGTGTCTCACGCCGACACACACACACTGACACACACACACTGACACACACACACTGACACACACACACTGACACACACACTGACACACACACACCGACACACACACACTGACACACACACACTGACACACACACTGACACACACACACTGACACACACACACTGACACACACACACTGACACACACACACTGACACACACACTGACACACACACACCGACACACACACACTGACACACACACACTGACACACACACTGACACACACTGACACACACACGTTGACACACACACACTGACACACGCTGACACACACAGACACTGACACACTGACACACACATACTGACACACACACTGACACACACACACTGACACACACACACTGACACACACACACTGACACACACACGCCGACACACACACACTGACACACACACGCTGACACACACTGGGGGTGACTGGGGGTAGCTGGGGGTGGCTGGGGGTGATTGTGGGTGGCTGGGGGTAGCTGGGGGTGGCTGGGGTGGATGGGGGTGACTGGGGGTAGCTGGGAGTGATTGTGGGTGGCTGGGGGTAGCTGGGGGTGGCTGGGGGTGACTGGGGGTAGCTGGGGGTAGCTGGGGGTAGCTGGGGGTGATTGTGGGTGGCTGGGGTGGATGGGGGTGACTGGGGGTAGCTGGGGGTAGCTGGGGGTGGCTGGGGGTGATTGTGGGTGGCTGGGGTGGCTGGGGGTGACTGGGGGTGGCTGGGGTGGCTGGGGGTGACTGGGGGTAGCTGGGGGTAGCTGGGGGTGGCTGGGGGTAGCTGGGGGTGACTGGGGGTGACTGGGGGGTTGCTTGTTTATACAAACTCGGAGCCCCCGCGAAGCAAATCCTCGCGTCGCGGCTTTACTTTCACCCCGCGGCGATGCGGTCACTTACACCCCACACACCTGCACGGATTCTCACACGGCAGCCCCCCCTTCCTCCACACCACCACCACGACATCTCCTCTGACCCTTGACCTCCTTGCACATGACCCAGCACCGTCTCCCTCCGCCCCCCGCTACACCCACACCGACCCGCATCGCGCTCACGGGTGGCCATGACGCTACGTTAGTTGCGTTAATGAAAAACCACCGTTGTGACGTATTTCACTGTCAATCTCGTCTCAAAACTACGCAGATCCTGGGCGTTGGTGAGCTGCCCGCTGGACAGAGGTCGCAAAAGGGGTTTTGATTCCTTACCGGTACCGGTACCTGGCCGCACCAGGGTCGCAAACGGGTACCCGTACCCGTACCCTACCCGTAGGGTACGGGTATCGGGTACCTGATTGCGACCTCTGGGATGAAGCCATGTTGCAGGCGCGGGTGGGTTGATTCTAGGAACTTGAATTGTGAGAAGAGACAAGACGTTGGGAAATGAGTGACAAACAGTTACTCACCAGTGACTCACGGCCTACCCGTACCCGTACCCGGCCACACCAGGGTCGCAAACGGGTACCCGTACCCGGCCGGGTACGGGTAGCCGGGTATCGGGTAGGGTACGGGTATCGGGTACCCGGTTGCGACTTCTGCCGCTGGAGTTACTCGGCGATTGGCTTCGGGGTGTTTTGTAGCGCTCGTGAAAATAATGAGTATTGTCAAAAAGAAAAACCGTTTTAAAGAATAATAATAATTATTATTACAAGATCATGATGATGAGACATACTTGATTTGTGGGGCAGTTCGCGTGAGTCAATTGTGTCTCGTAAAAACCCTCCTCCACCCGACACAGCCAATGAATAAAGTTGTCACGTGAGCGAACGTGCAAAACAGCGTTCCCGCTTGAGCAGCATCAGCAGCAGCATCAGCAGCAGCATCAGCAGCAGCAGCATCAGCAGCAGCATCAGCGCCGGTAATGTTGGAGAGCCATCCACACGCGCGAACAATTGGTTCCAGACGTTTCGCTGGCACCGCCCGCAGTTGCAACCGTCATCGTCATCATTACCAGGCGGTTGTGTTGATTGTGAAAGCCGAATAAACTAGGCGGCAGTTTGAGGCATTCACCACTAGCTGGCGGTGACGTCACCACGGCGCTTGTGCCATGCGAGGTGCGTGCACACGCAATCATTTGTGGCCAGGTCGCCTTTCTAAAAAGAGCTACATAGCTCAGTAGGCCTCACCTGGTATAATATAAATAGTTTATCGTTTTAAAATCATTTATATTAAGTTCACTTGCTTGCTTGCTTGCGCGCTTACTACCGTGCAAATCTTTCGGTCGTTTTTTAACCCACTTCCCGTGATCCAATCGAGCTGACATTTTGCACACAGACTCGTTGTGCGTGACAATTACTTTTCGTGAAAATTATTCCCCCAAAATTTTACACTTTTTAGGAAAAAATAAATTATATTTAATTACCAATTGCTTAATGGTGGCAGGCAATCATCTGACCCATAGGTGGCAGCCATCTCAGGCCAGAGGACGAGAGGACTCTAGCCGCCACGCATATAAAGGATTTATAGTGAAAAACTTTGTTTTTACGGGTTAATTTTTTTTGTTCTCATATGGACGTCCCGGTGTTTTTTTCTCCAGAGTTCTATCAGCTTCCATTTAGCACCTTTCGTACTTTGATATCCAGTGCAGAACAATCCATCGTTGTATTGTTCTGCACTCCCACGTCATATGCTCCCCGCTTTCAGCAAACCCGCACTGATCAGCGTAATGACGTGCGGTCAAATAATGACCGCTCGCGACCTCGTCCCCTGCCTTGCGTCCAGGCACTCATCCAGCAGTGGATCGACCAAGCGGCTGCTGTTACAAGCCCACGTACTGCGCAGGCTCCCTTTAAAGCACTCACAGTTGGGGAGGGGGGGCATCTTCGCAAGCCGTTGTTGGGGGCAGATATTTATATAATAATATATATGACAAAAAAACACGAAAAACCCAGAGGAATAAAAAAACTACTTTCCTTTTCAAAAGGACGATTCCCAAAATGGGTCCGTCTTCTCGCCGAGTTTATCGGACGGAGAAATCTGACGCCGTCGGGTTCGCGACGAGACGTGGGAGGGGGGGGGGGGAGAACAGAATGCCGTGATGGGCGGGGGGGGGGGGTCCCCTTACTGGGGTGTCTTAGAGGTTCGAACCGACTCCGTCGCTTCTTACAGCGAACTCCGCCGATGGCGCACTCCGACCCGCCTACTCGGCTACCCGTCCGTCCGTCCGCCTACCTTCCTGCCTCGCCTAATCGCCGATCCGCCCAACCATCTTCTCGCCTGTCCGTCTCGCAGTCGACTCGTGCAGCATCGGCCACGCTGTACACAGGCAGAGAGACACACGCGCTCTGCCCGTCATTCGCACACGCAGGCACATACAAGGTACAAAAAAACCCCGTGTAGCCTTGACAGACTGTTGGGGCAAGTGCTGTTAGCGAGCACCTTCTGAAGGCCCGCACGCCGAACGAGTAGACGTGTGGCCAGCACCACGCCCGGCCGCTTTTGCGTTAACGGGTACTGATTTAAGGCTGAGTCGACCTAGGGGATGCCCAGGACCGGTTAAAAAAATCTGCCACTGTTATTGGTCGTCAGCGGGATCGAACTCGGGTGGCGCAGTGCTCGATCCGCGGCGCTCTCGCTCCCCATACTCAACATATCGATCCTTGAAATCGTGATGCCCATGCATCGTGCACGCAAACATCGATATTGATCGATTAATCAATAATGACATCGTCACCGAACAAATGACGAGCGCACGTGAATCGAGTTTTTACACAGACGTGGAGGTGGTGTGTGTGTGTGGGGTGGTCGACTCATCCATAACTGCGTACCCGGTGCTGTGTGCAAGCATCATCACTGGGGAGACAAAGGCGGCCGGGCGTGGTCTTTGCCACGTAACCCCTCGTGTGCTGTGCCGGCCTTCCTTCATAGGTGCTCGCAAACAGCACTTTCTCCAACAGCCTGCTACAGGCTATACCGGAGGAGGGATCTTTGTCTTTGTAATGCCTCCGAGCAAAAAAAGCCCATTTTCTCAACAAACAAAACGTGGATTCTCTCCTCTTTAAAAAACAAAAAAAATATTCCCCGTCGCCTAGACACCAACCAGTGCCAACAGTCATCATCTCCTTGCCGCAATCAGCTCGTATACATAATAATAATAATGGGGCTTATGTTTTATTGTGTTCTACGCTTTCTTGAGCTCGGAGTGCATTTCCACTTATGGCTCAGTAATGCTGTTACTGTGAAACCGAATATACGGAAGCCGGCGTAACAGATACCCCCCCCACCATCCCCCACTGTGCAACCCCCCCCCCCCCCGGCCCCCCCGAGTTATGAGTCCACGAGTGTTGTTCTCGCTCCCTTGCCTGACTCCACGCACACAGCCAGCCGGCGGCGGCTTTTGTAATCTCTGTCCCATCTTACGACATGTGTGGTGCGCGTGTGTGCGAGGAGTAGTGCGCATTATGTCTCGTTGTACGTCAATGTGTTCATCTGTGGGGAACGGTGGCGCAGTGGTGAGCGCGCTGCGCTGCCAAGCTGGGTGACCCGAGTTCGATTTCCGCTCACGGCTATTTTCTGAGCGGGTCTTGGGACCTATTCAGGTTCAAAAAGCATCGTCACTGGGGAGACAAAGGCGGCCGGGCGTGGTGCAGGCCACTCAACCCCCCGTGTACTGTACCGGCCTTCATAGGTGCTCGCTAACAGCACTCACTCCAACAGCCTGTATAGGTTATACGGGGGGTCTTTGGCTTTATATAGACTGTACAGGGTGGCCCAAACTTCAAGACACTTTGGGCTATATATATTTTTAATCATAAAGGGTTATTTAATTTATTTTAACTAATGTTCAAACTAACTTCCGTTAACATTAATATACGGATGAATTCTCTATCAAAATCAATTTTGTACTTTTTGTAAATATTGCAGCTGTTAGCTTTGATCATTCATCAATTATGTTTTGTCTCTCAAGTCATTCGGGGTTCTCAGTTGAGTTTTTTTTAATGATTTTAGGTGACGTCCACATGAAGAATATTTTATTTACAAATTAATAATAATGTATGGATATACAAATATGAACTTATAGATTACACAATTTCAATGCCAGCGTTAAAATAAACATAATGACCACGTGTGTCCTGACTTTTGGGCCATTCTGCATATAAAAATACAGATCCGTCGTCCCTAGGGTACAGCGAATCGGAGCGACCGCCCCGGGCCCCGCACTTTGGGGGGGGGGGTTCTTTTTCTACGACGTCACGGCGTCAGATGAAATACTTTCGCTTTAGTTTGAAGGCGTCGGGGGCTGGGGAGGGGCCCACACGGGGTGGGGTTTGCTCCGGGGCACCGCAACCTACGACCCTGTAGGATGTAGGAGGTGCCATATATACATGGAGATGTTTAATTAACTTTGCATAAATAAACATGGTTAGATATGGATTGGTTGAGAACGGGGCCTGGGCTCATTGTGGTGGTCGGTGGTGGTGGTGGATAGTCTGCTGTTTGAACCTCTGTGGAACCCACCCGCATGTCTTTCAGTCCTGCGTCAGTAATTTCCTGTCCGAATATTTCCCAGATTTTTTTTTTATCCCTGCCAAGGGCCATCCTACTGTTATTTATCCAAGGCAAAAAAAAAATATCGCCGGTTAATCCCAATTCTATTTAAAATAAATGTCGTAACCCTAAGTTGCGTCTCGGGCTATAATGTTTAACGTAGTGCTCTAACTTGAAGTTATGGTTGATGTATTTAATTTCACATATTGCTTTCATTTTGCGTTTTTCATTTCCCCCGCCCCCTTCAACATGTTGTTCCACTTATTATTAATTAATTATAATATTAATGCTACGATGAATAGTTACTTATTTAGCCAGGATAGCCACGCCGAGTCCCATGACTATTATTTCAGGAGGGTTTTTTGTTCGAACATATTTTCAGCCAATTCACGACGTTTATTTGACGTGTGCCAGGAAAGCGAAGCGTGCTGAAAAGAAAACTCACGGCTTGCGCGAGGGGGCAACGCTCGATCTCCGCGCAGATGGAATAAACAGATGGAGAATAGTCCACTTGATGTTGCCGCCTTCTCTCCTGGTATGGTAACCTCGTCGACGTCATTGCTATCGGTGTCACGAGGGGCTCGCATCACCCCGTGTGCCAGAGAACGGCCCACTGATGCAGGTATGAAAGAACTACTGCCGAGATCCCTTCACGTGAATGTTTAAAGCTACACAATAGGTGCTTGCGAGGTGGAATATGAGGGCGGGCGCACTTCCACACAAGGCCTGAGATAGAGAAATGTTTGTCACGTGGCATTTGAACTGATAATTAGTGGACGTTTCAATAGATTTTAAGTAATTATAGATTATTTTGTACTGTTGGGTAATTGTACCGAGTCTATGGGTCTCTGCGACTCTACCATGTCTATGGGTCTCTATGCAATGCTCTGCGAATAATGTGCTATGACGAAGGGCCATCGACCGAAACGTCGCCTGTTCTGTATAGTTTTTCTTTTAAGGCCAATACAGCGTAATTGACGAACGCGTTGAATAAAAAAAAATATATTATTTGTCCACGTGAACCACTGCCAACGCAACATCAGCAGCAGCATCACCAAATAATTTAATAAAAACGACGAGTTCACATGTGTGTGTGTGTGCGAGAGAGTCGGCGGGTCTGAGTGCGAGTCTCGGGTGGCCAGGCTAAGACCGTCTCCTCGCTTGCACGCGAGATCCCAGCTTCTAAATTAACTTCACGAGAGAATCCATGCGTACAATAATGTTCACGGAAGACTAGTTTGGAGATAAGTTAGATCGATGAAATAACCCTCTATGATTTTTTTTTAATTTAGAGCTTTCGTGACTGCAGGGATTCATATTCTTGGTTCTTTCGGTAAAGTCACGTAGAAGGGAAATAACAAAATAATAAAAAATATAAAACATATTTTCCTTCTACGTGACTTTACCGAAAGAACCAAGAATATGAACCTCTGTGATTTGTTGAAATAAATATCATAACCACAAGTGTCATAACTGTTGTGCCACCGTGTTTCATGTCTAGAAAAGACAAAGACCCCTCCCCCGTATAGCCTCAACACACTGTTGGGGCAAGTGTTGTTAGCGAGCAGCACCATCGAAGATCGGCACGGCACACGACGGGGTGGGTGGCCAGTACCACACCCAGGATCGACCTCAACAGGGCCAAGTCAGAGCAGTTGACCCCTGGACAACCCCGGCCACATCTGGCCAACTAATAGATGTTTTGTAAGCCAAGTCAAAGTGGTGTGATGCTCAAATGTGCGTGATCGTTCATTACCATGAGCCAGAGAGGACTGGAAAGCCCCCCCCGGTGTGAACGCTGTCACGAGCACGAACTTTAGCCCTGACTGTTGAATGGGCTGGAGCAAATGTTTCGTGACAAAACCCAAAAAAGTAAAATGTCGCTGTTTTAATTGATCGATTTTATTGCGATGTATCAATCCATCGTAATGACTGCATCTCTCACAAGGGGGCTTCTTGGTGAACCGATGCTCCTTCCAGCAGGCCGTGGAGCTGAAACGTCAGACGCCAGGGAAGCGATGGAATCGTCGCGTTTCTCGAATTGAGCGAAGATGTGTGCTTTCTTACCTCCGTCCCCTCTGCTCATCTAATAACAACAATAGCAATGTAATGATGAGTTTTATATGGCATCGTTGTCCGTGCAAATTGCATCTCTCAATCGCCGAGTAGGAACCACAGGCGAAGCTGGAAAGCGAGTAGCAGCAGGCGGTGCGGCGACCCCTCACACTGACGATGTCTTACCGGCGAAATTGCCCCCCCCCCTCAACCCACACACACACCCTTCACCCACCACCCCCTCTGAAAATTACAAAGAACGTAATTATTATTATTTATTAATCATCTTTACTATCCGCAGCCCACCGGTTGGGTGGGAAGCGCTGGGCTCGGAGCGCCGATCATCCGCGCCGCCGTCACGACGTGTAGTGTGTGTGTGCACGTTGAACTTCTTTCAGCACCGTACGTAGCCAACCGTGCTAATCGGAGGTGCGGAGGGAGGAGGGGGTAGGATAACAAATAAAAAGATAATTTTTTTTTAAAATAAATTCGTTTTCAATCCACACGATTCGAAAGTCCACAGCTCCAAGTGGCGGCCTAATATCAGAAGGAAGAGGCGTTCCAGACGGCGACTGGGTGAAGTGTCTGTCCCCCCCTCCCCCAGAGCTTCCCCTCCACCACAAAGACAAAGATCCCCCCGTATCGTCTTTACAGACGGTTGGAGCGAGTGATGTTAGTGAGCACAAACTATGAAAGCCGGCACGGCACACGGGGAGGGGTGGGGGGGGCGGTGGGGTGGCCAGCACCACGCCCGGCCGCCTTTGTCTCCCCAGTGGCGATCTCTACGCATCGCACCAATTCTACTCATTTGAGGCCGAGTCGACCTAGGGGAGGCCCAGGACCCACCGCTAGGACCACCGCATCCTCCACCACCCAACCCCATGTCACCCACCGCCCATCCCTCGACTGCCACCCGCACCAAACCCCCTCAACCCTCCACCCCCCCCGTTCTTCGCGCCCACTGGGAGCCCCCCTTAGCGGGACCCAAACACCTGCCAAATGGAGGGGACCATTTCTGAGATTTACAGGGCCGCTGCTGCTGCTGCCGCTTGCTGCTATTTGGGGCAAACTGCGAGCGGGGCTCGGGTGTCGCAGGAAACTGAGCGTCTCATTTCTCCGCGAATTCCTCCTGGGGGTCAGACTTCTAATCGCGCACGAGCACACACAAAAGACAAAGATTCACACCCCCCCCCCACACCCACACCACCACCACCCCCTTATAACCTGCGAATACACCCTCGGGGCAAAGTGCTGTTTGCGAGCAGCAACTTTGTGAAGGCCGGAAACGGCGCACGAAGTGGGTCGGTTGCCAGCACCACGTCCGGCCGCCTTTGTCTCCCCAGTGGCGATGCTTTGGACACCGCACCAAGCGGAGGCCCAGGACCTGTTCAGATAATCGTCACTTGGGTCGCCGGGTTCGTAGCGCAGGGCGCTAACCGCTGCACCTCTGCTCCCGGCTGTATATATAAAACAAAAAATACACGCCGTTCGTCACTAAGTGACGGTGACGTCACCAAGGCGCCTGTGCCAGGCTAGGTGTACCTTGAGGCCAGGAGAAGTGTCGAACGCTCTCTGGCAGGTCACGGGACAGGCTCGCTCACCATTTCACTCACTTCCCTACTCACCCTTTTCACTCACGCTCAAACTTACCCGCGCATTTTTTACATTGAACTTTCAGCTCACTCGCAAACTCACTCACCCATTCACTCACTCACCCTTTCACTCACTAACTCACTCATCCATTGACCCTGTCACTCACTAACCCTTTCACTCACTCATCCATTCACTCACTCACTCACTCATCCATTCACTCACTCATTCACTCACTCACCTATTCACTCACTCATTCACTCACTCACCCTTTCACTCACTCACCCATTCACTCACTCACCCATTCACTCACTCACCCTTTCACTCACTCATCCATTCACTCACTCACCCTTTCACCCGTACAGCCACGCACTCGCAGTGGGAGTATCCATGGCAGTAACGGGAGGCGATGATGGTGTGACTGTATTTTTATTACACTATTTCTTAAAAATTATAATTAAAGTATCATTATTATTTATTTTTGAGCAGGGGCGCTGGGGCGCGGAAGCGGGATATGGGATCGGAAATTGGGGCACATCCCCTAACATGATGGGCGATGGGGTGGCGGTGGGGGGGGTCATATCAAATATCCCCCCTTCTCGATGCAAAACTCCATAGATGGGAAGCACGAACCTAGCAGGCCGTGCAGGTCAAGCCCACGCGCACCTGCTGCGAGACGCGTGCAGTGAGGAAGGAAGCGAAGGCGAGGTGAGGTGGCATCACTGGCGCTGGGACGACAAACTCTGCAACTTGAACTTGGGTAACCCCCCCCCCCAAGTCACCCCGTGGGTTGGGGGGGGGGGCGAGGGGGGGTGGTGAAGAGGAAGCGCACAGAGGGGAGAGGCACTCGGGGGTTGGGGGGAGGGGGTCGTGGGGAGGTTGGCACCGATGTCTCTGAGCTGGATTCCGCGTGGGAGTGGAGTGGAGGGGTGGCTGGGCACGGGGCCTCTGACAAAGAGCGTTCGTGATGGCTCCTGGGGTCGTGTTACCTAGCTGGGGAGGGGGTCTCGTGGGCACGGGGGGGGGGTAGGGGGTGGGGGGCAGTGGGGAAGCAGACAGCGAGGGAAGGGCGGGTGGAGGGTGGGAGTTGACGTTGCTCTTAATTACTGGATGGAGAGGTGGGTGGGGTGGGGGGCACTGGGTTAGGGTGTGACAAGGAAGGAGGGGAGGGAGGTGGGTGGTGGTGGTCTCGGGGGGGCGGGGGGGGCATCGGTGTAGTGGTTCGAGGAAAGAAACCGAAGCCAGAGAAATGCTCGGGGCGTTTGTTCCGGGGCGAGAGGACACTCGGGAGGGGGGTGGAGCGGGGGGGGGGGGGCACAGCCGCGGCACCACGTGATTTACGGCCGCCGTGCCGTTGACTACAGCAGTACAAAATAAGTAATATTTTAAAAAACTTTTTTTTAAAATAAGCTTTTATGAAATGTACCGTACGAGTACCGGTAATTAGAAGAACTCCACGACTCCAGGAAGATGCACCGAAGCTTGCCATAACGTAAGGGACCGTGGCCAATTACAGGCAACGTCAGTTGAGCGTGGACAATTAGACCCGAGCCGAAACATGATATACACAAATAAATTTTTTTTTTATGATGGAATATAGTATTGTCATCAGTATGACATAAGTATACCAAGTTTGCAATCGATACCACATTGGGAAGTGGATTAAAATTGAGTTACAAGATTTGAGGATACAACTCCAACAACGAAAATAACAACGACAACAACAACGACAACAACAACAGAGAGAGAGAGAGACGCGAACTCCAAATATACAGCAGGCGTCAGGGTTGAGATCGATCTAACGACCTCCTGCATACCAGGCGAGGTAGTTAACATCTCGCCACCGCGGCGCCCCTGGTGGACATCTGTAAACAATGGAACACCGGATGAACATCTGTCCACTGTGACCCATTCCCCAGAGGTTCATTCAGCGTCTCCTATAAAGCTCGTGACTCAATATGACAATGTAATATACAGAAAAATGTTACCATTCCTCCATATGCTTTGACCACCACCATCATCATCATCTGTGAGTCTGCGTGTCACCATAGCAGTCTATTGGTCTCTACGTAAGTCTGTATATCTCTCTCTCTCTCTCTGAAATGCACTGCTGATCTCCCCAGGCTCTTGACTCGATATCAAAGTAAAAATACCGCTATTCCTCATTATCATCGTGATCATCATCACCGGAACAAACAAACGACACGCGGGTCAGTTCCGCCGAAGCTCCCTAAACTTAGACGGAACACGATCCGCGGACTCACTAGAGGACTCCGAGGGTAATTCCGATGATGATGATGATCCATTAAAAAAACCACACACACACACATCCCACTTCCACCCTCGTGCTTTTCCTGTGGCGACGGAAACAAAGAGACGGCATCCGTGGCGCTGGAGGCAACCAGAGACTGCCCATAAACTTCTTCTCTTCCTCCTCGTCTCATTCATGGACTCGGGTGGCATGGGAGGTGACGGGCGTTGGGGCGGGCGGGCGTGGGACGGGCTGGCTGAGTTGGCTGGGTCACCGAATAGGCGTCTGACGTGGGACTGCGGGTTGATGGGTGCGCATGGGCGAGTCGAAGGGAGGAGAGGTGGTTGGGGTGAGTGAGTGTTGGGTGAGTGTAGCCGGTAAGGGATGTGTGTATTATTTTTTTAAAGCTTTCGTGACTGCAGGGATTCATATTATTGGTTCTTTCGGTGAAGTCACGTAGAAGGGAAATATTGTTTAATAGTTTTTATTATTTTATTATTTCCCTTCTACGTGACTTTACCGAGAGAACCAAGAATATGGATGTGTGTATGTTGGACTTCTTTCGCACCGTACGTATCCAACGGTGATGATTATTAGATGGTGTTATTAGGCTTTGTGTAAGTCAATGCCAGGGCTGGTGGTGAGTTGGGGCAAGATAGGAAGAGTGACTGTGAGGTGGGTGGGCGAGTGAATGGGTGAGTGAGAAGCTGGGTGGGTAGCTTGGTGGGTGTTAAGTCAGTGGAAGGCAGAATGGAAGATCGGTGTGAGGGAGGGAGTGAGTAAATTGGTGAGTTAGTGAGTCGGTGAGTAAGTGTGTTCATGAGTGGATGGGTGGAGGAGTGAGTACGTTGATGAGTGAGTTGGGGAATGAATGAGTGAGGTGCGGGGGAAGGACAACAAACGAAACACAACACAAATTTGGTGAATGAATGGGTGAGTTAGTGAGTGAGTTAGTGAGTGGGTAGGTGGTGGGGAGTTGACAATATACACTCCCATCACTAACTCACTCACACTGCAGCGTGATAGGTTTGAGTGAGTTAGCGATCGGAGTGGTAGCGAGTGGGTGAACGAGTGAGTTAGTGGTGATTAGTGCGAGTGAGTTAGTGATGGGAGTGTGAGCGAGTCGGTGAACGAGTGAGCGAGTCTGTGAACGAGTGAGTTAGTAGGGATGAGTGCGAGTGAGTTAGTGGTGGGAGTGTGAGCGAGTCGGTGAACGAGTGAGTTAGTGGTGATGAGTGCGAGTGAGTCGGTGGTGGGCGTGTGAGCGAGTCGGTGAACGAGTGAGCGAGTCGGTGAACGAGTGAGCGAGTCGGTGAACGAGTCAGCGAGTCGGTGAACGAGTGAGCTCGACAGAATCGCTGCAGGGCAGGCGATGAGAAGACGTGAGTGCAAGGGGCTATACGGAATAACGCGTGATCGGTGTGAGTCGGTGAGGGAGGGTGAATGGAGAGTTGGGCGCGTCTGGGAGGGCGAGGGGGTGATGGTAGGTTGGTGGGATGGGGTAGTGGGGGGGGAGTGGGGGTGGTATGAGTGGGCTGCTGGATGCGATGGCACGGAGGGGTCACTGGCTGTGGGTGCCTGTTACTCGATCCCGCAGCCGGCCTTGGCTTGGCATGCGGATCAGCTCCCGTGTGGATATCTCACTCGAGGCTTGGCGTTACCCCCGGCCAAGTGCTTGAGCCGCCAGGCTGCCTTGGCGCAACATGGAACGTGCACATGCCGTGTATTATTATTATTATGCGGTGATGTTGGGGTTGGCAGTGCAGCACAAGCGCACGTAACAATAATGATGATAATGAAGATATCTATGAGACATCTCCTTCACCAGTGGCAAAATATAGTAATAGGTTTACCAGTTGAAAGGGTAAAAACCTATTACTAAATGAAGATATCCCCACATTTTTCGATAGCTTCGCTGTGTGCAAGACCTCGCTAAGGGACGGCACGTGATTATCGACGTTTCGGAGAGGGCCTGCGCCGGGCTACGAAGAGGGAGGGGAAGGGAGGGACTGCCCAGCGCCCATGCCAAGCAGCCAACGCTACTGTCCCCTTACTGGACATCTGTGAAAAAGAGCTTTATAGCTGATAAGATTCCCTCCAGCATGAATACATATTCTGATTCCGAATCCATCCATTAATCCATCCATCCGTGTGTCCGTCTGCTCGGCCCAGCTGTCTGTCCGTCCGCGGAATGATGCAGACGTCCGCGTGGTGCGTTCCGCGGCTGTCAGACACGCACGTGCACGCGCACGCATCTGTCGCGCGCGCGCGCGCCCGTGCGCGTTTAAGCGACGCCGAATGACTGTGGCGGTGACACCGCGACAAGCAACGCGGGGCCCGTGTCGCTCGCTGCGAACAGGTGGCGGTGGTGGTGGTGGTGGTGCTGGGGGGGAGGCGACTGTGACGATGATGATGATGGCGAGGGGATGTGGACAGAGTTTGTCATCGGCTGAGTTTTCTTGGTAGGGGGGAGAGAGGGTGGGGGGGGGGTCGTCACTGCTGGCGGGAGGGGGGTGACGGCCAGGGTGGTCTCCTTGTTTGCGAGCCAGTGGTCCGTGACCCTTTGACCAAAGATGGACATCGATGATAAGCTGCCGAAAAAAAAAACACAATCAAGTGATTAAACAGGCTCCCCTCGCTTTGCGCGGTAGTAGATGCGTTCCTCGAAACAAGTGCGGGCAGAGCGAAGGACAGCTGCATGCCGAGTTGCGCCCGCAACGACAAAGTCCACACACGCGCAATGTTGTCCACGCATTCGACCGCATAGCCGCATGTGAATGAAATCAAACCGCGCAATGGCCAATCTTTGGGAAGAAATAGGTTCGCCGCAAATACGCGAAATCGCATAAAGCGTGGGAGACGCGCGTCGAGACGCAGAGATGCGAGGAACGCGTGGATCCGAGAACGTGCGCGAGCCGGGAGACGTCGCATCGCCTGTTGAGAAAGATAAGCGGGGGGCCTGGGCAGGTCGACGTCGTGGCTACAACGCACGGTGGCTGGTGGATGAGACTTTAGGTCGGAGTCGCAGCCAAAGGTGGGAATACGCCGTCCACCGCGGAGCGACGGGGTCAACTCACGTGCTGCAGTGCATCCCCGTACCGTGAGAGGTAGCCACGGCTACACAAGGAGACCTTCATCCAGCAATGGATCGATCATGGCTGATGATGATCGTTTATATATTTTAGAGACACTTTCCCGAACCCCCTTGCTCCTTATAATCGATATAATCCGTCCTGACTCAACCTCCCCCTCCCTCCCCCCTTGCCTCCCCCATAGGCCTCCATCATCAACTCCATCACGCGGTGATGAAGGTGGTTGGGAGCGGAGGATGGGGGAGGAGGATGGGAGAGAAGGATGGGAGAGGAGGGTGGGAGAGGGTGGCGGAAGTAGGAGGCTAGAGGGAGAGATCGCTTTTCCATCTCCGGGAAGGGAGATGACCTGACTACCCCCCCCCCCTCCATTCCCCGCGTCTCCCTCCTCGCTTCTTCCCCGCTGATGAAATTGCGACCATCGTCTCTTCCGCTCCGATTGCTTTCACTTCCGCGGAAACCGGAATCCACCCAGTGGACGACGGGGGGCGCCTTGAAACAGCGGTGACACGAGTCGAGCAGCTGAAGAGGAAGGGGAGCAGGAACTTGATGATGATGAGGAGGAGAAGGAGGAGGAGGAACGTGATGATGATGATGATGAGAAGGGGGAACGTGATGAGGAGGAAGAATAGAAGGGAGTGTGTGCCCCATGTTAGGTGGGACGAAGAGGGGAGATGGGACAGAGAGGAGAGGTTCGAGAAGACTTTTGACTTTTAAACAACTTTTATTGCCGCCAGCAGCAAAAGCACTGGAGGCGATTTCAATATGAAATACACAAAGTCACCAGCAAACAAAAGAAAACAAACGTTACAAATCGTTACAAATCCACGCGCAGAGATAGGAGAGCGCAGAGAGAGGAGAGTGGAGGGAGAGTAGAGTGGAAAAAAAGAGAGGTAGGGGAGAGAGAAGAGAGATAATCTTTCGTGAAATCTTTCATTTACAAAAAAGGGGGGGGGGCACATAAAGCAAAGCATTGAAAAATAAACCGAAATGATGAACGAAGCAAAGTGCCGACTACACCGAGCATCTTCTTGTTTCCTCCGATCGTAAAAAAGAGAGAGAGAGAGGAGAGTGAAGACAGTGGAGGGAGAGGAGAGAGTGGGGGGAGTGAAGAGAGTGGAGGGAGTGGAGAGAATGGGGCGAGTGAAGAGAGTGGAGGGAGTGGAGAGAATGGGGCGAGTGAAGAGAGTGGAGGGAGTGGAGAGGCTGTGGTGGCAGGGAGAGAGAAAGTGGAGGGATGGATGCATTTACGCGCAGCTGCGCGCCTATCGGAGTGACAACCCTCGCTGCGAGTGCGGGGAAAGGCGATCTCCGCCTTAATGGGCAAAGTGGAAAATTGAATTTCCCATCGTCGTGATGTATTGATAACCCAGAAACATTCCCCTTAATCCGCATGCTGCCAGCCGCCTTAGTCGGTGTATTTATCCAAGGAAATAATAATAATGATTAATTTAACGTGTTCTTCGAGTGTTTGTTGTGGTGTTTCGTATTGTTGTTGTTATCATAATCATCAGCATCATCATCATCAGCAGCAGCAGCAGCAGATAAGTGTCAATGAAGCATTAATCATCATCACAAATATCATCAATCGTTGCAACCACAATTATCATCATCAGCATCATCAATTATGAAAAAGAAAAAACATCATTACCATCGATAATTGGTTTTTTACCCTTCTATCTGGCAACAAAACTGACACCTTTTTGGTCCAACACCATGTGAGACTAGGCTCTAAGGAAAGCTGTCTCGGGTGTGGACCAATCAACTTCAAGGACAGTGCATACATTATCAGAGTTGTGTTTTTTGTTTGCATTATGACTGCAGGTATTGTGGTCTATGTAAACATGACTCCTTATGAAAAAAGGTGTCAGTTTTGTTGCCAGATAGAAGGGTAAAAAACCAATTATCATATTTTTTTACTGGCAAAGGAGGTTCCAATGGTGTAAATCATTACCATCGTCTACGTCATCGTCTATAACCACAATCATTTAAATCAGACATCAATGATTATTCATCATGATTCGTTTCAACCACGATCATCATGATGGTAATCATCAAATCGTTCATCAATCAGTACTCATAATCGTCACAATCGTCATCGCCGTGAAACGTCAGCGATGATGGTTTCGATTTAAAGCTTTCGTGACTGCAGGGATTCATCTTCTTGGTTCTATCGGTAAAGTCACGTGGAAGGGAAATAATAAAATAATAAAAATAAAACATAATAAAACAATTCTCACGACGTTTCGGCCACAACGCAAGCAGCCGTCCTCAGGTGAAGACCAGGTCTGTCGGGGAGACAGCGTCTGAATGTTTAACCAGGCTGGATTGTGTGAGGAGCTCACACAATCCTTGAAAGATTTGGACAAAGTCCCATCGGTGAGCTCCTCTGGCAGGCAAGGCTGCGTTGGCTGGGCCATGTAGCCCGCATGCCCGGCCACCGCATGCCTAAACAACTTTTGTTTGGCCGGATAGAGGGGGCAAAACGGGCGCGGCACGGGCTAGAGAAGAGGTGAGGTCGCTTATGCGGTACGGGAGGATGTGGAGCTGAGTGGACTTGCCGATGACTGGTACCAGCGGTGTCAAGATCGGCCTCTGTGGAGGAGGCTCGTGAAGGACGCTACTGGGCAGTTGGAGGCAGTCGCCCTCCAACAACAACGGAGGGCGGAGGAGTGACGCTCACAACAACGAGCGGAGCGCCGGGTGGCTAAAGCACAGCAAGTTGGCACAGTAGGGGGCACAGGTGGTGCATCAGCCAGTCATCTCAGCCAGTCGACCCGTGGCACCTGGGTCTGTCCCGTGACCTCGTGCCAGCGGGCGTTCGACACTTCACGTGGCCTGAACGTGCACACAGCCTGGCACAAGCGTCGTGGTGACGTCACCACTTAGTGCGAATGTTGTTGTTGTTATATATGTGCATATACACATGGGGAGTGGTAGTGCAGTGATTAGCGCGCTACAAATCCGGCGACCCGAGAATGATTCCCGCTAACGGCGAACACCGGTGACGATTATCTGAACCAGTCCTGGGCCTCCCTTAGGTCGACTCAGCCTCAAATGAACTCCTGGTACCGTGTGTAAATATCGCCACTAGGGAGACAAAGGCAGCCGGGCGTGGTGCTGGGGGGTGGGGGTGTGTGCAGGAGGGGAGGGGGGGGGCCGACAAGAAAATCGTCAATGGGGCAAAGGGAAAGAGCAGACGGCTGCCGAAATTCGTTTCATGTCACGCGCGTGGCTCCCTCTACATTAAACAATCTGCCTGAGCGCACAGATAGTGCTAATGTATCCTGGGCACGTGTTTACGTCTCGCATTGACAAATTATCTGTGCCTTACTCCTCTCCTCGGCCCCGAGCTTTGGATCTCGGGATGAAAGCAAGGTCCATGTGATGTGTTTTATATATATGTGTGTAGTGTATAACTCGATGAATATATATATATATGTGTGTGTGTACTCAAAGATAAAAGAGAAAGACCCCCCACGCGGTATAGCCTCAAGCAGAATGTTGGGGCAAGTGCGGTTTGCGAGCACCTATGAAGACCGGCACGGCACACGCGAGCGAGGTGGTGGTGTGGTGTGAACCACATCCCGACCGTGTTTGTCTCCACAGCGGCGATGTTTACACACCGCAACCAGGTACTCGTTGAGGCTGAGCCGACCTAGGGGAGGCCCAGGAACGGCTCAGATGAATCGTCACCGGGTGTTGGGTGGCCGTGAGCGGGAATCGAACTCGGGTCGCCGGACTCGTCACGCGGCGTGGCGCTCACACCGCGAACGCCTTTGTCTCCACAGCGGCGATGTTTACACACCGCAACCAGGTACTCGTTTGAGGCTGAGTCGACCTAGGGGAGGCCCAGGAACGGCTCAGATGAATCGTCACCGGGTGTTGGGTGGCCGTGAGCGGGAATAGAACTCGGGTCGCTGGACTCACCGCGAACGCCGTTCAGTTGATTCGTTCGCAGGCAGTCCACGTGCGTTTGGTGGGGTGAAGTGTGGGCAATGCCACTTCTCGCCCAAGACGTCTGGCAGAGCGTGGCAACCGATGCCCCTTTCACCACCAGCGCTGTCGTGAACAAGACGCTTCAGACTCTTAGTTTTTTCGGTAAAATCCCGTAGGTAAAATTTTTTTAATTAGAATTAATCAAAATAAAATAATTAAAAATCACGACGTTTCGGAGGCAACACAAGTCTCCGTCATCAGGTGGGACCGTCACAGCCAGATTTGCTGTATCCAGTGGGGCAGGGATTCCAAGATGCAAGTTCTTAAATACAAGTTAAGGGGGAGGAGAAGGGGGGAGTTTATCAGATACAGCAAATCTGGCTGTGACGGTCCCACCTGATGACGGAGACTTGTGTTGCCTCCGAAACGTCGTGATTTTTTTATTTGTATTATTATTTTATTTTTTATTAATTTTAATTTCATTTTTTTACCTACGTGACTTTACCGAAAAAAACTAAGAGTATGAATCCTTGCAGTCACGAAAGCTTCAATTCTAGAATGAATACACTTCATGGCCGCGCCTTCGCATTTGTCGACCGCACTGCAAGCTTCGAGGTGGAGCAGTGGTCGACTTGGTCATCCCTGTCCCTGTACCCAGAGTCTCGTTCGTACAACCATTCGCTCCACCGATGCAGGTACCGCCCGTGACCAAGTCACGATCCCGTCGGATCTCAGAAGCCAAGCAAGATTCGTGATGCGTGGATGGCAGCGCTTGAACGGGCGACCGCCAAGCGACAAGATGTGTTATTGGCTTGCGGCGCGAAGTTGTTGCACAGCAGAGCGCAATTCGGCAGCAGCAGCAGCGAAAAAAAAACAATTGTTGTATTGCACGTCTATGCTCCCCGCCTTCACACAAAAACCGGCACGTCAAGCTCTGGTCAAATCACCGCGACGTCTCGTGCGCCGTGGGGAGGCCGCTCATCCAGCAGTGGAGCGACACTCGGGGGCCGCGCTTGTGAGCGCCAGAGTCAGTGTTGGTGCGCTGCCCATGGGATCGAGGTGGCCACTCGCGCCGAACCGAGCCCCCCCTTACATAATTATGTTGCAGCAGCACGATACGACTGTTTTAAAGCAACTATACACACACACACACACAACTACTTTAAGTGATGCCTTTGTCTCGCGTGTTTATATTACGGTGAATATTTATACGAAACTGTGGGGAGGGGGGTGGGAGCGGTGGCGCAGCGGTGAGCGCACTTGCGCTATGGATCTGAGTTCACTTTCCGGGTATGGAACATCATTGACGAGTGACATGAGAAGATGCGAACCGGTCCACCCCCTCCTCCCACTCACCACTCACGCCCTTCCCCCACCCTCCACCCTCTTTCACAAACCCGCATTCACCAGCGCGGTGAAGTATGGTGAACCATACTCGTTGGTTTTTTCGGTAAAGTCACGTAGGTAAAAAGAGAAAATAATAAATAAATGTATGCAGTCACGAAAACTTAAAATCTAGAATATGGTCAACCACCCTCCCGCCCCTCACCTCCCATTAACAATACAGGCAGACCTTGCTCACAGCGCTCAAGATGCGCTCCTGGAGAAATGAGCGCTAATCGAATCAGCACTAAGCGGGGCTCGTTATAGCACGGCACACGTGGGGATGCGGTTCCCGACAGCGCACGACACGCGCGCGCGATCCGTACCACGTCCAAGGATCGGTTCCTAGCGACGCGTGGATCGCACGACATCGCCTTCGCTCACAGAGTAAACCTGCGTCCATTTACCATCGTCGTCGTTGTTGTTGTTGTGCTACGGAATGTTGTTCTAACACCTGTTCCCGCGAGTGACGGAATCCCGATGAGACCTCCGTTAGGTCAGCCGACTTTTCTCACGGGCAGCGAATATTGTGCACGTTCATGCCCGGATGGTCCATCGGAGTCGAAAACACATTTCGCAGCGCCGTCATTGCGACTTCAACCTTGGCGCACTACCCAGCGGGGCTGCTTGCCGTTTATGTTAGACGCGCAAAGTTCTGGCTCATGAATCTAGTGAGGCTCACGGATCTTTGGTGAGGCTCACGGATCTAGAGCGAGGCTCACGGATCTCGGGTGAGGCTCACAGATCTAGAGTGAGGCTCACGGAGCTCGGGTGATGCTCACAGATCTAGAGTGAGGCTCACGGATCTAGAGTGAGGCTCACAGATCTAGAGTGAGGCTCACGGATCTAGAGCGAGGCTCACGGATCTCGGGTGAGGCTCACAGATCTAGAGTGAGGCTCACGGAGCTCGGGTGATGCTCACAGATCTAGAGTGAGGCTCACGGATCTAGAGTGAGGCTCACGGATCTAGAGTGAGGCTCACAGATCTAGAGTGAGGCTCACGGATCTAGAGCGAGGCTCACGGATCTCGGGTGAGGCTCACAGATCTAGAGTGAGGCTCACGGAGCTCGGGTGATGCTCACAGATCTAGAGTGAGGCTCACGGATCTAGAGTGAGGCTCACAGATCTAGAGTGAGGCTCACGGATCTAGAGTGAGGCTCACGGATCTAGAGCGAGGCTCACGGATCTCGGGTGAGGCTCACAGATCTAGAGTGAGGCTCACGGAGCTCGGGTGATGCTCACAGATCTAGAGTGAGGCTCACGGATCTAGAGTGAGGCTCACAGATCTAGAGTGAGGCTCACGGATCTAGAGTGAGGCTCACAGATCTAGAGTGAGGCTCACGGATCTAGAGTGAGGCTCACGGATCTAGAGTGTGACTCACAGATCTAGAGTGTGACTCACGGATCTAGAGTGAGGCTCACGGATCTCGGGCGAGCCTCACGGATCTCGGGTGAGGCTCACTCGTTGGATCGCCCTGCCCGGCTGGCCCAGCCTGGGCTGGGCTTTGCTATTTCCACAGCGGCGTCAGCGGCACGGGGATACTCTTCCCAGCGGCTCCCAGAGCTGCCGCTGCTGCTGCTGTTGCCCTTCTCCAGCCACACGGTGGAAAGATTCGCCGGGGGGGAGGGGGGAGGGGGTGGAGGAGAGAGGGAGGGAGGGAGAGGGGGAGAGGATTTGGAAGTGGGGAAGTGAGGGGCGGGTGGCGGGAGGGGGGAGGTGCAGCGGGGGGCCGGGGGGGGGGATCGGATTGCGAAGGCCGCGGGTGGGAGGGAGATTGAGGCCACTCACGGGTCACTGAAGGGCGCTGCTGATGATGATAATGATGATGATGCTGATGATGATACAAGAGTTATGCTACTGCTGCTGTTGATGACGATGATGGTGATGATACAATAGTGACGATGATAGAAGGATGGTCGTGATGATGATACGAGAGTTATGCTGCTACCGATGTTTGTAGTGACGATGTATGTGTATGTTGAACTTCTTTCGCACCGTACCTAGCCAACCGTGCTAATTGGAGTTGCGGACGATGGTGGTAACGATGCAGGCGATGATGACGATGATGTTGCTGCTACTGTTGTTGATGGTGACGATGATGATGATGATGACATGGTGACACGAGCGTGATCCTACTGCTGCTCCTGCTGGTGTTGCTGCTGATGATGATGATTCGGACATCATTCGCCACTGATGTAACCGCGGCTGGGAATCGGCAGCCCTCGGGCCGTCTCGGAAGGTCGGGGTCCACCACGCAGCGCGCTAACCGCTGCACCACCGCTCCGCGCTCGCTGTGCCTCTGCAGATATTGTTGTTCTCGTTGTTCTTGTCCTCCGTTAGCCGGAGTATCTCCTCGCTTAGCCGTGACCCCCTCTCCACCCCGGGGGGCGGGTGGGGGGAACGGAACTCTACCCGGGCTGCCCCGTTAGAAAATAGCATCGTGGGTCCCCATCGCATTTCGCAGACACCTCCACCAAGTGGCCTCCCCACCCGCCCACCCACCCACCCACTCACCCACTCACCCGCCCACCCACCCACCCAAGCCGACGCATTTAACGCTGTAAGGAGAGAGGCGCGGGGAGGGAGGGCAGATGGGGAAGGGGAGAGCGCGGCTAGGAGTGGGGAGCAGGAAGAGAGGGGGGGGGGAGACGAAGAGGGGTGTGGAGTGCGCCGAGGTTCGGGAGAGTCGGGGAGGAGGGAGGGGGAAGAAGAGAGAGGGAGGGGTGAGTCGGGGAGAGAGGAGATACAGGATTTGGGAGAGAGAACGGGAGGGAGACTTTTGACTTTAAAACACATTTTATTGCCGCCAGCAGCAAAATCACTGGAGGCGATTCCGATATGAAATACACAAAGTCACCAGCAAACAAATGAAAACAAACGCTACAAATCCACGCGCTGTGGCGCTTAATGCACCGCGCACAACACGGAAGAAAAGTCACGTGGTGGTGGTGGTGTTCATCGCGCACGCCACGGTGACGAGCGAGCGCTTCAGAAGGTGAACACCACGAGGGGTGCCGTCCACGCTGGTACAGAGAGGGGCTTGTCCGGCTCCCCAGCGTTCGAAGAAGATGCGCTGCACATCAGAGAGCGGATGAGAGAGGGCGCACAGAGGGAAGTGGAGAAAGGGAGAGAAGCGGAGAGCAGATACAGTTGGGGATGTAAAGGGATGAAGTAAAAAAAATTACGAAATGATGAACGAAGCAAAGTGCCGAATACACCGAGCATCTTCTTGTTTCCACTGATCGTAAAAAAGAGAGGGGGGAGAGACGGGAGAGGGGACAGAGGGGCGAGAGGGAAGGGAGAGGGGGGGCGTGAGCGTGGAGAGAGAGGGTGGGGGGGCTGGGAGGGGGGAGGGGGTGGGGGTGGAGAGGGGGGGGAGAGAGGGGGGGGGTGGAAACTGGAGTCAAGCAGCGCTCGTGTCAGAGCCATTTTCGGAATCTTTGTCACTCGCGCTCTGCCCGCACCCCGCGTCTCGCCTCCTCCTTCTCCTCACCCCCTCCTCACCACCACTTCCTCACCACTTCTTCACCTCCTCCTCACCTCCTCCTCACCACCACCCCACCTCCACCACCTCCTCCTCACCACCTAGAACTTCACTGAGCCTAGAACCTCACTGCGTCTAGAACCTCACTGAGTTTAGAACCTCACTGAGTTTAGAACCTCGCTGAGTTTAGAACTTCACTGAGTCTAGAACCTCACCTAGTTTAGAACCTCATTGAGTTTAGGACCTCGCTGAGTTTAGAACTTCACTGAGTCTAGAACCTCACCTAGTTTAGAACCTCATTGAGTTTAGGACCTCGCTGAGTTTAGAACTTCACTGAGTCTAGAACCTCACCTAGTTTAGAACCTCATTGAGTTTAGAACCTCGCTGAGTTTAGAACTTCACTGAGTCTAGAACCTCACCTAGTTTAGAACCTCATTGAGTTTAGGACCTCGCTGAGTTTAGAACTTCACTGAGTCTAGAACCTCACCTAGTTTAGAACCTCATTGAGTTTAGAACCTCGCTGAGTTTAGAACTTCACTGAGTCTAGAACCTCACCTAGTTTAGAACCTCATTGAGTTTAGGACCTCGCTGAGTTTAGAACTTCACTGAGTCTAGAACCTCACCTAGTTTAGAACCTCATTGAGTTTAGGACCTCGCTGAGTTTAGAACTTCACTGAGTCTAGAACCTCACCTAGTTTAGAACCTCATTGAGTTTAGAACCTCGCTGAGTTTAGAACTTCACTGAGTCTAGAACCTCACCTAGTTTAGAACCTCATTGAGTTTAGGACCTCGCTGAGTTTAGAACTTCACTGAGTCTAGAACCTCACCTAGTTTAGAACCTCATTGAGTTTAGAACCTCGCTGAGTTTAGAACCTCGCTGAGTCTAGAACCTCACTGAGTTTAGAACCTCGCTGAGTCAGCTCGTGACTCAGCGAGGTTCAGCGAATCGCGTCTGTGATCGTGGATCTTGAGGAAAGTCTACGACGGAGCTGCTGGAAATAAAAAAACCCGCAACTCCCGGTGACGTCACAAAGAACGCCCCCCCCCCCCCATACCTACGACACGTTTGGCATCGAGTTATTTACTCACTTCAAACATATATTCTACTGCAACTTAATTGCACTCATATTTTTGTGAGAGAAATATATTTTTCCACTTCATTATACGGATGCAGTCCCCGTCCCCAACTCAGGGCACAGGCGAGAGAGAATCTCCCTGCCCCCCTGCTCCCCTTCCCCTCCCTTATCACCGGGAGCCGTCGAGTGACAGGAATTCCTGACAGGGGGACTCTCGAGTTTCACGGCGTTGCCTTCTCGCCACGCCGCCGGTCACGAGGCCCCGGGCCCCTACCGGTAAAGCCCCGAGCGGCTGGGACCCGCTCAGGTGCCTCGATCTCTCTCTCGATCTCTCTCTCTCTCGATCTCTCGATCTCTCTCGATCTCTCGATCTCTCTCTCGAACTCTCGATCTCTCTCTCGATCTCTATCTCGAACTCTCGATCTCTCTCTCGATCTCTCGATTACTCGAACTCTCGATCTCTCTCTCGATCTCTCTCTCGATCTCTCTCTCTCGATCTCTCGATCTCGATCTCTCTCTCGATCTCTCTCTCGATCTCGCTCTCGATCTCTCTCTCTCGATCTCGCTCTCGATCTCTCTCTCTCTCGATCTCTCTCTCTCTCGATCTCTCTCTCTCTCTCGATCTCTCTCAATCTCTCTCTCTCGATCTCTCTCTCGATCTCTCTCTCGAACTCTCGATCTCGCTCTCGATCTCGCTCTCGATCTCTCTCTCGATCTCTCTCTCTCGATCTCTCGCTCGCTCCCGGGACCTGGCCGACCTACCGGACACAAAATGGAGAGACCATTTCTCTCCCCTCATTGCGGCCGCCCCTCAGTGGAAACAAACGTACAAGTCTCCCCCGTAGGTCAAACGCTGCGGTGACCTCCAGTGGAGGTTGGCGCACTGCACGTTGCCATCGGCCGTGTGGCTCAGCCGACTCTCTTGCCAGGGGTAACAGACTTGTGCATTTCCTGTCCCACCAGTACTTACGCTGCCAGCGGCTCAAACTAATGTTCCGCCTTTTGGGGGACATCTTCAGGAAACTGGGGGTGCCCTTCTACAACAGCAGCTTCGTGTATGGGGTGGTGCCTTACCTGGCTAACAAGCGCCATGACCTCGCCAACTTCGCCTGTGCTCAGGCGAAGATGGCGGTGTACAGAACGAGGAAATAGATGCTGGAAGGTGACACTGACGGCTGCTCTGTGCTTCCAGTGTTCAGGGGCCTGCTCAAGGCGCGGCTCCGGCTGGAGCACGCATACCACACACATGTCGGTGATGTGCACGTCTTCTTCGAACGTTGGGGAGCCGTAAAAGCCTCTCTCTGTAGCAGCGTGGACGGCACCCTCGTGTTCACCTTCTAAAGCACGCGCTCGTCACCGTGGCGTGCGCGATGACCACCACCACCACCACCACGTGACTTTTCTTTCGTGTTGTGCGCGCTGCATTTAGCGCCACAGCGCGTGGATGTATAGCTTTTGTTTTTATTTGTGTTGCTGGTGACTTTGTGTATTTCATATCGAAATCGCTTCCAGTGCTGTTGCTGCTGGCGGCAATAAAAGTTATTTAAAAGTCATAACGTCTCTCGCTCTCTCGCCTCTCTCGTTCGCTCTCGTTCGCTCTCGTGGGGAGGGAGAGGCTCCGCTCCCTCGGGGACGACACAGACGTCGTCCGAACACGGCGGCCAGAGGACACGTCACGCGCAGTCAGCGCGGTGTTCGTTGGGAGGGGGATAAGGACATTTGTCGTCATTGTTATCATCATCAGCAGCACCATTATCGTCACCAGCACCATCATCAGCACCACCATCATTATCATCACCAGCACCATCATTGTCGTCATCATCATCATCATCAACACCATCATCATCGTCATCAGCACCATCATCAGCAGCACCATCATTATCATCAGCACCATCATCATTATCATCAGCACCATAATCAGTACCATCATTATCATCACCAGCTTCATCATTATCATCAGCCACATCATCAGCACCATCATTATCATCATCAGCACCACCATTATCATCACCAGCACCATCATTATCATCATCAGCACCACCATTATCATTACCAGCACCATCATTATTGTCATCAGCACCATCATCAGCACCATCATTATCATCATCAGCACCATCATTATCATCACCAGCACCATCAATATCATCATCAGCATCGTCAGCGGGAATTGAACTCAGGTGGCCGGGTTCGTATCGCAGTGCGCTAACAACTACACCACCACTCCCCGCACTCACGTGCTCACTCACTCTCCCAATTACTCACCCACTCACCACACCGCAGGTCGCCACGCTTCTTGTCTATCTGCTGACCTCCTCACTCTGGAATTCCCTTTTCCGATCGTCGTCTAAGTTTTGTCCCCCAAACTCTTTCTATCTATGTACGAAAGAAAAAAAAACCTGACTCAATTCAAGAAACGTATTACACTTTTATCATCTATTATTACTTGAACGGTGCTGTTTGTTGCTGAGCCTTTATCAACTGAATTGACTATTTATCTATCTAGGTGCCAGTGTGTGTGTGTGCTCGCTAACGGCATTTGCCCCAACAGTCTGTGAAGGCTATACGGGGTGGGGGGGGGGGGGTATCGTTGTCGCTTTTTGTGTTGGTATGTCCGACATCACCGATTCTCAGTCCCCTATCTCATGTGAGAGGGCAAGAAACGGAAACGCGAATTGGTGACATTTCCTGCCAGGAACTCCAATTTGATACCGGGAGGGTATTTCTAAAATTACACACGTGCGCGTTTTCTAGACGCACAAAGACAAACACCCCCCGTATATCCCTTTACAGACTGCTGGGGCAAGACGTGCCCACTTTAGCGAGCATCAATGAAGGCCGGCACCGCACACGCCCGGCGGGAGGATGGCAAGCACCACGGCCCGGCCGCCTTTGTCTCTCCAGCGCTGATGTATTGCACACCGCGCCGGATACGTATTTGAGGCTGAGTTGACCTAGGCGAGGCCCATTACCGGTTCATATAATCGCCACTGGTGTTGGTGGCCGTGAGCTGGAATGGAACTCGGGTGGCCGGGCTTGCAAACGCAGCCGCACGGCTTTCTCGGAGTGCAAAACTGCCGCAGCATTGGTTCGACACAAGCACACTCTGGACCGGTTTCGGCATTCCGTGGCCCATTAATCTGAGCCTGCCACTAACAGCTGATATGGCGAGATGTTAACTACCTCGCCTGGTATAAAGGAGGTCGTGGGTTTGATCCCGACCCTGACGCCTGCTGCTGTATATTTGGAGTTTGCGTGTCTCTCTCACCGTGGTCGCGTGGATTTTTCTCCGGGTCCTCCGGTTTTTTTTCCCCTCCCCATTAACAATCAACATTACCATGCGTTTAGATAATTTGTCTGCTATACATTTCCACGTGATAACCCACTTCGTTGAGGTTATTATTTGTGGTCAGGTCGCTTATGAAAAACAGCTATATAGCTGAGTGGGCCTTAGCTGGTAAATAAAAACGAGCTTATCGTTTATTATATAGTTTTCGTTCAAGGCAGCAATGTTATTGCTAAACTACTTTATTTTACTTTACTAGATAAAGCCCCTGAGCTATTAGATCTTTTTCAGAGGCGATCTGGCCACACATTATGATAGCCCATTGAAGTGGGTGATATCCTCATCACATCTGGAAATATATGTATGTTGAACTTCTTTCACGCCGTACGTAGCCAACCGCGTTAATCGGAGCTGCGAGGGATGGACAACAAACTAAACACAAAAGCAAGTTCTAAAGAAACGAGTTTTCAATCTAGATGTAAAAGTACATAGCGCCCGGTGGCTTCCTAATATCGGGAGGAAGAGCGTTCCAGACGGCCGCAGAAGCGCATCTGAAAGCGCGCGCTGCAGTGAGCGTCATTTATAATAGTGGCCAAATGATCTGAACGCGTGATGTTTCTAAATGTGGAGGGCAAAACCGGATGAATTCAGAAAAAATAATCCACGCCTCCACCACGGGGAGAGAGATCAAACGGACTCCAAATACACAAAAGGCATCGTCAGGATCTGGGACGAGAACCCACGACCTCCTGTACAGCAGGCGAGGGAGATCACATCTCATCGCCACCTCGGCGAGTATGTTGAGTTATTGACGTTGTTAGCTGTGCTTGTGCGCCACTGCCAAAGCAGCAGCAGCAGCACCGTAGCCAAATAATGAGTTGTGCATACACAACACACACATGTTTTACACGCATGCACGTGCCTGCAGGACAAACGGCCATACACGCGCCCGTACGTACACATGAACGTGATAGCACCGGCGACACCAGCTGTTCTCGCCACCAGCTGTTGTTGTATTACGATCTGCTGTCTTCCTTACGCATGCTGGGTGGAGTGAGCGGCTGCGCAGCGCGAGTGCAAAGCCCCCCGTGTTTTGTGGCGTGTAAACGATTCGATAGATTCACGAATCGATTATTTTAAACGTAGAGTGGGGAATACAGCGGCACTGCAGCGGCTGCATTGTTAGAGTGTGGGGTGGGGTGGGGGAGGGGTCACTGGCAGCATATAGTAGCCGCTCTAATCGTGTGCTAGAGGGGGGAGGTGGGTGGTTATTTTCGACCACGCAACATCGCTGTCTTTCTAATGATGTTAGTGGGCGGCTCGGCCCAATGCTGTCACTGCAAAAGGGCCCCTTGCCGCGCGAGATGTGTCTGTTACTCGCCGGTGAAACACCAGTCAAAACGAACCCCGAGTGAATCGTGATAACAATAACAATACGCAAGATCGCGAACAATGTCGACCACGCCTGCATGATGACTCTCTAACGATGGGTGGCGACGATGACGACGACGACGACGACAATCCTCACGCTTCCCAGCCTCCCCACCCACACACCACCTCCCTGTTCATTCTCGAGTCAAACGAAACTTAACACACGCAAAAAATATAATTCACATCTTTAGGCGATAACTACATTTTAATTAAACAATGTGCTCGCTTACAGCGCAGTTTTAATGAGCGGCGGTGTGGCCTAGGGAGAGAACACACAGAATGGAAATGCGAAGCGTAATGCTCGCTACACTTGGTGGGGGGGAGGGGGGGGGGTCGGGCAATGTGAGCCACTGGACATCTGCGGGACAGAAAGAGCTTCACAGCCCATCGGATTCTTCCGCGCAAAAATAAATATTCTGACTCTGAGCCGCGAGCCAACGGTCACATTTGCACGGAGCGCAGAATTCATTTGCGAGCAATTCCCAAGGCAGCCGCCGACGCCTGGACTTGGCCGCCGTTAATTAGCGCGGCCAGACCCTGGCAACGAAGCGATGGTAATTGAAGCGTCTCGGCCTCAAGCCTCGAGCCACCGACTTCCAGTCCGATAGCGCTGGCACGACGCGACAGCCCCATGGACCCAACCGCAGCCGTCCATCATCACCACGAAGCCGAGCGCGAACGGGATAGCCCCAAGCGCCAGTCGTGGCCCCTGGTCACACAACCTTCACACTAAGCCGGTGGTCTTCTTCTTCTTCTTGGTTCTTTCGGTAAAGTCACGTAGAATGGAAACAAAAATATTAATAATAAAATAATTCTCACGACGTTTCGGCCACAACGCAAGCAGCCGTCATCAGGTGAAGACCAGGTCGCCAACCAAATAGCAAGAAGAGGCATTTTATTTGGAATCCGCTAACAACAAAAAGTCAGTATGTCAAGAGCCGCAATGAATACGAGACGATCCTTGGTAAATGAATAATGTCACGAAGCACTCCTGCACTAACCCGGGCGCTAACACGACAGCCACAAGCGCAAGTAATAGCCCTGACCACAGCCGTGTGGGGAGTGGTGGTGCGGTGGTTAGCGCACCGCGATACGACCGACAGCAGTGGCGAGTATTTGAGCCGGTTGTGGGCCTCTCCTCGGCCGGCCAGACCTGCGTATGAGCCCATTACGCGGTGTGCGAATCAACAATCGGCACTGGGGAGACAAAGACGGCCGGGCGTGTTGTATTGGCCACCCACCGCGGCGTGCCGGCCCTACTTCGCAATTGCTCGCGAACACCACGCGGCCCATCAACAGTCTGCTAACAAATCTAGACTTGAAGCTTTCGTGACTGCAAGGAATCATATTCGTAGGTGTTTTCGGTAAAGTCACGTAGGTAAAACATCAAAATTAATAAAAATAATAAAATAAAATAAAGATCACGACGTTTCGGAGGCAACACAAGTCTCCGTCATCAGGTGGGACAGTCACAGCCAGAAGCAGAAGCAGAAACGGTTTTAATCGCCATGTAAGTTTGCACAAACAAGGAATTCACTATGGCGGGACGGTGCATACATTGAACAAGTAGGAATCTTAACTTATATAAAAGGTATACACTCTAACTATACTAACGTTACAAAGTATAAGTAATACCAAAGGGCTAAAATCTTTAAAATTATGAATAAGTAGACCTTATAAAATGCGAATGTAAAATGTTAATTAGCCGTATTAAGCAATCTTAAAATACAAAAATACAAATAAGATCAGCTGCATCAAGTGAGGCAATGATTCAAGATGTAATCCCTTAAAAGCGAGTTGAGGGGGGAGGAGAGGGGGGGGGGGCTCATCAGAATGTGGTAGCCAATGAATGGAAAGTATCGGGAGAGAGGGGTCTGCTAACACTAGATTTGAAGCGAGTCTCACTTGATACAGCTTTCGTGCTGTGACGGTTCCACCTGAAGACGGAAGCTTGTGTTGCCTCCGAAACGTCGTGATTTTTATTTAATTTTTTATTTTACTTTTATTAATTTTAATGTTTTACCTACGTGACTTTACCGAAAAAACCTAAGAATATATAGTCTGCTAACAGACTATGACGGGCCATCTATGTGTTTATCTGCGTGCGCGTGTGTGTGTGCGTGGTTTTTTTTGTTTAAAAAAAAGTGTTCCCGACAACCCAAGGTGATGGAAGAAAAAAAACCCACAAACACAGCCATTTCTATATATATTTGAGAAATAGGTTTTACCCTTTCTGGCAATAAAACAGTTGCGTTAAGGTGTTAAACCACCAAACTGAAACCTTTTGCAAGGGATCACGTCTGCATTAACCACATATTGTACTCGTGGCGAACATGCAAACACATACTATCAGATCATGTTTTTCCATCTTATCAGAGTATGTTTTTTTGTCTGCACGTTCACCACGAGCATCTGCGGTTACTGCAGCCACGATTCCTTGCAAAAGGTTTCAGTTTAGTGTTTCAACACCTTAACGCAAGTATTTTTTATTTTTTTGCCAGAAAGGGTAAAACCTATATTTCTATATATGTTTGTAATGCTGGCAAGGGAGGTCCCGTGACGCAGTCACTTCTCAGCGGCGTGTGGAGTCGAGAGGAGTCCCCGGGTCGCCCTCCCACAGAGGCCCGCGTCTCACGGGGTTATTGACGCCCGGGTTCCACGTGGAATTTTCTCCAGTTATTGAGCTTCCAAACATGGCACGCGTTTTTTTCGGTTTTGTTGAGATTCTTATTATTGCCATTGTTGTTATTGTTGTTATCATTGCTTTGCTTTATATATTTTTTTTTTCCCCGAACGTCTGCAATTTTGAAATTTCTCGCCATCTCTTTGCGGTGGTGGGTGGTGGGGGAGGGGGCGTGGGGGATAACGCATTGGCACAGCAGTTTGCCGTGCACGTGATGGTGGGGAGCGGTGGCGCAGTGGTTAGCGCGCTCCCGCTACGAAATCCAGTGAGCCGAGTTCAATTCCCCCCCCCCCCCCCGCGGCCGACACCGGTGATGATTATCTGAAGCGGTCTTGGGGCCTCCTCTAGGTCGACTCAGCCTCAAATGAGTACCTGATGCGGTGTGTAAACATCGCCACTGGGGAGACAAACGTGGTCGGGCGTGTATGTATGTAAGTTGAACTTATTTCGCACCGTACGTAGCCAACCGTGCTAATCGGAGGCGCGTAGTGCTGGTAACCCCCCCGCCCTCGTGTACCGTTCAGGCCTTCGAAGGTGCTACTCGCTTACAGCACTTTCCACAAACAGTATGTTAAAGGCTATATGGTGGATCTTTGTCTTCACACACACACACACGTATATAAAATCGAAACGCTACAGGCAAAAACTAATTTGAAGCCGAGAGCAAAACACATCTTCGATCCGCCAGACAAGCAACTTTGAGAACACGGTGGCCAAGCGGCAGGTAATGAAACTGTGAAATGAGTGGACGCCTGAACAGATTCAAACCCCTTCACTCTGCAATATCATCTGATGCTGCAGCAGCAGCAGCAACAGAAGCCATCGGTCTCTGCCTGTGGGCTATGGGCGGAGGTTACGCGGCCCAGTGGTAGGCAGCGCGTGTGCTGCCCGTTGCAGAGGTTAGCGGTTCGTAACTTAACGGCCGCCCTGATTAATACTGCCCCGGTGTGTTAGCTACGAAACAAACAACGAAACCGGCTACGCGCCGCCCGTCTGCTGCACGCTGCATCATGACAGAGCCCGCCACAGCGAATGCTGTCGTAGGCCACGTGTGCAGGCCACGTGCGTTACGGGCCAACGTTGGCAAGTAAAAAAAAACTAATAAAAAGTGGAGTACTCGAAAATGACCTCGTTGAGTAAATCCACATCGTAGTGTTGTACCCCACTGAGCTCTATAGATATTTTTTTTCAGAAGCGTCCTGGCCACGAATGATAGATCCACGAAGCGGATTATCACGTGGACATTTATGGCAGCCAAATATCGATTTAAAGCTTTCGTGACTGCAGGGATTCATTTTCTTGGTTCTTTCGGTAAAGTCACGGAGAAGGGAAATAATAAACGCGTGTTGATTCTAAATGTGATGGGGAAAAAAACGGAGGACCTGGAGAATAAAACATTGCCACCCCGGAGAGAGAGAGAGAGAGACATACAACACTTCAAATACACAGCAGCAGGCGTCAGAGTCGGGTTCGAACCCACGACCTCCTGCACACCAGGCGAGGTAGTTAACATCTCGCCATCGTGGCGTCCCTAGGTCGGTCTCTCTCTCTCTCTGGCACCGAGACTCGAGTCACCTCCAGGCAGGCTCCGGGTTTCCCGCAGGACGTGTTAGGTGCTCGCGAACAGCACTTGCCACCAAAAGTCTGTCAAGGCTATATGGGGGATATTTGTCTTTGTCTTGTACGGGGTGATCCATTTCTAGATATGCCGTTGATTACTAATCATTCGTTTATACCTCCTGTATGCCATCCACTCGACTTCACCAAGCCGGAGATCTCCATGGAGCCCATAATACCAGGGCGATGGGTAACGTGCTGTTAGCGAGCACCTATTAAGGCATGAACGGCGCACAAAGGAGTGGTGCGGACAGAACCAAGCCCGGCCGTCTTTGTCTCCTCATATCCCATGTTTGCACCGTGTGCTCATTAAAGGCTGAGTCGACCTACATTTCACACAGACGGCGTTAAAACTAATTAAAGTTTCGCCAATGACGAGTGCTGTTAGCGCGTCGCACCGTGAAAGGTTGTACGTACGTGAGGTACGTTGAACTTCTTTCGCACCGTACGTAGCCAACCGTGCGAATCGTAGGCGGGGAAGGTTGTGTGGGCAGTGGAGTGGGGTGGAGGGAGCGGTGGGGGGGGGGGGGGTGCGTGAGTTGGCTCCGAGGAGTTTGGAGTCTGAATTCCAAAACCTCTGAACCCACTACCCTCAACCCAACCCTCCTCCCTTGGACGTCACATTAATCCATTTGAAAAACACAAATAAATTAGACACAGAGAGCATGGCCCAGACTTAATGAAAATCACGATAACCTTTCAACCACTGCCTAAGTTTCTGCTGTGTTTTCTTTCTCTGGGAGTAAATAATGACCGTAGCTTTGTAACAGAATATGTACGTGTCTGAGTATGTACGCATGTAACTGTTACTCTGAAATGCGTACGTATGCATGAGTCCGGATCACAATGTAACAAAAATACAATGAGGCAGTATCAGTGAGTCAATCATTCTCTACACTTACTCGTCTTCGAATTAGGACCGTGTTCCGAAACGTTAGGCTCATATATATATACACTGGCTTGTTTGCCCATCCCCGGACGGAAGCTGTAATATTTAGGAAATAATTTTGCAGAGTATAATTGTATCTTGTGTCAATTTAATGGCAGTGAATCTTGTACGAAAGTACGTCATCAAACACTTCACTGTATTTCATTGTAGCACCGTATATAACTGACCTTCAATTTGTTCAAATTCACTGTTCTGATACTTTATTCTCTTCTGCTTTTGGTCGCTGGGGTTGAAATACATTTTTATTCGATACAATATCTGGAAAACCACCGAGAAATGTCTACTTTACCATAACGTAGAAGCATAATTTAGAGAGGGGTACTGGCTATGTCCACCACCCCCCTCGTGCGCTGCACGTGCTTTAATAGGCACTCGCAAACTTTGGTGCGTCCTTTGGTCGCCAGATTGGCGCAGCAGCAATACTCGTGTAGCTTGGAGGCGACACGTTTCTCACACAGCCCCAACAGGGTAGCTACGTTCATAACACTGGTCAACAAAAAAATTACATTTTCTGGCCTGGACTTTTGCAGCTGTTTTAGACTAATTTCAGGGTGCTGATTCCAAATCTGATCTCAGATTTGCTCTATCACATCTCATTTTTATGCTGTCGGCATGCCCCATTTTCATTGATTTTTCCCAAAATTAACTCTGTCACTTATGATTGCAAGTTGTTGCGAGTCAGTGACTGCTTTAGTGTTAAAATATGGTGCTGTATTTTTAGGATAGTGTGTTTATAATATCATTTTATGTAGATATCCACATTTATTTAATATTTTTCTTCTGCAGTTTTTATTGAAAATGCAATATTTGATATCTCAAAAACCTGATGTGATAGACAAAACTGATGCCAGATTTGGAATCAGCACCCCAAAATTACATTAAAACCGTTGGAATACCTTATGCTAGAAAAAGTGTGTTGACCAGTGTAATCAACGTTTTTGGGTTAGATCGCGTTATTTATAAATGTGTCGTAACCCTCCACCACCCGACACGGCCAATCAGCAAAATATGTGTCACGTTGAATTATTTTATTATGTTTTATTTTTATTATTTTATTGTTTTCATTCTACGTGACTTTACCGAAAGAACCAAGAAGATGAATCCCTGCAGTCACGAAAGCTTTAAATCGAAAAAGACAAATAGTTCACTGCTTTAGCCCACCGGTGTGTTGAAGCGTGAAACCACAACATTTACAAAAAAAAATTTGAGTACAACGTTTCGCTGGTAATTGCATCCAGCTACATACCTATGTACACTCTTGGCGGGATAACGACAGAGGGTGGTGACCACTTCACGGGCAACTACTTGACCACTTCACGATATACTCGGACCAGGTCCACGATGTCGTGCCCGAAGTGCGAAGCCCGAGGGGTTGATCCCATAGAACAGCCCCCGCTCGACTCACATGACCCCAAATCCTTATCCCCCTGGGCGTGGCCTCGCTCCGTCCTCGGCCACGCCCCCTTCGGGATCTCCCCAGAATGTTCTGGGACCTCACATCACGTGTCCCCTTCGGCCCCCGCCCTTATCCTATGCAGGTCACGTGCCCTCTTGGGGTTCACCTCGACCGTCACGTGTGCCATGCCGTACTCTGGTGACAGAGAGAGGCTCTAAGACGCACGGTGACACTCTGCTCCCAGTGGCTGGTGCTGACACCACAGTGACTCAATTCACGTCACTACACTCGTGCAACGTAGCAGGGAGCTCCTGGATTCGACTCCAGATTCTGGCGCAGTTATGTGTAGAATGTGAATGTCCTCCCCGTGTCCTGAATGGGTTTCAATCTGCGCCCCTCTGCTAAAATAATAATCCACAACGCAATCAATGTCATTGGTGTTGGCTAAACATCCCCACGTAGCAAGACCCTCTTGAAAAACAGTCTTGTGGATTACGTACGACTCTCCTGCGCATACTGCATGAGCAATTATTTTAATCGCCATACCAACAGCCGCAACACACGTCTCGATATAATCATCTCAAGCCTCCAGTAAATCACGTGATTTGTGTGGCCACCCACCTCTCCGAGCCCTCTTCCCACCGCCGCCGCCGCCGCCTCCTCCCTCTCCTCATCATCTCTCCTGACCCCTTTAACTACCGATTCTCCATTCCTTTCCCATCAGTTTTCTCTTACGTCCATTTCATTCTACCCACTCTTCCCATTCTCACTAACTCACTGAGATATACGGCTCTTTTTCAGAAGCGACCTGGCCACAAATGATAGCTCAACGAAGTGGCTCATCATGTGGAAATGTATAGCAGCCAAATACTCTAAACGCGTGATGTTGATCCTAAATGTGGAGGGAAAAAAAAACCTGAGGACCCGGAGAAAAATCCACGCGACCACGGGGAGAGAGACACGCAAACTCCAAATATCCAGGCGTCAGGGTCGGGATCGGAACCACGACCTCCTGTGTACCAGGCGAGGTGGTTAACATCTCTTATCCACCATCATGATGATGATAAGAGAGGGAGACACGCAAACTCCAAATATCCAGGCGTCAGGGTCGAGATCGAACCCAGGACCTCCTGTATACCAGGGGAGGGAGTTAACGTCTCGCCATCAAAGGCACCCTTGACTCGACTTCCTCTTTCCGTGCTCTACTCTACGAGTCGCTCGTCCACTCCATTGAAGTCTTTACATTTCACTACGAACAAAGACAAAGATCCACCGTGTAAGTCTCTTTAACAGACTGTTGGGGCAAGTCCTGTTAGCGAGTAGCACCTATGAAGGCCGGCACGGCACACTAGGGAGTGAGTGGCCAGCACCACGCCCGACCGCCTTTGTCTCCCCAGTGGCGATGTTTGCACACCGCATCAGGTACTAATTTAAGGCTAAGTCGACCTAGGGGAGGCCCCAAGGACGGTTCAAATAATCGTCACTATTGTTGGCCGTGAGCGGGAATCGAATTTGAGTCGCCGGTTTTCGTAACGCAGCGCGCGAATCACTACGCTACCACTACCCTCTAGCACACCACACACACCACACACACACACGCGCACGTAATGAATACGCACATTCTGCGGACGTATTTGTCTAGCGATAAAGTGAGACATCAAACACGGAACGTAAAGACGCGACTGTTGGGTGGGGGGAGTGGGGGTGGTGCAATAAATAACGTGGCAACAGCCGATAAAGAACTGGAGTGTTCTCTGCATCGCTATGTCGGGAATACTTCATGGAACAAGTTAGACTTTTTATAATTCCTGAGCTGCTTGCATTGCGTGGCGGTCGCGTAGAGCACCCTCGCTTCTGCCTTTCTTCGGGAGTTAAACACACACCCGTGAGGCTAGCGTGGGGTAGTTGGGGTTACGCTGTACGCGATGCGTATGGGTCTGTGTCGTCCAGACGGTCGTTCTCCCGGCACGGCAATTGGTTCAATTCGATGGTTAAGCGAAAAATTAAAGCCATCAGTGGGTAAAGTACAATGGGCAGATCGTGTATCGTGGGGTAAAGTGTGGGTGCTCCCACTCTCTTTCAGTACGCATGATCAGCGTGGAAGAGTAGGCCAAATGCCCTCTATAGCGGCTCTCTCGTGCGAGGCCAGGACCGTGCCTTCAACTTCCTAAACTACATCACACGTTACGTAATAATCCGCAGCTCATTTGGTAATGCACTGCTGGATGAATGCCACGTGTACTAATTCACAAGAATATACACAAAGCGATTTAAAAAGAAATTGAATGGATAGCGATAGCCGCTGGTTAGTTCGTCAACTTTCTTATGATGTCCCAGGTAGCCCAGTGCCCTACATGGTCACGTGCGATCTCCAACGACACGATATCCGCTCCCACTGCTGGATGGACAGATGTGGAGAGGGGGCGATTTAATAAATGTGCAAAATTCCCAATGCATCAATGTTCAAACCCCAAGCCGGGAGATCGAATGGAGCCGGCCACACTCTGGATTGCAAGTTCCGTGTGCTAACCATCACATTCACTGCAACATTCTATCATCCAATAATTATTTCAATAATAATAATAATAACAACGATTAAGGATGATAATGACAGCATCGAAGCATCAATCGTGCCATCAGCATTTCGGCGCAAAGCTGAAACTGTCTATTTTTTTTATTTTATTTTAACAGAACGCATTAAAATTGTTTCTGTCAATTGAAACTAAACAGGAATAAATCCGAACCCCAGTGAGCGCATTCCAACATCGGCGGGAGCCGCGGTGCCTTCAGGCGTGGCCGGCCCCGAGCGAGTCACTGCTCTGGTGTTTAATGCGGCGCAGCTGTCAGAGAAGAAGAAGAAGAGAAAGAGGCTCTACCCCGATAGATTTATGTTGGAATTCTTCTCTTTGCTTATATATACGTGTGCGTGTAAAAAAAAAGGAAACTAAAAATAAATAGTTCATTATTCTTTTTTGTAAAAAAAAAAAGGGACGATAAATCGACGTTTGCGGCTCGCTGAGATGATTAGGCAACACTATGAGACATCCTTTACCAGTGGCAAAATATAGTAATAGGTTTCTACCCTTTCAACTGGTACAAAACTGACACCTTTATACAAGGCATCATGTTTGCAATAACCACAACACAAGCAGTCAAAATGCAAACAACAAGAGGAGGTCTCCTCCTCTTTTTCATAGTGTAGGATGTCTCATAGTGTAAATACTTACCCCGAGCTCTCAATACTCTGATAGTGCGAAGTTTTTTAGTTGTACGCCTTTTGGCGTCATCTGGTCCAACACCAATGGAGACTAGGCTCTAAGAAAAGCTGTCTCGGGTGTGGACCAATCAACTTCAAGGACAGTGCATATCATTATCATTGTTTCTTTTTGTTTGCATTTTGACTGCTTGTGTTGTGGTAATTGCAAACATGATGCCTTGTATAAAGGTGTCAGTTTTGTATTAGTTGAAAGGGTAGAAATCTATTACTATGATTAGGTAAGCCATGGGTTGTATGTAACGGACGCAACCCGATGATCGTCATCTTCTTGCCGGGCGGTGGTGGTTGCTACACACGTGACTGCCCGTGTTCCAGCACCGTAGAGGCTCACCACGAGAAGGCAGTACAGCAAGTGTGGACCAATCGCCCATCTGTGTAGTATTCCATCTGTACGGGGATCGAGCGTTGCCCCCTCGCGCGAGGCGTGCGTTTTCTCTGGTTTCCTCCCACACGTGTACAATAAACACGACTCACCATGAATTGGCTGAACGCATCGTGCAATCAAAAGCCAATGCAGCGGGACCTTGCTGAAAGACGTATCGGTGTGAATTTCCTGGATACATGAGCACAACTATTTCTGGTATTCCCCACACTCGCGTTGGACTCTGCTGCCTTCCACGTTCCTCCCTCTTCACTCGCTTGCGGGCCATCATCTCCACGTCCAACTCCACGGTCCCTCACACGTCCTCGTCGTCGTCACTCGGGTGGCGGGCGGGTGAGTGGGTGAGCGGGTGAGTGGGTGAGCGGGTGAGTGGGTGAGCGGGTGAGTGGGTGAGCGGGTGAGCGTGTGAGCGTGTGAGCGTGCCGGTAAGTAGGCCGGGCGTGGGAGGTGAGGGCTGTCGGTCGCTTATTTTACCTGTAGCCCGCCTCGCCGGTGGCCTTAACCGCATTTAATCACGCGGCTGGGGAGTCGAGAACGGAGCTTGACCCATCCTCCCTGTACCACCCACCCACCCACCCCCTACACTCAACCTCCCCACCCACTCCGCTCGCTCGCCAACCAAACATCGAGTAGCAGGACCAGATTCCCCGTGTAAACTGCTGGGGATAGTGCTGATTGCGAGCGCCTACGAAGGCACGGCACGGCACACACGAGGGGGAGAGTGGCGAACACCGCGTAGCGCCAGAGTCGACCTAGAGGATGGCCCAGCACAGGTTCAGATATTCGCCGCTGTTTATTGGCCGTGAGCGGGAATCGAACTCGGGTCGCCAGCTTCGTAGCGCAGCGCGCTAACAGCTACACGACCGCTCCCCCACTAGACACGGTGGCGAGATGTTGACTACCTCGCCTGGTTTACAGGAAGTCGTGGGTTCGATCCCGACCCTGACGCCTGCTGTATATTTGGAGTTTGCGTGTCTCTCTCTCTCCCCGTGGTCGCGTGGATTTTTCTCCGGGTTCTCCGATTGTTTTTCCTCCACATGTAGAATCAACATCACGCGTTTAGAGTATTTGGCTGCTATACATTTCTACACGATTAGCCACCTCGTTGCGCTATCATTTGTGATGATAGCCAGGTCGCTTAGTGAACAAAAACAAGAGTTATAAAGCTTAGTGGGGCCTTACTTGGGAAACAAATATTTGTGTTCAATATTTTTTTAAATATATATATTAAAAAAATTGTGCGAGACGGGTTGCCGTGCAAACGACTCCACACGCATCACCGCAGACGACTCACAAGCGTCGCCTGTTTAAAAAGAGAAAAACCGAGTCAACCATCTCCTCCACCCCCGCCTCGCACCACCACCGAATCCGCGGTTGTTTACGCGACGTCAAACACGGAGAGGCGATAAGGAGCGACAGCGCGGAGTTGTTGGGTGGCCCCAGTGTGGGCTTGGGAATAAACAGTGTGGCAAGCGCCCATTACCGACAACACCGGCGGCGGCCTTTGAAGATCTCGGACAACGCGAGAGATGAGAGGCGGCTCTCGCGTGAAGGCGAATTTCTAAACGAAACTATAAACTAAACTTTTGTGTTTAAATTGAACAGGTAAGGCACTTCAATGAGCCATTATAACGTGTGGCCAGATCGCCTCTGAAAAAGAGCTATTTGCTTAGTGCGCTTAGTGAAGTAAAATAAAATACTGTAGTTTAGTAATAACACTGTGGCCTTAAACGAAGACTATAAAATAAACTACAAACTATTTTTTAAAAATATATTTTACCAGGTAAAACTCACTCTTTTTCAGAAGCGACCTGGCTATCACAAATGATAGCTCTACGAAGTGGCTGATCGTGTGGAAATGTATTGCAGCAAAATACTCTAAACGCGTGACGTTGATTATAAATGTGGATGGAGAACCGGGAGAAAAATCCACGCGACCACGGGAAGAGAGACGCGCAGACTCCAAATATACAGCAGCAGGCGTCATGGTCAGGATCGAAACTCCGACCCTCCCACATACTAGGCGAGGTACTTAACATCTCCTAGCCACCGTGATGATGAGAGAGAGAGAGACACGCAAACTCCACATATACAGCAGGCGTCAAGGTCGGGATCGAACCCACGACCCTCCTGTATACCAGGCGAGGTAGTTAACATCTCCTGGCCACCGTGATGATGATGAGAGAGAGAGAGAGACGCAAACTCCAAATATACAGCAGCAGGCGTCATGGTCGGGATCGAACCCACGACCCTCCTGTATACCAGGCGAGGTAGTTAACATCTCCTAGCCACCGTGATGATGATGATGAGAGAGAGAGAGACGCAAACTCCAAATAAACAGCAGCAGGCGTCATGGTCGGAATGAACCCACGACCCTCCTGTATACCAGGCGAGGTCGTTAACATCTCCTGGCCACGGTGACACCGTGCCCAGCAGAAGCCACTGCGCATTACTCACCGCGGCTTCCCCCTCCGAGTGCCAAGCGGCAAAGGCAAAGGGGCAGCCCTGCTTTGCTTGCTTGCTGGCTGGCTGGCGGTGGTGGCATGCTACGCTGCACGTGGCTTGCCTGTGATCCAGCGATGTGTGCAGGCAGCGTCCATGGTTGTACGTAAGTATGTATGTGTGTGTGTATGTGTGTATGTATATGTGTATGTATGTGTGTATGTATGTTTGTGTATATGTATGTACGTTGAACTTCCTTCACACCCTTACGTAGCCAACCCGTGCTAAGTGGAGGTGTGGGGGAAGTACAGCAAACTAAACACAACAGCAAGAAGTTCTAAAGAAATGCGTTTTCAATCTCGATGCAAAAGTGCATAGCTCCCAGCAACTTCGGAAGGAAGGGAGCGTTCCAGACGGCCGCAGAAGCGCATGTGAAAGCGCGCGATGCAGTGACCACCTTCTTTGTTTGCAAATGTGGCGAAATTCCCTCCCCCTGCCCCCCATACCGTGAGTGTGCTCTAACCAGTAGAAGGCGTTCGAGAAGAGTGTGGACTAATCTCCATCTGTTCCACCTCCATACCCGTGGGCATCGAGGAGCCAAGCCACCCCTGGCCTGCCGGAAGAAGGCGGTAAAGAAGCACACACGTGGACTACCACCTGCTCCGCCTGGACGGGGTAGAGGCGTTCTCCCCCTTGGCACGCGTGGGGTTTGTACGGGCGTCCCGGTTTCCTGCCGCACGCAAGCACTCATTGATTGGCCGTTAACACATTCGATATATAGAGAACCGCAGAGCTTGGGCAATTGTCGGTAGCGTAGGCTCACCGCCCGGCTACCTTTCTGCTCGTCTGTGTTTTCACTCCGCGTGCCTCTGCGTCTTGTTCACGCTCTCTCTCTCTCTCGCTCTTTGCGAGAGTGAGTGAATACGGTGGTGGTGGTGTGGTTGTTACAAGTTGAAATGATTATAATTATATATTCTTGGTTCTTTCAGTAAAGTCACGTAGAAGGGAAATAATAAAATAATAAAAATATTAAACAATAAAAAATCTCACGACGTTTCGACTGCAACACAAGCAATCATCATCAGGTGTGAAATCCACAGCAAGACAATTTGAAAAAAGTGGCGGTAAATTTTCTTGCTGTGGATTTCACACCTGATGATGATTGCTTGTGTTGCAGTCGAAACGTCGTGAGAATTTTTATTGTTTTATATTTTTATTATTTTATTTTTATTTGAAAATATTCTTTCCGTGAATTTCACACCTGATGATGATTGCTTGTGTTGCAGTCGAAACGTCGTGAGAATTTTTATTGTTTTATATTTTTATTATTTTATTTTTATTTGAAAATATTCTTTCCGTGAATTTCACACCTGATGATTATTGCTTGTGTTGCAGTCGAAATGTCGTGAGAATTTTTATTGTTTATATATTTTTATTATTTTATTTTTATTTGAAAAACAATTTCTGTGGATTTCACACCTCATGATGATTGCTTGTGTTGCAGTCGAAACGTCGTGAGAATTTTTATTGTTTTATATTTGTACTATTTTATTATTTCCCTTCTACGTGACTTTACCGAAAGAACCAAGACTATGAATCCCTGCAGTCACGAAAGCTTTAAATCAAAATGATTATAGTTGTTGTTGTTGTTGCTGCTCACAACGCTGCTGTTGGGAGGGCCTCCACTTCAGAGAGCTCAAGAGGAGCCTCCTTCGACGAGGTGGCCACGTGTCTTGGGAGAGCGAGCACTGACGCTTTGCAATGCAAGTTGTCTTTGTCTGCTGTTTCTGTGCGTTTATTTTCGTTATTAGCAGGGTAAATAATTAGACTTATCATATAGATTTCGATTTAAAGCTTTCGTGACTGCAGGGATTCATCTTCTTGGTTCTTTCGGTAACGTCACGTAGAGAATTATTATGTTTTATATTTATTCTTTTATTATTATTATCATATAGACTTAATCATAATCATCAATGCTTTTTTATTTATCCAGATCTCCTCATCGGGCTATCGGCGGATTATAAATAAATTTGGTATTCAGTTCAACAAAATAAAAACAAAAAAAATATCTAAAAAACTCTGTATTCTTGCGGATTACACGGCACACTCTGGATCCCCCCCCTCTCCCCCAGTCGTGTATATTAAAACGACGCTTTAACGTGCGTCGTATAATCTGGCACGTGTGTGCACGTGGTCGAGATTTCCGTGTGTGTGTGTAACGTTATTAGCGAAAGTCTTGTTGGGTGGGTGGAGGCTGCATCTTACTTTCTGGCATTTATGAACCAAACAAATACATCTATAAACAGCGACGTTTATTCAGGGGTTTCGAGAGAGAGAGAGAGAAAAAGCCATTGGCAAAAGTGTAATTGCTCTTCTTGGTTCTTTCGGTAAAGTCACGTAGAAGGAAAATAATAAAATAATAAAAATAAAACATAATAAAATAATTCTCACGACGTTTCGGCCACAACGCAAGCAGCCGTCTTCAGGTGGCGAACAGGTTTGTCGAGAAGGCAGAGTCTGTTCTCCACCTGAAGACGGCTGCTTGCGTTGTGGCCGAAACGTCGTGAGAATTATTTTATTATGTTTTGTTTTTTTATTTCATTATTTTCCTTCTACATGACTTTACCGAAAGAACCAAGAAGATGAATCCCTGCAGTCACGAAAGCTTTAAATCTAAAAGTGTAATTGCTGTTTGGAGGAGGCCGTGTAAGTTTCAGGTATATTGGTCCTGTTGGTAGAATTCTGGCAATGAATGAATAAATAAATAACAAAAAATAATTACATTCATAAACATTGTTGTTCGAGGAAAATAAATAACACATGGAGCAAAGAAAATGTTCTCCAAAAAAAAAATCACACGCCACATTTCTCTTCCCACTACTCCCCCCCCCCCCCTCTGCTATTTTAGATTAAAGCCACTGTTTCGAGTAAACAAGTAATGGCTCGGGGCGATGTTTTTATTGAGGTTTGTGTGTGTGTGGAATTCATTTTTTTCTTCCCCTATTCATCTAATATCCCCACAAAATGACATTAATAATGTATAATATTAGATCACACACACACACACACGCGCGCCCGTACACTTGCTTGACTAAGTCCGGTGTGAATGTTTATTGCAATCAAGCTATGGATGCATACGAGACGCTGGGAGGAATGAAGAAGCATCCACTCTGTGCGTGAACTTTAATCAACAGACTTTGGCCGCCAAAGGCTCTCCCCTCGTTGTGCATGAACTTAATAATAATAATCATCATCATCAATGATCGATCATTCTTGCTTCATCATCGTATCGTTATTATACACGGGGTTTGTGTTATTCAATTGGGATTATACGTAGCAATCAGGGTAACTCGGCTGCAAAAAACAAAAGTGGCATGACCCTTCATGAGACTCGGTGATGCTTTGTTGGGTAAACAAGCGAAATAAATAATCTCTCTATAAACTTAATAAATAAAGCGCGCACGTTTGGATCATCGTCATTCTCGTAATAATCATCAACACGCTTGCGTCGTAATCTAACTCTGGCCACCATCATCAGCACGATCGCTGATGATTCTTGAATAATCGCCATCCACTTTTGTGTCATCATCATCATCATCCTCACTCTCGTGTCATTGTGGTTACTTTATAACAAGGTGAAAACATCCATTGAAACAACAACACCAACAAGTGGCCAAACCCACTCACGTATTTGTCACGCACACTTTCAAAGTTTTAGCGCTTCATTTTTAAATAAGAATTTCCAGCTCTCTGAACATAGAACGCTGACAATCCGGTCGTGGTTACAGGATTCACGTTGTTGTGGTTGATGATGATGATAGTGATGATGGTGATGATCGGAACTAACCGCTTGCGTACTAATAATAATGATATAACGCCGTGAAATCTGACACCGCAACAATCAGCGACGAGGAATTACCATTAGCGACTAAACAGCATCGTGCCGAGGATTTCTAGGAAATAGCAAATTCTCTGGAAGCAGAACTCCCAAGGTGCTACACACACGCTCACACACACACACACAGATGTATACACACACATGTATACAAACAAATATAAAGACTCCCCGTATAGCTTTTTACAGAGTGTTGGGGCAAGTGCTGTTAGCGGGATGTGGCGTTTCGCAGCGCATCAACCTCGATCTGGCAGGGAACAAGAGAGAGGATTTGAGACCACCACCATGCGCGGCCACCTTTGTCTCCCCATTGCTGATGTTTTACACACCGCATCAGGTACTCATTTAAGGCTGAGCCGCCCTAGGGGATGCCCAAAACCAGTTCAGATATTTTTCACTGATGTTGGCCGTGAGCGGCACTTGAACTCGAGTTCGTAGCGCATCGCGCTAACCACGACACTACCGCTTCCCACACACACCCAAACATGCATACCAACCAATACCAATGCACCCGCCACCACGGCGCCTGTGCCAGGCCAGGTGCACTTTGAGGCCACGCGAGATATAGAAGGATCGCTGACAGGAGGTGTCGGGACAGACCCAGGTGCCATGGGTTGGTTGACTGAGATGACCGGTAGATGCACCAGCTGCGTTTTAGTCGCTCCTCTGCCCTCCGTTGTTGCTGGAGGGCGACTGCCTCCAACTGCCAAGCAGCAGCAGCGTCCTTCACGAGCCTCCTCCACAGAGGCCGATCTCGGCACCGCTGGTGCCGGTCTTCGGCAAGTCCACTCAGCTCCACATCCTCCCGTTGTTACTCGCTACCGCATCAGCTCCATCTCTTCTCCAGCCCGTGTCGTGCCCGTCTAGCCCCCTCTATACGGCCAAACGTACACACACACACACTGTCTCTCACACACACAAAGATCCCCGATATAGCCTTAGCAGACTGTAGGGGCAAGTGCTGTTAGCGAGCACCTATGAAGGCCGCAACGGTACACGAGGGGCTGGGTGGCCAGCACCACGCCCGACCGCCTTTGTCTCCCTAGTTGTGATGTTTACACACCGCACCAGGTACTCATTTGAGGCTGAGTCGACACACACACCGTCTCACACACACACACAGTCTCACACACACACACACACTGTCTCACACACTCACACACACAGGCTCACACACACAGTCTCACACACACACAGTCTCACACACATAGTCTCACACACACTGTCTCACACACAGTCTCACACACACACACAGTCTCACACACACACACAGTCTCAAACACACACACAGTCTCACACACACAGTCTCACACACACAGTCTCACACACACACACAGTCTCACACACACACACAGTCTCAAACACAGACACACACACACACAGTCTCACACACACAGTCTCACACACACACACAGTCTCACACACACAGTCTCACACACACACAGTCTCTCACACACACACACAGTCACACACACACAGTCTCACACACACAGTCTCACACACACACACAGTCTCACACACACACAGACACACACCTTCACGCCTGCCTCTGCCATTCTGTAACGCATGCGCGGTGTCGGGATGTGGCTTTGAAATCGCGGCCGCATAAGCCTCACTTGGTGCTCGCCCCACCGCCTGCCAATGTCGGGTTCGTGCACTGAGATGTGCAGAGAACAACACAAAGGCCCCCCCCCCGGTGTAGCCTTTTAATAGACTGGTGGGGTGAGTGTTGTTATCGATCACCTATGAAGGCCGGCACGCCACACGAGGGGGTGGCTGGCTGGCCAGCACCACGCCCGGCCGCCTTTGTCTCCCCAGTACTGATGTTTACACACCGCAGCACCAGGTACCCATTTGAGGCTGAGTCGACCTGGAATCACACACACACACAGACACACACAACACACACACAACACACACACAACACACACACAGACACACAACACACACGCGCGCGCACGCATTCCATCGGATGCCCCCCGCAGTTTCGATTCTCGCTCACGGCCAACATCAATGGCAAATGTCTGAACCAGTCCCAGGTCGACTCAGCCTCAAATGAGTACATCAGTACTGGGGAGACAAAGGCGGCCGGGCGTGGATCTGACCACTCACCACCCTCGTGCGCCGTGCCGGCCTTCAGAAGTTGCTACTCGCTAACGGCAAATGCCCCACCAGTCTCTGGAGGCTATACGGGGGGGGGGGGGGTCTTTGTCTTTGACGCTATGTACCACGTTCCCCGCACCTCCGAGTAGCACGGTTGGCTAGGTACGGTGCGAAAGAAGTTCAACGCACACGTGGTTTTCTTGGTTTCACGCTTGTATTTTCATGTTGCGTGTGACCCCCCCCCCCTGCTTCACGGCCAGACGTCTTGCTTCGCGGTCAATAATCTTGCCCACTTGGATTTCAACTGGTGTGTGTGGCCTGTGTAATTAGCACTCACACCCCACGCTAACACACACACGCACACACCCCACGCTAACAAACACACACACACGCCACGCGCGCACACGTGTAACGATTCTCCACAGCACGTCGCAAATAATGTATTACTTTACCTGCTGATTATACGGTCAATACAAATGTGTGTAAAGGATAAAGGCGCAGCCTTGCAATGTCCACTTGCTGGCGGAAGCGTCTCCGCTGTTGAGCGAGCCACTCGAGGAGGAGGGTTATTTGGCCTACTCTTCCACGCTGGCCGGACGTCTCGGGATAGGTGGGAATACCCACATTTTACCCCACCGCTCGCGCGCTCGATCTATCGACCGATTAATTTGCGGTGGAACTCAATAATACTGCTGTGCAGACAGCTGAATCATTTAGAGAACCACAGCTCGGTTTCAGCAATTACAAGACATTTTTTAATGAAAAATATATACAGGGTGGTGGGCGTCTTTAATATTCATAATAAAGGTTTGTGGGTTAGATCGCGTTATTTATAAATGTGTCGTAACCCTCCACCACCCGACACGGCCAAACAGTAAAACAATGTGTCACGTTTACAATATTCGTCTTTTGTAAACGTGACACATTGTTTTACTGTTTGGCCGTGTCGGGTGGTGGAGGGTTACGACACATTTATAAATAACGCGCTCTAACCCAAACAACCTTTATTATGAATAATACTGGTCGCGAAAGTCTACGTGTCTTTAACATTATTACGAACCCAATTGAGCGAATCTCCCTCAACCGACTTGAATCGTTTGTTATCGGGTGAGTGGCTCCCAGAGTTCACACGGAGCCCGATACTTGCTGGGAGAACACGGGAGGTGGAGGAGGGGTGGGGAGGGGGTCCCGGGGTGCCGGGGGAGGTCCCTCCCAGTATCGGGATATTTCTCCTCCTGCGATGCTGCAGGAATCTCCCGTGGCGCGCCTCCGAGGCTCTGTGGGTGCGGCGGGTGGAGTCAGAGGCCACGGATGGCTCCGCAAATTGACAAGCGGCCACTCGGGCGAAATGCGAAATGCGATCGCACCGTTCGAGGAATATAAAACAATTGTATTTACGAGATGCATTACGTGCATTCATATTCGGAGTTATTTGTAAATCGAATGCTATACACGAAGGCTTGCCCATAACGCGTCGGTCTGACCATACTTCATGACGATGGTCAGTGTGAGTTCGGTAAAGCGGTGTTTGATGTTCGCAGTGGCTGTGAATGTAACTCATTCGTTTCGCCGGGTTCACTGCGCAGTGCGCTAACCACTGCGCCACCGCTCCACCATACTTGTGTGTGTGTGTGCATATATACATACGTAATAATAAAATATTTTCGGCAAACACCACCGTCGACACAAAGTCGGCGAGGGAGAGAGGGGGAGAGTGAGTGAGTGAGTGATGGAGAATAAGCTAATTTAATTACGGGCACGGCGTGTGTATGTTAGGGCTTAGACTGTGAAGAGTTGAGCGTTTGAATGGCAGGCCTGGCTATACGGTTTCTCTAGACAAATAAGACGCGGAAAATATGAGCCGGGAAAATTATTCGGGGACGCGAGAAACTCTGGTCCGTGAGTTCGGCGGCACAGTCAGTCCGACCTAAATCGCATGGAAAATATTTTTCCTAAAAGACCGATCTCCCCCCCCCTGCCCCCCCTCCCCCTAGCCACCCCCCCCCCCTCATGACCCTCCCCCCCCTTTTAAACACCGATTTCCCGCCTCTCGGGTCATGCAAACAGAGTGAGCGGGCAGCCCCGAAGCTCGCCTGTTCATTCTGAATTATAATAATAAGTCTGGCTCGTATTGGTGGTGTCAGAGTTCTGCACAACGCCAGGTTGGGCCGCCACCTTTGAGAGCCTGGGTTGACATCCTGGGTAAGCCACCCGTGCTGAAACCCCAGTTCGTGAACGAGGGCAAGAGAGTTAGTCTTTTATTCAATCAAGAGATTAGTATTATTACTCGGCCATAGGTGGAGGGTGCGAAAGTGAATTATTACATCGCGAGATCGTGAAACGTCGCGACGGCTTTGCGAGTTCCTAATCCGGCAGCGGATTGATCAGTTTTCAGTTTCATTTCATTTATTAGGTAGAGCCCTGTGAGCCATTCGGCTCTTGAATCGGGTGCAGCCGCAAACAAAAAAAACATGAACAAGAAAACATCTTAAAGTGACTAAACATTTTGATCATGGTTCATGATGATAATGATTGCGTGTTTTTGGGGATAAAGTGTGTGCACGTACTCCCACGTCTTGCAAATCGTGAGTCCAGCGTGGCAGTGAAGGCCACAGCACCTCAAGGAAAGGCTCTCTGGAGGTACTACTAGTGGAAGCCCTGCGGCCAGCACCTGTGATATTAGAAAGCAATTCGGCACCACGGCGGCTAGGAGATGTTAACTACCTCGCTTGGTATACGGGAGGTCGTGGGTTCGATCTCAACCCTGACGGCTGGTGTATGCTTGGAGTGTGCGTGTCTGTCTCCCCGTGGTCGGTAAATTTGTCTCCGGCTCCTCCGGTTTTCCCCTCCACATTAAGAATCAACATCTCGCGCTTAGAGTATTTGGCTGCTATAAATGTCCACGTGAAGAGACAATTTGTTGAGCTATCATTTGTGATCGACCAGGTCGCTTCTGAAACAGATCTATACAGCTCAGTGGGCCTTATCTGATGAAATAAAATAAATGGTTTAATTTACAAGGCTGTGCCTTTATACCTTTACTATGGTGCTGCTGCTGCTGACGATTATACAATTCGACACGTGCCCGCGTCTGCCCTCGCGACTTAAACGCCCACGGGATAGAATGTCTCTGGCTTTAAACGAGGGCGTCAGGCACCTGCAGCAAAGGAATCTAACTCCGAAACATCGCGACGGACTTAAAGAGAGTAGCGGGTTTTTTTTTTGGTGGGGTGGGTAGATGGGGTGGGGCAAATGAAACGTCGGGCCAACGCGGCTTTTAGAGGGCTCGGGGCAGGCAAGCAGGCAGGCAGGAGAGGCGTCTTCTGTGTGTACAAAAAAAAAACCCCGTCGCAGTCCATTACGATTTGAAGGTTTTCGTTTTCCGTTCTGAACTTCCAAAGTCACTCCGATTACAATGGCAGACGAGCGTCGCGCAAATCACCCCCCACGTCGTGCCGCCTACGACAGTGGTGAGCTCACCGCGCACGGTATGTACGTTGTGTGTGCTGTGTGTGTACTGTGTGTGTACTGTGTACGTTGTGTGTGTGCTGTGTGTGTACTGTGTGTGTAGTGTGTGTACGTTGTGTGTGTACGTTGTGTGTGTACGGTATGTACGTTGTGTGTGTGTGCTGTGTGTGCTGTGTGTACGTTGTGTGTGTACTGTATGTACGTTGTGTGCGTGCTGTGTGTGTACTGTGTGTACGTTGTGTGTGTGCTGTGTGTGTGCTGTGTGTACTGTGTGTACGTTGTGTGTGTGTGCTGTGTGTGTACTGTGTATGTTGTGTGTGTGCTGTGTGTACTGTGTGTACGTTGTGTGTGTGCTGTGTGTGTACTGTGTGTACGTTGTGTGTACGTTGTGTGTGTACTGTGTGTGTACTGGGTGTACTGTGTGTACTGTGTGTGTACTGTGTGTGTACTGGGTGTACTGTGTGTGTACTGTGTGTACTGTGTGTTACTGTGTGTACGTTGTGTGTACGTTGTGTGTGTGTGCTGTGTGTACTGTGTGTACGTTGTGTGTGTACTGTGTGTACGGTGTGTGTACTGTGTGTACGTTGTGTACGTTGTGTGTGTACTGTGTGTACTGTGTGTACGTTGTGTGTGTACTGTGTGTACGTTGTGTGTGTACTGTGTGTACGTTGTGTGTACTGTGTGTACGTTGTGTGTGTACGTTGTGTGTGTACTGTGTGTGTACTGGGTGTACTGTGTGTGTACTGTGTGTGTACTGTGTGTGTGTAGTGTGTGTAGTGTGTGTACGTTGGGTGTGTAGTGTGTGTACGTTGTGTGTACGTTGTCTGTGTGCTGTGTGTGTACTCTGTGTGTGCTGTGTGTACGTTGCGTGTGCTGTGTGTGTACTGTGTGTGTACTGTGTACGTTGTGTGTGTACTGTGTGTGTACTGTGTATGTACTGTGTATGTACTGTGTGTACGTTGTGTGTACTGTGTGTGCTGTGTGTGCTGTGTGTGTACTGTGTGTACGTTGTGTGTGTGCTATAGACGCTACTCGACAGGCAGCTGTCTGCTCGTGCGGTTTCACTTTGGAACGCATCTACTACTAATACTACATCTACTACTGATACTACATCTACTACTAATACTACATCTACTACTAACATCTACTACTAATACTACATCTACTACTAATACTACATCTACTACTAATACTACATCTACTACTGACATCTACTACTACCGCATACAGCGAGGTAAAGCTTTAGATGAAATGTTGGTGACTTCAGTTGCGATAGAGGAAATTGGTATCCATGGGTGCAAACAAAATCATTACAATTCATGAATGTTTCATGGTGTTTTCCACTTTCAGAGAGCGATTCGCCTGAGAAGGAAAACCATTCGAGCACTCGGCTAATTTTAGTAAATTCGGTTTTATTCCCCCAGCAGAGGACGGGATTATTGCGAATTATTTGAATTTAAAATAAATAAAAAGTAACATCACACTAGTCCCCGCGCCCATGAGCAAATTGTAATAAGTGTAACTGTAATGAATTGAATCGTGCCGTAGCTAACCGCACGTTCGCAATTTATTATTTTAAAATGAACAACTTTCTGGCGATGACGCTAAGTGTAAGACGCACACTTCGAGTGGAACAACACAAAGTCGAAGACAGCCACCCTCCGTGTAGCCTCAACAGACTTTGGGGGCAAGTGCTGTGAGCGAGTACTCATGAAGGCCGGCACGGCACCACGAGGGGTGGCAGCACCACGCCCCACCGCCTTTGTCTCCCCGGTGGCGGCGATGTTTGCACACCACACCAGGTACTAAATTGAGGCTGAGTCGACCTAGGGGAGGCCCAGGGTCGGTTCAGATCATCCTCACTGGTGTTGGCCGTGAGCGGGAATCGAACTTGGTTAGCCGGGTGAATAGCGCGGGTGTGAACGTGCTGTGCTAACCACTGCGCCACCGCTCCCCACGACGCACGCATACAAAAGTCAACAAAGACAAAGCTCCCCCAGCATAGCCTGAACTGACGGTTGGGGCAAGTGCTGTTAGCGAGAAGCACCTGTAAAGGCCGCAACGGTACACGAGGGGGGTGGGTGACCAGCACCACGCCCGGCCGCCTTTGTCTCTCTCGTGACGATGCTTTTTTTATTTAACACGTCTAGATACTGAGTCGACCGACTGAAGGAACCACGCCCGGTGCAGATCCTCGCCACTGGTGTTGGTGACTCGAGCTCAAACGCGGTGCCACGAATCGGGTGACTCAACCTCGAGTCAGCCGATTCATAGCGGCAGCGTTCCAGCCGCCTTACTGCCGCCACGACACAAAAGACAACGAACCCGCATCACACAAACAGCGGCACACAGCAGCGGCACACACGACCGCATTGCTTGCGAGCGCAGGTGGCGCTAACCCCTTCTGCACGAATGCAAAAAAAAACGAAAAACGGTGTTCACTGTGAAAATTGCATCAAAATTTGTGTCGGAGCCTATTTTTTGTTTCCCCCCACCGTGAGCTTGAGCGGCGTGAATTCCGCGAGGCGGGGGACCTGCGGCCTTGCACGGCGCTCCTCTGCGTTTCATGCCTCAAGCCCGATTGATGTGCATAACGTGGAACAGACGCGCATCGCGTGTTTATTCCCAGACTCAATGCAGCAGCAGCAGCCTTCTCTCGACTGCTCCTTGGGCGCACAATCTGTCTGGCTTTGAGGGCGCCACGGTGGCGAGATGTTAACTACCTCGCCCGGTATGCAGGAGGTTGTGCAGGGGTTCGATCTCGAGCTTGACGCCTAATGTGTATTTGAGGTTTGCGTGTCTCTTCTCTTCTCTCTCTCGCCGTGGGCGCGTGGAATTTTCTCCGGGTCCTCCGGTTTCGCTTTCACAATTTTTAGAAACACGCGTTCGTGTATTTGACCGCTATAAGTTTCCACGCGATGAGCCGCTTCGTTGAGCGAACGTTTGTGGCCTGGTCGCTTCTGAAAAAGAGCTACATGTTTTCGATTTAAAGCTTTCGTGACTGCAGGGATTCATCTTCTTGGTTCTTTCGGTAAAGTCACGTAGAAGGGAGGTAATTAAATAATAAAAATAAAACATAATAACATAATTCTCACGACGTTTCGGCCTGTTCTCCACCTGAGGACGGCTGCTGGCGTTGTGGCCGAAACGTCGTGAGAATTATTTTATTATGTTTTATTTTTATTATTTTATTATTTCCCTTCTACGTGACTTTACCGAAAGAACCAAGAAGAAGAGCTACATGGCTGAGTGGGCCTTGCCTGGTAGAATAAAAAATTGTTTAGTTAATTATTGATTTGAAGCTTTCGTGACTGCAGGAATCAATACTCTTTCCCACCTGATGACGGACGCTTGTGTTGCGCCCGAAACGTCGTGATTTGTTTTATTTTATGCCTACGTGACTTTACCGAAAGTTTAGTTAATGTTTTTTTTTCTCGTTTTCATAGCGCGCCGCTGTCCATTGGGTTCATGATATCACGATGTAACACAATTTTTGTTCCTGCATGGGTACTAAGTGTTATTTTTTAATTGCTCATGCCGAAAAAATATAGGAAATGGCTATTAATCTCCACAAACTTTGCTTTTGTGACCAGAACTTTACGTGAACGAATGACGCAAATGGGCACGTTTTCTCATTGAAAATAGGTAAATTTCAAAATATCACTGTCCTGGTCACTAACGCAAAGTTTGCGGGAATATTATCAATTTTCTGTACTTTTGAGGTATAAGCAATTACGAAAGAACAATTTTTTTGTGACACAGTCAATTATTATTAGTGTTGTAATAATAATTCTTGTTGATCTTGTTATGGTCGTTTGCCCAAGGAAAGCATCGCTACTGAAGTCTCAAGACACCTTCTCAGGAGGACGATGCCGTGTTGCTGCAGTGGAGAAGCGGTGGTTGAGTTGTGCAATCCAGATTGAGTCATTTGCAGGCATATTGTTCAGCATTGTGATGTTTTGGCCAATAGCAGTGACGACTTTTGATTAATGATTACCTTATGGGAGGAAAGCGGAGAACGCCGAGGAAACTCTTGCACAACAGCAGTGTAGGGGGGTGGGGGACATACACACTCCAGGCAGATAGATGCCCGGTTCGGGAATCGAACACGGGTTCTTATTGCTGCGAGAGGCATACGTGTTACAAGCCTCGCGGCTTTCTGGGAGCTTGTTTTATTTGTTTCCCTCCTAAGCATCCTTTGTTTTATACAAGCAAATTCTGGACCGGTTTCGACATTGAGCGTCTCATCAGCTTGCCAACTAGTATGCTTAAATTCTAGATTTGAAGCTTTCGTGACTGCAAGGATTCATACGCTTTGGTTTTTTCGGTAAAGTCACGTAGGAAAAAAAATAATTATAAAATAAAAGTATAATAAAATAAAATTTTTTATAAAAAATAATAATAAAGAAAAATAAATGAATTTTAATTTATTTATTTTTATTATATTTATTTTTCACCTACGTGACTTTACCGAAAAAAACCTAAGAGTATAGTATCCTTAAAGTTGACCGGGGAAATAAATCCACCCATCGAGACAAATGACGCGTGGCCTCTAACGCAACGGTGAGCTGGGGAAACGTCAATATACATTTTAAGTGCACAATATTTAAATTATTTCGCGACGCAGGTGGCGAGATTAGAATGTTGTCAATGTATCATCATCATCGTTATCATCATGCGTCACTTTGATATCGCGCTCCACACACGTGATAAGTCAAGTCCTGAAGCGCCAAAGGAATTCAGAAGCACAATTGAACGGAGCACATCACATTAGAGCCTGAATGTGTCGACGGTGCAGCCAATAGGATGGTTTAGCATTCGAATGCAACTGCGCACGCTTAGAATGACACCGAGATACGGGAAGAGGAAGCAGTGAATTAAAAAATGAGATACGCAGGTTAAACACCATTATATTGGCTGTAGGGTGACTTAGTATTCGATGGTTTGGAATTTAAATGCAAAAGGTGCACGCTTGGAATGACACCGAGAGACGGGAAGAGGAAGACGTGAATTTAAAACGAGACACGCAGATTAAAGGCAATCGTTATTGGCCGTTTGAGTGAGGTACGTGCGTGGGTGTGGGCAGGAAGGGACGGTGACGGTCGCTTTGCGCCACGCTCCGCTCGTCACCGTGACATCGACATCGCGAGCGTTGCCCTCCCGAAGCTTTCCGAACGGATTCGTCGTCTTTGTTTGTTGATCAATACACCGCTGGATGAAGGCCACGTCAGAGCCGCGGCCATCTCTCGCGATCCTGCGAAGTAATACAAGCGTGTTTGTGTGTGTGTGTTTGTGTGTGCGTGTGTGTGTGTGCGTGTTTGTGTGTGCGTGTTTGTGTGTGCGTGTTTGTGTCTTCGTCTTTGTGAGTGTGTGCGTGTTTGTGTGTGCGTGTTTGTGCGTGTTTGTGTGTGCGTGTTTGCGTGTGTGTGTTTATGTGTGTGTGTTTGTGTGTGCGTGTTTGTGTCTTCGTCTTTGTGTGTGTGTGCGTGTTTGTGTGTTTGTGTGTGTGTGTGCGTGTTGGTGCGTGTGGTTATATACGCACACACGTAACAATACTCATACTAATGGATGATTCAGCTCCCACCATTGCTGCGAGCAGGCAATTGCAGTGCTGCGCATTTGGCTCCTACCGCGTTGCATCGTGGCCGCTGTCTCCTTTGAACACCAAACCAGTGCGCCCCGTGAGTTACCAACAGGGGGCGGGGGAGGGAGTGGGGGGCGGGGGGCAGGTGAGGCAAGGGGGGGGGGTGAGACACCTGGAGACGCGAGACGTCGCTCCCTGAGTGGTGCCACCAACCCTTCCTCCACACGATGACAGCTTTATAGCCACCAACTCCCCTCCCCACACCCCACAACACCTCGCCCCCCCCCCAACTCGCTCTGCTGCTTTCATCGCGACGCAGGACTTGCTTAGAACCCTGCCGACCAACACGGGCGTCTTCCTTCCGACCGTCGCGCGGACGCATGAGCGCATTTCAAAAGGGGTGCCTGCTCACTCCCGCGACAGGTTCTATGCACGGCTACAATTTCTCCCTCGCCCTCCCTTCCCCCCCCCCAAAAAAAAAACATTCAATTTCGGAGTTTCGGACGCGCATTGTACAATAGACCCGATCATGTGAAGATCTTGGAAGCTAATCAGGAGTTGTGCCTGGATAGTCCTTGAATGTAAGACTCCCGTATATGGCACGTGGTCTAGGACAGGGGTCGGCAACCAAAATAACAAGAAGAGCCATTTCTTTCCAATTCGGTACAAAATTCAGTATTTCAAGAGCCGCAATGCATCTGAGTACATACGTACTCATCGTCAAGAAGCAGCCCGTAAAGAGCCGCATGCGGCTCCGGAGCCGTAGGTTGCCGACCCCTGGTCTAGGATATAGGCTGTAGAGCCGGTGGGTGGACCAACAGAGTGCATTGTTGTACTGTGCTTCTATGTCCCCACGTGTGTGCTCCCCGTCCTCACCAAACCCGTCTTGAACTATGACCCGCACGGCGCGGGGTGCGGGAGGCCCTCATCCAGCAGTGGATTGACGGAAGGGGCTGTGCGTGACCACGCATTGCCAAACGAGCTGAGAGATGCCTGATTCGGCTTACAACTCGAGGACGAAAAATATGCAACGCGCACAAAACATCAAACAAATAATAACAACGACAGAAATAAATTTCAAAAACGCGAAGTTGCGAGTGAGATTTCGTGCATGGCGATCGCTACGACCCATCACACCCCCCCCCCCCTTCCAGGTAACACTTGGTAGCGCTCACCTCGTGAGAAGACCCCCACGGGTGGATGGTCCTGTGAAGGCGATACCAACTGTCGCCAAATAAAATAAAGAGCGGGGGGGGGGGGGGGCGGGGAGGGAATTTCCACCACTGAAGGGCGCTCGAGAGGAGATGGAGCGATTAAGCGAGCGCGTGCGCGCATTGTGTGCGAGATGGATCGCTCCGTTCTGAGCGATGTGCGACGCGGCCACTTCGAGATGTTTCGTCCAGCGGTGGATAGACCACGGCTGCTGATGCTCATGAACAAAAGCGCGCACGTTCGAGCGCTCCGTTTAATGAGTTCGACGTGCGCTTTGCGGGTGTTTGACGTGAGCGTTGTTTGGTCTCTTTGGTGGAGGACGTTGTCCTTGACGATAACACCGCCGTCTTGCGGCCCCTTGCGGACGAAGAGTGGAGTGACCGGCGAGAGCGACTCGCACCACCTTGCCTCGTTTCAAGTTTCATGTATTAGGTGTAGCCCTGTGAGCCATGCGGCTCTTGAGTCGGGTGCAACCGCAACAAACAAAATATGAACGGAGAACATCTTAAAGCGACGACGCGCAACAGAAACATCCTGGATAAACCAGCAAATCTTCCAGAAAAAAAACGTATTACAACGCTGTGTGCAATAATCCCAGTGTGATGCAAATTAAACAATAACAACCATAATACAATTTAGATTAACCATATGTTTTCGAAATCACCAAAATAAAGCTATAAAAACAATGTAACAACAGTAATCATAGGAGCTGTGATTCAAATTTACACTAAACACGGATAAATGGCTTGAAATTTTTGAAAATCTTATGCGGATGTAGATGCTGCTGGTTCTTCACGTTCTGCAGATGTAGATGCCGCTGGTTCTTCACGTTCTGCAGATGTAGATGCCACTGGTTCTTCATGTTCTGTAGATGTAGATGCCACTGGTTCTTAACGTTCTGCAGATGTAGATGCCACTGGTTCTTCACGTTCTGTAGATGTAGATGTCACCACCGCCATCGATTGCGCGGCGGTTAAACTTACGACTCTCGGTCCGAACAGGCAACCGGACATACGGACAAGGTTTGTTCGTATCTCTGAAAGTTCGTAAGTCGAATGTTCGTAAGTAGAGGAGTCTCTGTATTGACACAAAAACTCACACTGTGCAACAACAACAGCAGCAGCAGCTGTCGCCAGTCGCTACACCTCCATATGCAACGAATTATATTACCAAAAATACCACGGAGTAAACACACACACACACAATGTGTGTACCTGTATAAAACACTCACCCTGTGCATTCCAGCGTTTGCTTGTATTGACCCGAAGTTGATACGAATGCAGTGGCTACTGTGGCTGACGATATGTGTAATATCTATTTACGCGGAGAAAAAATTACGCGGCGGAGAGGCATAGTATCAACGTATTTATTGTGTCACTTATGTTCTTACACTCTCCGTAGATATTCTCCACGACGACGCTAAATATGGTGCGCGTGATTGCGTGTGCACACAGAACGGACTTCAGTCCAACCAGGACAGGCAACCGACGTGTCACCAGCATCGCCTTCACGCACCGACAACGCTGCACCGGGTCCGACATTCAGAGTCTCATCAGACTTGCTTTCACCAAATGCGGCTGAAATTGAAACAACAACAAAAACACACGAGCAAAAAACACTTCCAGACGGGCCCGTGCGCGGCCGATGGTTCGCGTGTAATTTATATCCATCTGTTTGTCTGTCTAAGAGACAGATAATGACGGCATAGAGGTAGGCAGCGTCTTATTGTTGTCTGCGTGCTCGCTGCGTTACGCAGTGGATGCGCTGCGCCTATCAGCCCCCCCACCCACCCATCCACCCACCCCTCCCGTCTCGTCCAAGCCACGAAACTTCTGTGCACGTCTTCACGGAGACACCAAGGGGCTCGGCTCGAATATCCGCGGTGGAGCGACGAGTCTCGTTTCCCCGGCTCTGCCGAAACCCGAGCCCGGCAAATTGCTGAGCGCGGGGCCCCCGGGTTTTTTTTAACAATAATTAGAAATCAGATACGCGGCCAATTGGCTTGTTCTGTATGATTGAGATAATTGCCTTGGCCCCCACCGCCTCCCCGTTGCTGCATTATCCCTCGTCGTGTGCGTGGGAGGAGGGCAGAGTTGTTCCCAAAACGTTGTCCAAAAACTCATCACGGATCATCATGCTGTAAAAGGCACACACATATGAAATAACACGACAACAAAGTTTTGCTGGCTGGCATGTGCGCGCTCGTGACGTCACTGCGCACATCTGCGCGGTGACTTCGCCGAGCGTATTTCACTGCGTTCGTGCGTGCTGACGTCACGCTCCCCCCCCTCTCTTTACCCCCGGCCGTGTATTCCGTGCAAACGCGTGGGCAGTGCGAGTTTAAATCTAAAACCAGAACTCCGTTCCGTGTCTCCAACGCGTGAGCGGCGATACATTTCAGTCGGAAACAGTCCTGAAGCCTGTTCCGGGAATGATTTTGGCACCCAGCCGCTTGCATCATCTCGCGTTATTATTGTGTCCTGCTGATACTTGCGTTTGTACTCGTGGGATGATTGCGTGTAGGATTGTTAAGAGAGGGGAGAGGTAGGATGGAGGGGAGTAGCGTGAGATGAGAGGAGAGAGAAATGAGAGTGTGTGGAGTAAAGTGAGACGAGAGGTATGAGAGTGCGTGGAGGGGAGTAGAGTGAGATGAGAGGGGAGAGGTAGGAGAGTGCGTGGAGGGGAGTAGAGTGAGATGAGATGGGAGAGGTAGGAGAGTGCGTGGAGGGGAGCAGAGTGAGCTGAGAGAGGAGAGGTATGAGAGTGCGTGGAGGGGAGTAGAGTGAGATGAGAGGGGAGAGGCAGGAGAGTGCGTGGAGGGGAGTAGAGTGAGACGAGAGGGGAGAGGCAGGAGAGTGCGTGGAGGGGAGTAGAGTGAGATGAGAGGGGAGAGGTAGGAGAGTGCGTGGAGGGGAGCAGAGTGAGCTGAGAGAGGAGAGGTATGAGAGTGCGTGGAGGGGAGTAGAGTGAGATGAGAGGGGAGAGGCAGGAGAGTGCGTGGAGGGGAGTAGAGTGAGACGAGAGGGGAGAGGTAGGAGAGTGCGTGGAGGGGAGTAGAGTGAGATGAGAGGAGAGAGGTAGGAGAGTGCGTGGAGGGGAGTAGAGTGAGATGAGAGAGGAGAAGTAGGAGAGTGCGTGGAGGGGAGCAGAGTGAGATGAGATGGGAGAGGCAGGAGAGTGCGTGGAGGGGAGTAAAGTGAGATGAGAGGGGAGAGGCAGGAGAGTGCGTAGATGGGTAGTAGAGTGAGATGAGATGGGAGAGGCAGGAGAGTGCGTGGCTTACACACTCCCATGTGTTTCCCCAGCGGTGTCCTCCTTACAGATATCACGACTTGTGTTGCGAAATTTGTCGAATTCGCGTGAGCAGAAGAGCCAGTTCTTCCTCGCGCACATGCGCTCATGTGACGGTGCCCTTCGTCTATCTAGCAAAGCCTCGCCGAGTCTCATGACGATGGTCAGCAGGGGTCCCGCAAATTCGGGTGTTTGGCCAATCCCATGAATAAGTAAAAACATGTTTTCCATTAAGGGTTTTGCAGAGAAGGTTCCTCTCCTAGAAACATGGAACAGTTTACCAGCATTGGTTAAAGGTAACACCACTACGCTATTGAGACACTGAAATTCGAAACGTGGTCCAGATCACAACATTGGAACCTCCTTTGCTACTGGCAAAGGAGGTTCCAATGGTGTAAATGCTTCACCCCGAGCTCTCATACTCTGATGGTGCATTGTCTTTGAGTTGTGCGCCTTTTGGCGACATCTTGTCCAACACCATGTGAGACTAGGCTCTAAGAAAAGCTGTCTCGGGTGTGGACCAATCAATTTCAAGGACAGTGCATACATGATCAGAGTTGTGTTTTTTGTTTACATTCCGACCGCAGGTATTGTGGTCAATGCAAACATGACTCCTTGTAAAAAAGGTGTCAGTTTTGTTGCCAGATAAAAGGGTAAAAAAACAATTATCGTGGTCCAGATCGTTTGTTTTTTTATTTTTAAACCGACGCTGCTGATAAGACGCGCTCCCAAAAAGAGGGCCGTGCGGCCGATGGGTTGTGTCAAGATTTTAGGGACATTTTGCGTCGTTATTTTTGTCCTTTATGTAGCGAGACAAAAGTGGCTTCGGTGGGTCTCGTTTATTTTCAATTGACGACTCCCATGCGCGTGCCGAGGACGTAACAGTCGGGCGCTTTGCGGGCGTCTTCCACGAGCCCACTGCACACCGAGCCACCCCCACGAGGCGACCGCAGGGGAAAAGACGGCTCCCTGAACGGCTCGCAGCCGCACGGGTTGTAAAACTGCAGAGCTCAGCGCATTGCCGTGTAAGCGGACACGCGCTGTGATTACACTCGTCAACACACTTTTTCTAGCATATGGTATTCCAACGGTTTAAAGGTAATTTTGGGCTGCTGATTCCAAATCAGTTTTTGTCTATCTCATCAGGTTTTTGAGATATCAAATATTGCATCTTCAATAAAAACTGCAGAAGAAAAATGTTAAATAAATGTGGATATCTACATAAAATTATATTATAAACACACTATCCTAAAAATACAGCACCATATTTAACACTAAAGCAGTCACTGACTCGCAACAATTTGCAATCATAAGTGTAAAATCAGTGAAAATGGGGTATGCCGATAGCATAAAATGAGATGCGATAGAGCAAATCTGAGATCAGATTTGGAATCAGCACCCTGAAATTAGTCTAAAACAGCTGCAAAAGTCCAGGCCAGAAAAACGTTTTTTTTTTTTACCAGTGTTATGCGCGGCGAAAGTTGCTACTGCAAACGCATTTGCGGTGCACGCGTACCCCGAGGAGCGGTGGGCGCAGTGGTTTGGCACGACCGCGTCTGTGAATATCGGCCATCCCGGCTCGAGCCCCGGTGCAGCCACGACTCTAATGACGTCAGTGGCGCGTGATGTCTGAGCCGGGGCCGTTGCTCGCCAACCCTCGATATTGAGAGCGTATTGTTGAACACATTACGGGGATGATGCCGTGGTGTCAATAGCGGTATAGTATGGAACTGTGATGCAGCGGTCGACGGTTATAGCGATTGTCCACCCGAGCGCTATGAACGGTTACTCCAATGTTCGTCGATCGGCAGGTGGCGTGCGGTGCGGTAGTGTCTGGGTAGTGGCATGTGTTCCAAGACGTGTGCCCATAAATACCCGAGAGCTCTCCCTGGAGCTCTCTCTCTCTCTCTGGAGCTCTCCCTGGAGCTCGGGGTCTAGAAGTAGCTCTAGAGTTATAGACGACCTCGCTAGAGCTCAGTCTAGAGGGGCTTACTCGAGGTCTAGAGGAGCCCTCTAGAGCTCCCTCTAGAGGTCGAGAGGGACTCACTAGAAGGCTCCCTCTAGTAGGGTTCCTTCCGCCAGCAGCCGCGCGAGCAAGCAATTGCAGGGCTGCGCCTTTACCGGTATGAGTACAAAGCGCATCACTCTGGCACTCACGCGTTCACGATGAAGCTTCTCCCCCCCCCCGCCCCCCGCTGCTAGACACCGACTCCACGGGTACACCGATCCGAGCCCCAAACACGTGCGCAGCCTCGCACGCCTGTCCCTTCGTGTTGCGCTGCAATTCCCCCTCCAAGTTTTCCGACCAAATGATTCGAACAGCAAGACAGACCCCACCCCCCATCGCCCCCCCCCATCCCCCACGCTACCCCCACCCTCCCCCAATTGCCCCCCACTCAACCCCAATACTCCGCACCAAACCCCCACACACAATCTTGCAGACTCATAACTATTTTTTTTTTTACCAGGTAAGGCCCACTGAGCTACTTGGTCACAAATGATAGCTCAACGAAGTGGCTTATCATGTGGAAATGTATATCAGCCAAATACTTTTAACGCGTGTTTCTAAATGTGGAAGAAAAAAACCGGAGGACCCGGAGAAAAATCCACGCGACCACGGGGAGAGAGACACGCAAACTCCAAATATACAGCAGGCGTCAGGGTTAGGATCGAACCCACGCCTTCCTGTTTACCCGGCGAGGTAGTTAACATCTCCTAATCACCGAGATGATGATGAGAGAGAGAGACACGCAAACTCCACATATACAGCAGCTGGCGTCAGGATCGTGATCGAAACCACGACTTCCTGTACACCCGGCGAGGTAGTTAACATCTCCTAATCACCGTGATGATGATGATGAGAGAGAGAGACACGCAAACTCCACATATATAGCAGGCGTCAGGATCGTGATCGAACCCACGACTTCCTGTACACCCGGCGAGGTAGTTAACATCTCCTAATCACCGCGATGATGATGATGATGAGAGAGAGAGAGACACACACACAAACTCCACATATACAGCAGCAGGCGTCAGGGTCGGGATCGAACCCACGACTTCCTGTACACCCGGCGAGGTAGTTAACATCTCTTCCCCGCACCGCCCATCCTCCACCTTTCCTATCTCCCCTCCATCCAATCGTCTCCATTTCCAAGTTCCCGTAACCTTCGTTATTTTCATCACGTTTTCATTATTAGTAGTAGGAGTATTCTTTCGCGAGTTCCCCCCCCCCCCTGAAAGCTTCACTGAGTCTTAACACTCTTTTCACAGGAGGGTCCTGCCAGGGTTTCCACGCGATCACAGGGAGAACACGCGAACACTATGGGAGCCTCGTCGAACTTAAAAACAAGTTGACGCCTCTTCTTGGTTCTTTCGGTAAAGTCACGTAGAAGGGAAGTAATAAAATAATAAAAATAAAACATAATAAAATAATTCTCACTGAGAAAAATAAACATAATAAAATAATTCTGACTGAGAATTATTTTATTATGTTTTATTTTTATTATTTTATTACTTCCCTTCTACGTGACTTTACCGAAAGAACCAAGAAGATGAATCCCTGCAGTCACGAAAGCTTTAAATCGAAAATTAAGTTGACGCCTGTGCATGAAATAATAGGTGTTGCTATGTTTGATTTTTTTGGGGCAATATATTTCAGAAACTTTATGCATATGTCAAATCACGCCGTAAACGTGTTCAGTTATCAAGCAAATATAAATATGCTTCATGTAAATATGTTGCCTAATTTTCAACTGACAGTGCCTGCTGAATGGGCAACCTATACAAACAGATTTAAGTTGATACTCTTGGTTGTTTCGGTAAAGTCACGCAGAAGGGAAATAATAAAATTACTTTATAAAGTAATAAAATTACTTTATTATTTCCCTTCTACGTGACTTTACCGAAAGAACCAAGAATATGAATCCCTGCAGTCACGAAAGCTTTAAATCAAGATTTAAGTTTGTGAGCCGTCTCATAATCTCGGGCTTTGAACCCTTATAAAGGACAGTTTTTTTTCCAGACGCGATTTACACATACGTCCTGTACTTGAAAAACAATGTAGTATGTATATAATTAATTTCCAAAAAATCCCTAAGTGATGGGGTATCATTCGCATTATGATCGGGGTGGCGTGAAATCTACTATACAGCCTTCCCTCGCTTTACGCGGGTTCGGTTTGTGCGATTTCTCGTACGCGCAACGAACCAATATGTTGCACACTCGAAATGAAAGGACGTGGGCAGGTGCTCCAAATCGAGGGCAAGCACATTTATTTATTGTGGTTAATATTCATCTTGGGAAGAACAGCACCGTCCCTCTGTAAAATGCAACAACACGTGTGTTACAACCAGCCTTGCGCCCGAGTCGCCATTAACCATGTGACTGGTATATCCGCGTGGTCATTCAATAACCCTGCCAGCCACCTACAGGCCCGACTCCGTCATCACATGCTGCTGTACACACATGCTCTGATGCCCTGCACAGCACATCAGGACTTTCACAGAACCACACTTTACTCCCTTGCTGCACAATGACATACTTAAAAGAGTGATCCATTCCTAATGTGCCACATATATCTACCCAAGACTCGCTATATGCGGTTTTAATTCAAAACCGCATCGTGTGTGTGTGCACCAGCATCTCTCTCGCGCGGTTTCGCTTTGGCGCCCCATTTCTTTGGAACGCATCTACCGCATAAAGCGAGGGAGACTTGTATATCATCTCTCACCGAAACTACTTTAATATGCGTTAAATTCCGGTTGGAATATCGTGTGTGGTGGGATCGATTACTTTGGTTCGGCGTCCGCAGACCATGTTTTTTTCCGATAAATGAGGCTTAGCGTAGACCAAATAAAGTCTATTCTGTATGTTGTTCAAAAATCCAACACGTGTAAATAATCAAGCACGCGCAACAAATATACACGCCGTCGTCTTTTAATACTGCGTGGTTGGTAACAGTCGGGGGTTGGGGTACGCTGTGGGGGTTCAAGGGGTAGGGGTGGGGGGGTGGGTGTTGGGGTACGTTGTGGGGGTTAGAGGGGTAGGGGTGGGTGGGAAAGGGGGTACCCGACAGTGTATATGTCTACAGTGTATATGGCTACAGTATTTATGTGAGAAACTGCTCGCGAAATGTATCTGACGACAAAGCAATGGGCCGTGGTGTTGGCTGTAGTTTGACCTTTGCAGCTAAATTTCGATCTAAAGTTTTCGAGACTGCAGGGATTCATATTCTTGGTTCTTTCGGTAAAGTCACGTAGAAGGGAAATAATAAATAAATGTATTATTTTATTTAAAAGCTTTTATTATTATTCTATTATTTCCCTCCTTTGCAGCTAAGGTTACTACTGTTGGCCCGTGACTCCAGTCCTTGTGTGTGCATACGGGGGGTGCGGTAGTGTAGCGGCAAGCACGCTGCGCTCACGGTCAACACCGGTGACGATTATCTGCACCGATTCTGGGCCTCCCCTAGGTCGACTCAGCCTCAATTGAGTACGTGGTGCGGTGTGCAAGCAACGCCACTGGGGCGTAGTCGCTGGCCACATCCCGTATAGCCTGAACAGACTGCCCCAACAGTCTGTTCAGGCTATACGGGGGATCTTTGTCTTTGTACGAGCGGAGCGCAGGGGTGAGGGGGTTAATATTAATCATGGAGCGTGCCATTATAATTCAGTGTTCCGTAAATGATTTAAAAACGAACGCCGTATGAAGTAATTATTTACGTGCTTTCAAGAATGGGCCATTTCCCGAAACGTCGCCTATTATATATTGTTATTCTTTTGAGGCCAGCGTTATTGAGGCATGTGTACTAATAATAAAATATAAAAAAATAATAAATTTATGAAGTCAAAATGAATCGTAATTTACGGACCATCACCAATCCAATGGTCATGTCGGGTCGGTCGCGGCGGGCGATCTTTGACCATACTTCACCACACGGGTCAGTGTTTGGTTTGGAATCACATCGGGCACACATGCCCGGGCGTCACTGTGGCTATGAGATGTTAACTCCCTCGCCTGCCATGCAGGAGGTTCGTGGGTTCCATCCCGACCCTGGCGCCTGCTGCTGCATATTTGGACTCTGCTTGTCTCTCTCTCTCCCTGTGGCCGCGTGGATTTTTCTCCGGGTCCTCCGGTTTTTACCTTCACATCTAGAATCAACATCACGCGTTTAGAGTATTTGGCTGCTCTAAATTTCCACATGATAAGCCACTTCGTTGAGCGATCGTTTGTGGCCAAGTCGCTTCTGAAAAATAGTTATATAGCTCAGTGGGGCTTACCTGCTAAAATAAAAATAGTTTATAGTTTAGATTATCGTTTGTTTTAATGCGGTCATCGGCAGTAATCACAGTGTAATAGACAATATTGTGCACAACATACACACGCACGTTGGAGCCTGCAGATAATTTAAACTCACTTTTATAAAATATGAAACTGAATCACGTGGTGATCATTCATGTTAAATGCAACCTCACCGAGTACACGTGTGTGTGTGTGTGGATGTGTGTTTTGCGTCGTACAAGAACAATGGGACACGTTTAAATAGCAGCGAGATTACACATCGTCAACAATTCTAACGAATCGCTTCTAAAGATCGGATTCATCAAAACTACAATTTCCCAGGTCGAGTGTTACTGTTCAGTCATTAGGCCTGCAATACAAACCCCCACGCGTAGCCTTTCCAAATATTGGTCTCATTAGTTTAAGCAATCAAATGTTTACATACACAAACGCGCACATGCGCGTACATACGCTGCAGACACAGTCATCTACTCACAACGATTCCTGATATAGCCTCTAACAAACTGTTGGAGGAAAGCGTTGTTCGTGAGCACCTATGAAGGCCGGCACAGCGCACGTGGCCAGAAACCACAGCGCACGTGGCGATGTTTACACATCGTACCTAGGTTATCATTTTGAGGTTGAGTCGACCTAGGGGAGGCGCAGGACTGGTTTAGATATTCGTCATTGAATATTCCCGCACCTCCAATAATCACGGTTGGCTACGTACGTTGAGGCAGAAGTTCAACATGCACACAGATATCGACATTGGCAGTGAGCGAGATGCGAACTCGGGTCAAAATGTTCTTAGCGTAGTGCACTAACCACTGAGCCACAGCTCCCCACAAAAGGGATGGGGGGGGGAGAGATATCACGCACGCGTGAATATAAATGTGTCGTTAAACTCGCCACCACCCGACACGGCCAATTAGTAAGGGTTGTCACGTGAACAGAACATGCCAGTTCGTTACTCGTGCAGCACTAAGCGTTGTGTTGGAGAGGAAATGTTGTAAATGTTGTGGATTTGCTCTCCAACACACCGGTTAGTTTTCGATTTAAAGCTTTCGTGACTGCAGGGATTTATCTTTTTGGTTCTTTCGGTAAAGTCACGTAGAAGGGAAATAATAAAATAATAAAAATAAAACATAATAAAATACAATTCTCACGACGTTTCGGCCACAACGCAAGCAGCCGTCCTCAGGTGAATGAGAGACCATTCAGACGCTGTCTTTCCGACAGCCCTGTTCTTCACCTGAGGACGGCTGCTTGCGTTGTGGCCGAAACGTCGTGAGAATTGTATTTTATTGTTTTAATTGTTATTATTTTATTATTTCCCTTCTACGTGACTTTACCGAAAGAACCAAAAAGATGAACACCGGTTAGTGCTATACTAGTAACGAATTTCCATGGTCAGTTCACGTGACAAACCTTACTAATTGCCTGTGTCGGGTGGTGGCGGGTTTAACGACACATTTATATCTACGCGATCTAACCCCCCCCCCCCCCCAAAAAAAAAACCCTACATCACGGATAATATTGCTCGCGAAAGCCTCCGTGTTGAACTGAAATAATCGTATAAAATATAATGAATTGTCGAGGAACGCTTGTTCCCTAATCCAATACACGAACTGGCAGCAGCAGCAGCAGCAGCGAGCTGATTCCACCGCAGTGGAGGGGCCGGAGGAGAGAGGCGAGACGGGTGGGGGGTGGGGAGTCGGCAGAGAGAGAGCGGCGAGTGAAGCTCTCCCGAGCTCCACTCCCAGCCGTGAGCTACGAGCACCCAATGAGAGGAAACATTTCGCCTCCTGATTACAAACACGGGGGCCACAACGTGCTGCTAATTTTACTTCCAATTTCCCAGCTGCATTTCTCTCGCGCTCTCTCGTGTGTGTTCTTGTGCATGTGCGTGTGTGCGGAGGAGCGGTGGTGCAGTGGTTAGCGCGCTGCGCTCGCAGCCAATATTCGATGACGACGAACTGAACTAGTCCATGGCCTGCCCCTAGGTCGACTCATCCGTAAACGAGTACCTGTTGCGATGTGTAAATATCAGCACTGGGGAGACGCAGGGCGTGGTGTTAGCAGTGCCGGATGATCCTAGTAGCAAAAGTAGCTTCATATGCTCCGGACCCCGCACTTTCAAGGGCCCCGCGCTAAATGCTTTCAAGCTATACATTTCCGGTTCAGTGATTCTGCACTTGCTTTATTACTATAGTACTATACCGCCTTCAACATTTATGAACGACTGGGTGTTTAAGGTTAGCGAATTGTCGTGGCTGTATAGCAAATGAAAACATACAATTACTTGACTATGCAAGTACAAAATTTGTTTATAATATTTATGTTTTTATTTTATTTAGGGCCCCTTTATAACATATGCTACGGGCCCCGCACGAGCTTACTCCGGCACTGGGTGTTAGCCATCCGCCCCCTCGTGTGCTGTGCCGGCCTTATTAGGTGCTCGCTAGCAGGACTTGCCCCAAAAATCTGTTAAGGATATACGGGGGATCTTTGTCTTTGTGTGTGTGGGCACGTGTGTGGATGTATGCAAACTTGTGTACTGCAATACGAGGGGATGTTTCTATTTTAATTGTTGCATGTTGCACTTAAAGTGTGTGTGTGTTGTCTTACACTTAATGCGCGCGTGTGCGTGTGTGTGTTGCTACGGCGCTCGTTCCATGCTATGTGCATTTTGACTTTGAGGCCACGTGAAGTGTCGATGGCTCGCTGGCAGGTCACGGCACAGACCCACGTGCCATGGGTTGACTGCTGTGCCTTACAAAGACAAAGGTAGCCTGTGTAGCCTGCATAGACTTGATGGGGCAAACGCTGTTCTGGAGCATTTGTTTATTTTCCACAATATAGTTTTTTTTTGGGTTAGATCTCGTAAATATATAAATGTGTCGTGAAACCAGCCACAGGCAATTGGAATAAACAAATCATGTTTTAATTTATTCCCATTGTGTCATGACACTACTGGACATCTGTGAAATGCTGGGCATCTTGTCAAACAGAGCTTTATAGCTCATCGGATCCCTCCACTATAAACAAACACATTCTGACTCACTTTTCCTGGAGGGCCCTGCCAAGTTTTGACAGCAGGGGGCAATGACGACGACGAAGATTACAATATAATCATTTAACAAAATAATACATTTCGGATATTGTTTTTGTTTTTATTTGAAGGCGGTGTGGCAGCCCCATGCCCGACTGCCTTCGTCCCTCAAGCCCTGACGTTTACACCCCGCAACGAGCACTCGTTTACGGCTGAGTCGACCTAGGAGAGGCCCAGGATCGATTCGGATATCACTCGCCACTAATGCTGGCCGTGAGCGGGTATTTGACATCGGGGCGCGCCGGGTGTGCTAACCACTGCGCCACCGCTCTCTTCCAAAGAGAAAGATCCCCCGGATAGCCTTAGCACCTATGAAGACCGGCACGGCACACGAGGTGGTGAGTGGCCAGCACCACGCCCGGCCGCCTTCGTCTCCCGAGTGTTTACACACTGCACCACGTAGTCATTTGAGGCTGAGTCCACCTAGAGGAGGCACAGGACCGGTTCGAATATTCGCCATTGTTATTGGCCGTGAACGAGAATCAAACTCGTGTCTCTGCCGGGTTCGTGACTCAGCGCGCTAACCACTGCGCCACCGCTCTCTTCCACACACAAAGACAAAGATTCTCCATATAGCCTTAACAAACTGTTGGGGCAAGTATTGTTATCGAGCACCTATGAAGGCCGGAACGGCACACGAGGGGGTGAGTGACCAGCACCACGCCCGGCCGCCTTTGTCTCTCGAGTGGCCTGTGTTTTTACACACCGACCCAGTTACTCATTTGAGGCTGAGTCGACCTAGGGGAGGCCCAGGGCCGGTTTAGATAATCGTCACTGGCTGTTGGCCTTGAGCGGGAATCGAACTTGGGTCGCCAGGTTCGTAGCGGGGCGCGCTAACGACTACACTACTGCTCCCCACACACCCACACACCACACACACCCACACACCACACACACCACACACACCCACACACCCACACCACACACACCACACATACCCTCACACACCCACACACACCACACACACCAACACACCACACACACCAACACCACATACACCCACACACACCACACACACCACACACACCCACACCACACACACACCACACACACTCACACACACCACACACACCACACACACCACCCCCACACACACCACACACACCAGACACACACCCACACACACCACACACACACCACACACACCACACCCACACACACCACACACACACACCACACGCACACCACACACACCAACACACCACACACACCCACACCACACACACCCACACACACCACACACACCACACACACCCCCACACACACCACACACACACCCACACACACCACACACACCACACACACACACCACACACACCACACACACACCACACACACACCACACATACCAACACACCACACACACACCACACACACACCACACACACCACACACACCCAACACACACACCACACACAACACACACACCCTCACACACAGTGAGGGGTGGGTGGCGGCGGCCCACGCCCGAGTCTCGATACCGCCACCACCACTACGCGTCCACCTGGCCGCTCCCCACACCCTCCCCACTTCCATCACAGCCGGAGCCGTCACCTCGCATCCACAGCAGCGTCAAGTCCGGGGCTCCGAGGCGCAATCAGTAACAAGACACGGGGCGGGGGAAATAGGTTGGGGGGGGGGGATGATTGGGGTCTGGGGAGGAGTGATGGGGGAGCCTTTGAGTTTGTTCGGCACTCGAGTTCAGGTGTCCGCGTCTCCATCGCCACCACCACCACCACCGTCATCACGACTGCCACGGGCACCATCTCAACCAGCACCATCATCATCACTCGCATCACCGACCATCACGAGCAGCATTGCCAGCAGCACGACCAACGTTACCATCAGCGCCATCGCCACCGGCACCACTAAAACCACGACCAATACCACGACTAACCACGATCATCACCAAATCATCATCATCATCATTACCATCAACACCTCCACCACCATCCACCCCGTCCGTCTTCGCTATTCCCCTCGTCACCCCCAGCCTCTACCGCCCCCTCCCCACGCCCCCCCCCCCCCCCCAAAACAACTCCCTCGCTACGACCCTCATCACCACCACAACTGAAAATCGCTGTCGGGTAGAGAGAGAGAGAGGGAGCGTAGGGGAAAGGTAATTTCGCCTCTGGGCAGGAAACAAGTTGAGCTTGGAGGCGATTTGTCGTAAAGTCTCGCGCACACGTTACACGCACATGGCAAACATCACCAGGAATGTGCGCTCGGGTTTTTTTTTGTGGGGTTCTTTTAGATTTTTCGTAGCTACGGCTGCCTTTGATAAGACGCGCACTTCAAGGCGCAAGCGTGATGAATTGCACGCATTATTGCAAGGATAACATTTTTTTCACTTTTAATAAAACATTATTTTTGGTCCTTGCACATGACTGCGTCCTATAGATGTCACATTGGGCATCTCATCATCATCCATCAGCCGTGATCAGTCCACTGCTCGATAAAGACCGTCACCATCTGTCACAATTCTGCGATGTAACGATCCATCAAGCACCTGCACACGAGCTGATTTCCCCGTGAAAGAATAGTCCATTAGGAAAACCATGGAAAACTAATAATAATCACGACGCCGTTTTCCCTGTGAATGTGTCTCATCCATCCGATAGCAGGTACGACATGCACTGATCGAAAAATGTCGTCTGCATCGCGCGCTTCAGATGCGCTTCTGCGGCCGTCTGGAACGCTCTTCCTCCCGATATTTGTAAGCCACTGGGAGCTTTGTACCTTTAAATCTAGACTGAAAACTCATTTCTTTAGAACTGCTTTTTTCTGTTTAAGTTTGCTGTCCTTCCTCCGCACCTACGATAAGCACGGTTGGCTACATACGGTGCGAAAGAAGTTCGCTGCTTATCGTGGATATTGACAAATTAATTGGAATAACAGGTGAGAAGTTGCGCAAGGAAGCATGGCTTGCAATTGCACTGAAAGACGAGGTATGCATGTATGTTGAACTTTTTTCGCACCATACGTAGCCAACCGTTCTAATCGGAGGTACGCGAGGCTCACGCAAAACACGCACATTAGAGAAATGACATCGACGGTAAAGCATCAACGACAGAGAGAACAAAAAACGACTGAACGCAAAGGAAACGGACAACACAATCGAGGCAGTACAAACGAGACAGACCGTACCAAAATCATCGATTCGTGACAAGTACGACCCTCATCTTCTTCTTGGTTCTTTCGGTAAAGTCACGTAGAAGGGAAGTAATAAAATAATAAAAATAAAACATAATAAAATAATTCTCACGACGTTTCGGCTACAACGCAAGCAGCCGTCTTCAGGTGAAGAATGAGACACTGCCAAGCTAGGAGCTTATATATAAGCTGGGTTGGAGGTGTCTCGTTCTTCACCTGAAGACGGCTGCTTGCGTTGTAGCCGAAACGTCGTGAGAATTATTTTATTATGTTTTATGTTTTATTATTTTATTACTTCCCTTCTACGTGACTTTACCGAAAGAACCAAGAAGATGAATCCCTGCAGTCACGAAAGCTTTAAATCGAGACCCTCTTCTTCCTTCGCTCTGCGCAGGACGCATTTTCAGAGGGAGGGCCACTTTAGCTGATAAGACGACATCAGTGTGAGGGCCGCCACACATTTGAAACCATTTGGGGGTTTGACGGCATGACGGGGGGGAGGTGTTTTCACTCGTTGCGCATTATCGGAGGGGGGCCGCAATAAAGGCCATCAGGAGCCGTCAGTGGCTTGCGGGGCCTTGCAGTGAAGAGCATCGCTGTGAGGGATGACGCCCGGCGGTCGAGACTAACAGACGGAGTGGGAGCCAAAGCAAGGGAAACTCATCTTGCGAATGTGTGAGAGACGGAGAGATAGACAAGGGGGCAGTCAAGCAATAGCAGCGAATTGCGACACGTTCCAGACACGCGCGGGCACGTTACGTATGCGTCTTAACAGCGGCCAGGTTATTCCGCGTGAGAACGAGGGGCCCCATCATCATTCTGGGGTCGATACAATGAATACACCACATTGTGGGAAAATCGACAGTTGCTTTGTCCTGTGGGTTAGACTCGCTCCCACCAGGAGAATATGGAATTTCCACCACTGGCTCAGGACTGCAAACAGGCACCGCCCCAATGTTATTTGAGCAGGAAATCGCTTTGATCTATCTACTGCTAGATGAAGACCTCCCTAAGTCGTATGTGTGTCCGTATGTGTGACTGTGTATGTGTGTGCGTCTGTGAGTGTATAATATAAGCCAGATGTTGGTCCAGCCGAGACGGTGAAGTTTAGTTTCGTGTTTCATGAAAAGGAGCTGGGAGGGTCTGAGGCTTGACGCCACAACCACTAACAACCACATACACATACCAACACACACACAGACACAAAGACAAAGATCCCCCGTATAGCCCTCAACAGACTGTTGGGGCGAGTGCTGTTAGCGAGCACCTATGAAGGCCGGCACGGCGCACGAAGGGGTGGGTGGCCAACACCACGCCCGGCCGCCTTTGTCTCCCCAGTGCTGTTGTTTAGACACCGCATCAGGTACTCGTTTTAAGGCTGAGTCCACCTAGGGGAGGCTTATAACCTGGTCAAGTATGACTCCTCAATAATGTTATCCGTAACAGGGAATCGATCTCAGGTTGTCGGGATTTTGCACGCAATGCACCAACCACTGCACGACCGCTCCTCCATAACATCACAGATTGGGAGTTGGGAATTTGAAACGACATATTAATTGATTAAAACATATAATCGTGCAGGGCCGTTAAATACAATGTAAGTTAAAATAAAATAAACATATTTTTATTGTGTTCCATGGTGAAGATATAGCAGTGAAAATATCAATATTTTTGTTAAACACGTTTTTTAAAATATATATTATTTGATATTATTTTATTATTATAAAATATATATTTATATTATTTATATTATATATTATTTTATAATAATAAAATAATATATAATATAAATATATATTTAAATATTATAAATATATATTTCTATTATTTTATTATCTCCCTTCTACGTGACTTTACCGAAAGAACCAAGAATATGAATCCCTGCAGTCACGAAAGCTTTAAATCAAAGTTTTTTTTAAATTTGTTTATATTTACCTAACCTCTCTTCACTCCTGAAGGGAAGACAGGCATCGGAGTGCCAACACGGTTGCCACCTCTCCGTTTTAGACCCCGACAGTCCTGGAATTGGAATCGACAGTGTTCTTCGGTGGCAGGCGTTGATGTGTACTCAACGACAGTGTCGTAACGACTCAAGACGACGATGTGACAAGAGCCACTTTATTGGGACACAGCCACAGGACGGGACCCTAGGCTTCGTTCTTGTCTTCCAGCTTGTAAAATTCTCGTATCCCATAATAATAGTAGGGGTTTTCCCCTTTTTACTGGCAACAAAACTGAAACCTTTTTACGAGGATTCATGTCTGTATTAACCACAATACTTTCAGTCAAAATGCAAACAAAAAACACACTCATCTTCTTGGTTCTTTCGGTAAAGTCATGTAGAAGGGAAATAATAAAATAATAAAAATAAAACATAATAAATTATGTAAATATTATTATTATTATTTATTATTTTATTGTATTATTATATTATATATATTACTATTTTATTATATTAAATTATTTTATTATGTTTTATTTTTATTATTTCCCTTCTACGTAACTTTACCGAAAGAACCAAGAAGATGAATCCCTGCAGTCACGAAAGCTTTAAATCGAAAAAAACACAGTATGATAATATATGCATTGTCCTTGAAACTGATTGGTCCACACCAAGGGACGGCTTTCTTTTGAGCGTCGTCTCAATTGGTGCTAGACCAGAGGACGCCAAAAGGCGTGCACAGCTCAAAGACAATGCACTATCAAAGTAATGAGGGCTTGGGGTGAGCATCTACATCATTATACCTCCTTTGCCAGTACCAAAATATAATAAGGTTTCAGTTTTGTTGCCAGAAAAAAGGGAAAAAACCCTATTATTATATTTTGGTACTGGCAAAGGAGGTCTCATGATGTAGATTCTCTAATCCCAATTGAGTCATTCTCCAGACAACTTCTGACCGGGAGGATGTTTTGCCAATGCTGGTTGCGTAGCGTTGCGTGTGGATTCTTTGTTGCTCTGGCAGGAACACGGAGATTCTGGAGGAAACCCACGCAGAAGAGAGAGAGAGAGAGAATACACAAACTCCACACTCTTCATTTGAAGCTTTTGTGACTGCAGGAATCCATACTTTTTGGTTCTTTCGGTAAAGTCACGTAGGTATAGAATAAGTTACATGCTAATTTCTCACATTAACATCACTAGCCCCGGGCCACTTATTTATGACCCTTGGGCTACACCCATTTCAAACCTTTTAAAACAGTCTGCTGCCTCAGCAGCAGACCATGCTTTCCCACCTGATGACGGACGCTTGTGTTGCGCCCGAAACGTCGTGATTCATTTTATTTTATACCTACGTGACTTTACCGAAAGAACCAAAGGGTATAAACTCCACACTAGCACGGTTGGCTACGAACGGTGCGCAAAGCAGTTCAACGGACTCACACACACACAGAGAAAGGCGCCCTAGTCAAATCTCGAACCGATGCAATTCTTCTCACCGTGAAACGCGAGTGTTACCAATGCCTGCCAGAGAGATGGATGGTGGCGATGTTTCAAAAACAGGGGGTCTGCTCTTCATTCATAAAGTCACATAGAAGGGAAATAATAAAATAAAACATAATAAAATACATTTTATTTTGTAAAATTTGTATTTTTATTATTTTATTATTTCCTTCTATGTGACTATAATGATAAAATAACAAAAATAAAACAAAATAATTTTATTTTATTATGGTTTATTTTTTATTTTATTATTTCCCTTCTACGTGACTTTACCGAAAAGAACCAAGAATATGAATTTCTGCAGTCACGAAAGCTTTAAATCGAAATCCATAAAGTTTTAAGTTCACAAAGTTTAATTCCCCAGTAAAGCCCACGGGGGCCAACACAGCCTCTCTTTTGTTTCGACGCCGCCGCCGGAGAGTCTGAAGCGTGTAACCTGGCGGGAAAGGATAGCGAGATGTGGTGTCATCCACGCAATTGGTTTGAGGTTGACACTTTGACCCAATGACCTTGACTAAAAGTGGACGTTGAATGCGATTGTCGTAAAACGTCGTAAAACGAAGACCCCTCCCCTCCCTCCCACCGACTTTCACCGCACGCGGAAAAAAACTACTTTACGCCCTCGACCTCGTCAGCTGTCGCGCTGCTTTACGGCAGCAATCATGGCCGCGCCCAGGCCCCGCGTGTTGTCCGCTCTGAAGTTGTTGTTGTTGTCGTCGTCCTCGTAAGAGTAAACAAAGACAAACAAACAACCAAACCAACAGCAACAACAGCGGCACCGGGCGCTTCCTGCACAACGGGCCGGGCAGCTGTACGCGCTGCAGTGCGTGTGAGGACATGAGCAACGTCTGACTCGCGCGGTGAAAGAGGGCGAAGATGGTGATGGTGACGATGTCAGCGCTTGGTCGGTGCCTCCGTTCCTCGTCGACCTCCTCATCCTTCTGTGTATCCTTCTCACACTCCTCTGTTCTTTCATTATCACCGTCATCATCGTCGTCGCCATCTTCGCCGTCACTGTTATCCCCCTCACTGTCGCCGTCGTCAATACTTGAATCAAAATCGGTCTCCCCTTTCTGCCCCCTGCCCTTGGTCTCCTCCTCCTCGTCGTCGTTCTCCACTTCGTGCTGCTCCTCTCTTCCCTCTTTCCTGTCTTGTCCCGCCACCTTTCCGTCCAGTTGCTCCACAATACCATCATCGTCACTGTCACCGTCACCCCCATTGTTCTCACCCTCTGTCGTGGGAAAAACACGAGGATCTGTGGCGTCGTTGAGACACTTCAGGAGACCAGGCAGTCCAGCCACCACGACCATCCGCTCCCGTTCATTGGGCAACAGGAGCACCTGCTATGCCTGCTGCTACTGCAGCTGCTGCAACAGCAGCAGCCGCCACGGTGGCCTCTGTCCTAGTGAACGGTCGCTCAGGGCCCCCCAAGTCGTCACATCGGGGTGGCGCTGGGGTCATCCCCTGCTGCGGTCGACTTGGAGGGGCGTAGCGCGAACTCCTCACGCCGGGGGGAGCCGCTCCGCCGGGGCGAAAGGGCCCGAGGAGGGCAGCGGGGGAAGCGACGACACCCGGGGTCGGGGTGGAGGAGGAGGAGGGGGCGACTCGTCGGGAGCTGCCTCGGGGACTCGGGCTCCCGGCAACTCGGCCAAAGAGAACATCTTCTCAGAGCTGGTAAATTACCCTCGGTTTTTTTTATTTGGAAAAGGAAATTTAGCCGTTAATTTTTTGGTTATATATATTTTTGCAGTAGTATACAACTTTCCTAAACAGCGCATTTTTTGTTTTGTTATTTCGGCTTAAAGCTGTTTTTTTATGAAGCATACTTAAGCTTGGATTACGTAACGCGTTGCAAAAAGAGTTTGTCCTCGGAAGAAGTTTATTAGTACGGACGCCCACCGGTACCTGTCAGGTCGTAGTCCTTTTTTGGTCTGGCATGTCATCAAGTTTTGTGGAAATCCTAAACTACATTCGACCGTTTTTCAACATGATAAGTCCGTAAGAGTAAAACAACTTGATTCTAAAGTTTCGTTCATATCGGATAATGTCTACGAAAGTTATCACTCCTCCACGTTACAGACAGATGGACGGGAGCTAACGGCTTCATTCTCATCCACTTACCTTGCATATTAAGTAGCCTCCCTCCTGAACCTCCTTCCGTTACTCTCTTAAAGCCTCACGGCTTCTCTATTGCCCATACTCTTCCTTCCCCTCACCCATCCACTCCTTCACATCCCTCCCTTACCCCTTCTTGATCCCCAAGTGCCTCTATTGCAGTCACTCATTCCTCAGTCCTAGTCGAACGCCCCCACCATCAAAATCATTCCATTCTGTCACCGTTTTGTAAGCTCTTGTCAACCGCCTTGGACGAAGGCGCTCTATACTTAGCAATTATATTATATTATCACCTTATCTGAGAGTACTGCATTTGACTGGTGGGCATTTGTTTTTGGTGTGCGTGCCAGTACTGAGAACCCCTGGACGGTGCCCAACGCCCTGTGCGTGACGCGCATCGCGCTCTCTCCCGTCATCGCGTGCCTCGTCGCCGACGAGGAGTTCGGCTTGGCGCTGGGGCTCCTCTCGCTGGCCGGCGTCACCGACCTCGTACGACGCGCCCGTCTCCAGCGATATTCGCATCCAGCACCCCCCCCCCCCCGCACTCATCCTCAACACTTGTGTGCTTGGCTTTTTTTGTTCAAGAGCCCGGTAAAAGGCAGGGAGAGGGTGGGGGGTACAGGAATTCCGTGGAGCTGAAGTCCAAACTCAGTAGGTTATGGGAAGGGGAGAAGGCTGGGCTCAGTGCATCACTCAGGTAGTAGGGACTGCGAGCGAGAACGTAGGTTTTTAGTGTGCTTTTATTTGTATTTTTTTTGTCTTTCTATTATGTTCTAATTAATTCATTATATTGCCGTTGTGTTGTTCCAACCGAGCCTTGGTAAATGCAGGCTCCGTAGCAGCGGTCGAGGAAGAAATAGAATGACTAAAGAGTTGTAAGACATTTGGCCTTCCCCATGGCATATTGGTTGAGGTGTGGAAGTGATTAGGAAGAGAAGGGGCACTGATTCAGTTGAGTTGGCATTAAAATAAAACCAAAAACTTTTTCTGGGGCATGCATCAGGTCTTATTCATTTCAGGATGGGGATGAGTGGAGGAAGCAGACGAGGGAGATTTACTCTGTGAGTGGGAATAAATGCCACGAAGAAGACGTTCCAATCGTTGGGATTGCCATGCCCCCATGCTATGAGAACACTTCCATTCATAACTCTTATATAGCCAAGTGTAACGCGACAAAGGAGAGAAGTCAGTTGTTGATATACCCAGGGCACAGCAAGGGTCAGGAATCGGAGATTTCAGGACTGAAGGAGCGCAGGGCTACAGTGGTTTACTATGTTGTCCGTATATTGTAAATCAGTCTGTACAGAAGAGAGATGGCCTGGATATAAAATTACCCTCCCAGAGAGAGTGGAATTAGTCCTCATGTCAGGGAGGAGGACCTCACAGACGAGAGTCCGAACCTAGTGTATTAATATCAACGTGGGCAGCAATGTCTCAGCATCCCGTGTGAAACGGACCGCGATGCGTGTCAAAGAAAACGGTGCTGTGATGTCCGGGAAGAGACCCGTGCTTTACGGACTTGCTGCACCCTGTTTTTGTTCCGACGGCAGCTGGATGGATTTATCGCACGGACCTGGCCGAGCCAGCAGTCCGCGCTGGGCAGCGCCCTCGACCCACTCGCAGATAAGATCCTCATCAGCGTCCTCTACATCAGCCTCACCTGCGCTCACCTCATTCCTGGTGAGCATGAGTTTGCTCCGCTCACCGCGCAGTCCAGATGTTATCCCGCGCCACTGGCCGACCTTGTTTAGCGAGGCTCTCCTCGATATAAAAGATTTAAAAATACTTTTAAAAAACATGCTTTAATGAAATGTACTGTCCGAGCTGCCCCTCCCCCTGCCCCCTTCCCCCATCGCCCTTCCCCTCCTTCCACATCCCCCGCCCCTGGGCGTGGCTCTCCGAGGCTTACCGTGACGTAAGGGACCGTGGTCATTTACAGGCAACGTCAGTTGAGCGTGGACAATTAGAGCCGTCAAAAAGATTGTTTAAAAATATATATTTTTTATTTTCAATGATAGAATATAGTATTGTCATCAGTATGACATAGCTATACGAAGTTTGCAGTCGATACAACATTGGGAATACGGTTGAAATTGAGTTACAAGATTTTTGGATACAACACATACAGTAAGTTAAAGAGTGTCAAAAGTTTTAAAATAGATGTTTTGGATTTTTTATGATAGAATATCGTGTTGTCATCAGTATGACATTCCTATACGAAGTTTGCAGTCGATAGCACATTGGGAAGTGTGTAAAAATTGAGTTACAAGATTTCTTTTTTGAGGATGCAACAGACGAAAAGTGAGTTAAATAAAAGCGTGTAATAATAAATGAACGGCTTAGGTCAGCGGTCGGGAACCTATGGCTCGCGAGCCATATATGGCTCTTCTGGTGGCGGCATATGGCTCCCAGACAATTTTGAGTTGAAAAAAAATGCAAAAATCAGTTTGGAACTGATTTTAAAATACTTGTGATATTGCTTAATAATACTGTGTCATTTTAAAGTAAACAGAAATTAGTTTTGAAGATAAATTTCACGGGTCACGGGGCCTCAACGCCTGCATGAAGCTCAACCTCACCACGTACGAACCAGACTACAAGGCCATCAGCAAAACCATGCAGCACCAGAAGTCGCATTAAAAGTAATACATATTTAATTTATTATACGTTAAAAATACTATATGGCTCTCAATGCAATATATTTAGAAATATTTGGCTTTTATGGCTCTCCCAGTCAAAAAGGTTCCCGACCCCTGGCTTAGGTGAATACGAGACGTTTCTCACCTGCCCTCGTCCAGGTCTATGCGAGTACTTGGCGTACACCTGCACCCAGTGACAAATGACTTGGACTTACTATTTTTCCACATCTTGATTTCTCCCAAGTTTATTCAGATTGTGCTGTCGGCTTCAGGTCATGAGACCATGTGTCCATTGGGAGCTCTCGCAGAGCAGTTGTTTGACAACGGTGTCAGAAGCAAATGTCACAGAACTACTTCTGAGATCCCTTCAAGTGCACCTCTGGTACACAGAGTAGAGGGCAGCACTCTTCAACCTGTCCTACCACAGGGCATATGTTTTTTTCTTGCCACTGGGAGCAATGTTCATCGTATGTCGGTCGTGCCAATATTGGTTTCATTTCTCAAGAGCTTGCATTTGATCAAAATTAAGTCATTATTGGTGAGTGTACCAAGACCTTCAAATCACGACACTTGAGAAGCCGGTTTGAATTCTCAGCAGTGCCATCTCAGCGCTCTGACCTCTTTGAGCCACTCGGCCATCCGCCCACATTCAGAGACACTGGTTCGTATGGTCTCGCACACTACCCGCACTTAATTGAAATAATAATTTACGGCCCCCTTTGTTAAACCGTGACGAACCTAAACTAAATTACTTACTAAACTATTTTTTATTTTACTAAGTAAGGCCCACTGAGCTATGTAGCTCTTTTTCAGAAGCAACCTGGCCACAAATGATAACTCAACGAAGTGGCTTATCACGTGGAAGTTTATCGCAACCAAATACTCCGAACGCACGTCGATTCTAGATGTGGAGGGAAAATCCGGAGGACCCAGAAAAAACAATCCACGTGACCACGGGGCGAACATACAAACTCCAAATATGACAGGCGTCAGGGTCGGCATCGAACCCACGACCTTCTATATCCCAGGCGAAGTAGTTAACATCGCGCCATTGTGTGTTTGACAGTGCCGCTGACCGCCCTGATCATTTCGAGGGACATCGCTCTCATCGGCGCTGTTTTTTACGTGCGCTACCGCACAGTGCCTCCTCCAGTGAGTACCGCACTAAACCTGCACTGGCAGCAGCATCATCAGCAACAACAGTATGATCTATCCACTGCTGGGACCAAAGCATCCCTAAGCTGCTGTCAGCTGTCGCTCACGGTCGCGAGATGCAACGATCCATGCACCTTGCTCCTGCGCACGAGCAGATTTCATCGCCCCGTCTCCACAGTGGGCATCCTATCCAGTTTGTTTCCCTCCTTTGGCTGCCACTCTGTCATAAGTAAGGCTAGACCACCCAGCCATCATCCCTCACAGCGACATGTCCTGCGCAAAAACCCACTTGCACTTTTAATAGTCGGTAAGATGTTTCTCACTTACGTATGACCTCTTGTATCCCTCTGACTTTCGGTGTAATTCCCAGCGTACACCTCTTTCGCCACGCTTGTTTGCGCACTCTTCAGCTTTTGTTTCAGTATCTTTGTCAGTGTCCGTATTTCTTATCCACGTGTCACAGCGGCTCATGCTCACTGATTTAAAAACTCTCTTCATTAGGGCACCTCTGTTTGTTGATCTTCATTAAGGTAATCGTCATGTAATTATTTGCACCGCGTTTTACACCCGTCAAAATTTTTGCCTATCGTGCAGCGCTCTGTTAATAAAAAAAAAACCTGCCCATGTTGAGAACTACAGTGAAGTTTTAACTTGAATTAAGTTGGACACGTAGTTTTGGGCACAAAATCTCTGCCGCTTTGCCATTCATTCAGGTGATCTCGATTCAGGAGTCGCGATCGCAGTGCGTATTTGTTGCACGTTGAATTTAAATGACTTGCGTTGTGTTGATTTTTTAACGGGTAGCGTGCCGAGTACCCAACTTACCCTTAGCGCTGGTTATAAGCACGTATGTAACTTGTTGTTCTTGCTGCTGTGTCGTTTTATATATTTCTAGTGCACCCTGGCTCGATACTTCAATCCACGTTTTGCTACTGCTCAGCTTAAACCAACGCTCATCAGCAAGGCAAGTCGATACATGTTATGGACCAATTACAGCTTTTCAATCGATCGTAAGACAATCCCAAGCGTGTATGTGTAGCGGTCAGCGCGCTGCACTCAGCGACCCGAATACGAATCCCGCTCATGGCCACCAACACCGGTGCTGATTACCTGGACCGTTCCTGGGCCTCCCCTGTTTCTACTCAGCCTTAAATGAGAACCTGGTACAGTGTGTAAAAAATTTCACCACTGGAGAGACAAAGGCAGCCAGGCGTGGTGATGGCCACCCACCACCTCGTGTGCTGTGCTGGCGTTCATAGGTGCTCGCGAACAGCACCTGCCCAACAGTCTGTTAAGGCTATACAGGGGATCTTCGTGGAGTTATGGGTAACTGTCTAGGTCAGGGGTCTGCAACAACAATAACAGCCATTTTTTTCGATTTCGGTAAAAAAAACTTCAATATCTCAAGAGGCGCAGTGCACGTGGTGAATACGAGACGGTGTGGTCCTTAATAAATAACGTGTCACGAAGCGGCCCTCGAAGAGCCGCATGCGACTTTGGAGCCACAGGTCGCCGACCCCTGACCTTGGTATAAGTCAGTTGAAGCCTTGAAAGTTGCTCGCTCACGGTACTTTCCCCCACGCCTTATGTAGGCGGAACAAGAGATCTTTGCGCGTGCGCGCGCATTTGACCGTGCGTGCGTGCGCGCGTAGGTGAACACGGCCGTGCAGCTCTTCCTGGTGGCCGCGTCTCTGGCTGCACCGGTGCTGCACCAAATGGACAGCCCCCTGCTGGTGGCGCTCTGGTGATCCCCGCCGCGCTGCACACCACCACCACCACCACACTGCGACGCACCGCACTGCACCGCCTTCGCCGACCCGCACTGACCACCCTAAACCCCCCACTGACCACGAACAGCACAGCGTAGGGAGTCGCTCAGCCAGCAGTGACAAAAGTTGCGTCTCGGCAGTATGCATGTACTGTATGTTGAACTTGTTTTGAACCGTATGGAGCAAACCGTGCTAATCGGAGGTGCGGGGAAGGACAACAAACTAAACACAAGAAGCAGTTCTAAAGAAAACAGTTTTCAGCGTCTGCTGCACAGTCAATGGCTTCGGCGCTTGCATTTTTTTTTCACACGCGGTTTCACCACCAGAGGGCAGAGTCGCATTGCACGACATTTACCGCGGTAGGTCAAGTTGCATCAGGCCTTCTGCTCCAGCGCAACATCGGCAGCATTGGTTAAGCACGAGCAAACTCGGGACCAGTTTCGATATACGGCGTCGTCCGTCACCAGAGTCAAACTTGCTTGTGGACCTATGCTGGTGAACTGCCCAGGTGTTTATAGTCAAAGACCCTGTCGGAAAGACACGGGTCCCAGTTCGAGCATGGATCTGTGTGTGCGTGGAGCGGCAGCGCAGTGGTTGCACGCTGCGACAAACCCGCCGACCTGAGTTCGATTCCCGGCTGCGGTTAACACCAGCGGCGTGTGATATCTGAACCGGTCCTAGGCCCACTCGTATGTTGATGTCTAAACATCATCACTGGGTTAGACAAAGGCAGCTGGCTGGCCATTATGCTGGGTCACACCCCCCTCGTTACGCCATTCTGGCGAGCAGCACTTGCCCCAACCAGCCTACGGAGGCTACACGGAGTGGGGGGGATCTTTGTGTTTGTGCGCCCCAAGGTACGTGACGGCGCTCACCACCGTGGGATCCGGCTACAGCTACTACCGCTACGGCCGGCAGACGGTCCGCGTGCTCAACGGGACCAAGTGACGGAGCCCCGGGTCTCCCCGCCCGCCACTCGAGGCGGGGAGGAGGGGGGGTGGCGTGGGGGAGATGGAGAGAGGCCGCGTCAAGACGTCTGCCGTGCTCAGTGCCGAGCGTTGCAGCTGTCGGGGTGAAGCCACGTCTGCACATTGGATAAAATTTGTCCTCTCTGCTCCGGTTCATGTCTCCTAGTTTTGACCCAGCCTAGGCGCTCGTTGGCCTAGCTGGCGAGTGTGCAGGCGGTGCAACTGCACCGGGGTGCAATGAACATTTTTTTAAATTTACCAGGTAAGGCCAAATGGGCGATATAGCTCTTTTTCAGAAGCGACCTGGCCACAAATGATAGGTCAACGAAGTGGCTTTTCACGTGGAAATTTACAGCAGCCAAATACTCTCACGAGCACACATTGATTCTTAATGTGGAGGGAAAAACCGGAGTACCCGGACAAAAATCCACACGGCCACGGGGAGAGAGGACATGCAAACTCCAAATGTACATGCGTCAGGGTAATGATCGAACCCACGACCTCCTGTTCGAGAAAGTTGGCACAAAATGTTTCAATTTCATTGCGTTGCACACAGAGCCCATGCCAACCATGCCAACCATGCTATACCACTGTGTGCTGTCAGGGGGCGGGTGTTAGGGGAATTTTGCTTTGATTTTTTTTTTAGTTTGACATCCAACCGGCCATTGTGAACTTCGGTCAATCAATGTTATTCGTGAACCCTTTGATTTAAAGGTTTTTGTGAAGGGCATGTTGAATGTAGGTGTAGTTTAATTTGATTTGGATGTGTTCCCCCCCCCCCATACCGTAGTGTTAACCTCCATTGCTAATCACAAAATTACCCACGTTTGTACCTCTTAACACGATGTCTTTGAAGCGAATGTATCTTGAATTATCGGCAAGCTCACCTATGATCCTGTGTGAGAGCTTGACCTTCAATCGGAAGGTCGCAAGTTCAAATTCCAGTCGGGTTGAGGCTTGGCTCAGCCCATCATCACGTAGTGGTCGATAAAATATGCACCGCAGTCAAGAGTGGTCATACGGGAATACCTGCCCCCGTCATATGAATGTGTAATTTCCACTGGCTCAGAGCTTTAAACTTGCTGATGAGCACTCACTGCCTCGCTGTTGGTTGGACAGGAAATCACTTTGACCCGTTGGATTTTATTTCGTGGTAGAAACTGCGGAGGGACTTCCGGATCTCACAGGCGGCCTCCTTGCATCGTGCCGCAGCCTCAAACCTCGCGCCGGGCCCACCCCTGAGCGATCGGTCACGCAACTCTGTCTGCACGCAACTGAATTTGCTTGTGTGTGGACGTCTCTCTACAACCGATTGCGAGCGGTCGCGCAACTCGGCCGCTCGCAGCAGAGACGTCGATCTGCTCGCCGATTCGTCGCGACGTGCGTCATCACGCGGCACGTTCGCCAAATGTGATTGGTCATTGCAATCCTGACGTGGGTGGGGTGGGGCGGGATGGGGGGTGGAGCTAACCGGAATAAGGGCGGGGCATGTGGTAGAGGGCACGGCCACGCAAGTCCTTGTTGTGCAACTACTCGCTCGGATGCGGACAAAGCAGTTGCAGGCGGTTCCAGGGAAGCGATTTGATCGATCGCTCGGCTCGTCGTGCTGGGGCACGGTGACGATGGGCGGTGCAGTGGTTAGCGCACCTCGCTGTGAAGTAGATTCCCGGCCACGGCTAACGTCGTTGTCGGGTCTCTCCGCGCCCCCTTCACCAAGCCGCACCAATAGGTGTGGTGAAGTATGGTCATACAACCACCATGATGCAACACAACTTGAGGGGGGATAGGGTGGGTGCTTCGTCAAGCAGTGGCTTGGCAAAGGGTTGTACGTTTATTGTGTGCGCAACAAGTGTGACACAGGGTAGCTGTCCACGGTTCGTGACCGCACGCTCTACCGATCGGCAAATAGCGCCGGATTTGACTTGTGCCTTATTGGTGCTCGATTAAGTAACGCCGAGGCTGCACGTCAATTGGTTGATTGCTGTTTGCGTTGTAATCCGTTATTCCTGGGCTGAGTGGAGGTTAACGAGGACGCTGGTAACCGCCGACAAAGCAAACGGCGTGCCGATGATTCGGCCACTTTGGGCTCTTCGCCCGTCACCAAATCATCCGCAGTGCGTCTGACCCTGTCACATCTCGGAAGCTAAACAGTCCTGAACTGGCCGCGGGGATTTGTGGTGGGTCGTACCTGGTGGGGATACGTGGTGAGCAGCGGTAGGGCAATTGAAGTTAAATCCATTGTTGTACTGATCTTCTGCGCTCCCACGTCTAACCTCCCGCCTTCACCAGCATGACCCCCTCCCCCCGTGGCCCTCATCCAGCAGCGGATTGACAACAGGGCTGTACGTTATTGATCTGGTCAACCTCGCCGCGAATACTGTTTTGCGCGCTGGTCGATTTTGCGGGACAGTGTTCCACGTACCAGCCACAGCTTTGCTTCTCGCCGTGTATCACAATTCCTGCCAGATTTTCAACACAGACTTAATGGCCTTTAGCAAAAAAAGAATTACACCCGTCGCCAGCGCTCCTTGCGGTTGATTAACTCCACGAGTGATTATACCCGAGCATTATCGTAATGCCGATCCGCTCTCGCACTCCACACGGGAGCCGCGTGCGTGCGTGTGTGACGGGGTGCAGATCCGAGTGGTTATCTCGCTCCACCGCTTTGGGTAACCACACTTGTGAAGCAAAATACATCCCTCAACCACTGCCATTACCCCTGCCTTGTAGATTACGGGCGTCAGAAACGCAAGTGGGCTTGTGCTTGACCTGTCGCGCAGAAGGGTGGACGGGCGGTGGGCGAGACTTAAGGGCGGAGTTGCAGCGAATGGAGGGAATGCGCTTGGTGGCACGTGACAACCACGGAGATGGAGCGATGAGATGGGCGCGCGGGCAGGAGCGAGACGGATCGTTGTGTCGTAAGGGCCTGCGAGAGATTCGGTTGGTGGCATGGGGGAGAAGGCATTCATCCCGCAGTGGATTTGACCGCAGATGGGCAACAGTAATATTTATTTACAGCCCTTTGTTAAGCCACCGCTGTGTCGATTATGGAGGTTGTTTGACCATAGTGCACCACGCTGGCCAGCATGGGTTGGTGAAGGGGAGCCAGTGGCCAGGATCGGTTCAGGTTCCGCTCACCACTGATGTTCGCCATGGCTAGGAATCGCTGCGTTCATGCATTGACCACTGAACCACCGCTCCCCAAGCTGTTCTTTCACAAAACTGCATTTTCAACTGTGAATTTTGTTTAAAATTGTATTTACAGCACCGTAAAATAACAACTCTATGGTCGATAAAGTGCCAAGGTTAAAAAAAGAAAATACCCCATTAGCCAACGATATCCGGAAGTGTATTAGTCAAGTGTGTGTAGATCTGTTCTTACGCACTGATGCCAGTCCCCCAATTCCCCCGCCTCCACCCCTCCTGGCAGATTATTCGCGAGGTTTAGGATTCTACGCGCACTGTAGGGGGTGGGATCGGTGGGGGATGCTGTCGCGGCGTCAATTTGGTTCACGCCCTGTCCCTTTCCAACGGTCCCCGGGCTCGATGTCCCGTCGCGGCACTCCGAACGATGGGGGCAAAGTTTTTGCTCGCGCGGCCTCCTCTGCCGGCGGCGTTTGCGTGACCCGGCCTTGGTGCGTGGACGCCGCACGGCGGGAGGTTTTGTTTATGGAGGAGGCCACCGCAACCTCCCTTCCGCGCCCTCTCGTATCGCCGCCGCCCCCCCTCGTTAGGACGGTCCGCTTTAGCCGCCGGGAAGAAAAACATTAATCGGCAGAGGTTGATATTTTATTGACATAGTTCACATTGGGTCGGTTAAACGTGGTGCTTTTGAGAACAAAGCCCTTTTCGCTTCAAGGAGTTACTTGAAAAATCGGAGTCGCGGTTTTGGTTTCGTTTTTTTTTGTCTTTCGCCGTCGTGAAAGCCTCTTTTGGCGTCGGCGGTGGCGGTCGTCGGGATGTTCCGGCGAACGGCGCCTCCCCCTCCCCGTGTGACCGCGGCACAAACGTCAACACCGCCTTTAACTGTGAATTCATTAGCTGCAAATCGCTTTGGGTCGTGTAGGTCTAACCACATTTATTCTATTGAGAATGCCATAATGGTGTCTTTTTCTTTTTTCTCAACTGCTAATGCACGGGACAGCGTGTTGGTTATTTGTACCGGAAGGATAACTAAGGGATGCCTTGCTTCTCATCGTTTGACAGAAGTGTTTGTTTCCGTGGCATAATGCGCCGTTTGAATTTTGTCCTTCGATGTTTAAGCTGTAAATTAGGCGAGGATGTTTCAATAAGTGACTTAGCAATTTTGCAACTTGGTGCAATTTCCGTATAAATCACGCACCGAGAGCCAGGTGTGATCAGGCACGATTGTGCAATAGTTTTTCTCCATCCCAGAGTTGGCCACTAGGTGGCAGACGTATCATGTGATCAAAGACCCTTGAACATCTGCACATTAGAAAGGCGGCGGGGCTGTGATTCGGTTTCGCCCGTTTTGAGGGTGCAGCGGCAAGTGAAAGAGGTCGGAGGGTGAAACTGCGATATGGTGGCGGCAGTATGCATTGTGGAACTTTTATATATATAAACGGATAGGATGGCTGCATCGAAACGTGAGTCCCTGGGGTCATGCCCCATTCATTGCGCAGCAGTCACCCAAATCGCTTTGACATAGATTACACGATTATGAAAACTTGCAACTTATTGAAACGCCTTCTTGTCGATCAAGCACTTAAGGAGAATTTGTACGAGTGTCAGATGCAACAACGATTGGCCTTGAATTGGACTTTTAATAGCTTATTTGCATCAACTTCAAATTCGAGTTGGTCTCATTGCTCCAAGAATTCGAGCTGACAGGCACTTTGAGTTTCCACGATTGGTTGGCACGAGTCGACTCAAGAGTTTATCGCGCGAGTTGGGGCAGCTCTTACTCTGGAAATTGACCATTTACGCTCCGAAAACAGAATTGTCGCGTAGAATTCGGACCACGCAAACGGGCGTCCAATTTGAGTCATCTAGATTCATGGAAACTGGGAGGTTGGGTAGGTGGGAGTGTGGGTGGGCAAACCACAGTCCCTCTAGTTCTGTAGTTCATGGAAGCGCGGTTATTGGAGCAGCACTTCGTACTTGGACTTGAATCACAGGTGTACTTTTGACTGGCGATGCCATCGGGAACTCGTCCGTGAGGATTTAAAATAGAGATGTATTTTTGTAGTCAACGCAGGGCGGACGCGACTGGCATCCACGGTGCAAAATCCGGAGCGCTCTCGCCTGGCGAATCCGTCGCGTGTCACGGGTGCGCGTCGTCATCTGTCGAGATAAGGTAACAAGGTGAAACACGATAAGATCTGTCGACCGTCGAGATGTGCCGCGTGGATCAGCGACGATGTGCGGTTGTGCGACAGAATTGTTGTCAATCGGTGTTGAGGCCAAAGTACGCTTTTCAACTAAAACGAATACGCAGTTGTGAATAATTAGCCTCTTACTCGTCGAGTTCGATACCAGCTTTCGAGGCTTTTAAGGGAATAACTGCCGCTGGGCGAACATTTACCCGCACAGATGAACGATGAATGTACGAATATCAGGAGCGTCGTTAGCCGTGTTTTGGAGACCCAGTGTCTCCACTGCTCGCAGTTTTACTGCCGTTGAACAACGCGGGGGGGGGGGGGAGACGCGTGAAATTCATTGTGGTAATGAGTGTTCAATCAGCCCAACCTGCTTTAGTTAAGAGTAATGCGACCTTTTGTTAATAAACGTATTTAATTCGACGCCGTGCTCTGTGACTTATTTGATCAGCCCGAGAATGGAGATCGCTCCGAGTGCACCCGGTGTCGTCAGATCGAAGAAGCTAAGCAGGGGTTGAGCCTGGCGGGATCGCGCACGGGGTGAGCGACTCACCCCCCGCCGAAGAGCGGTTGCTGTCAGCTGCTGCGGGTCTACGCCGTGCGACTTGGCAGCGGGAGGGCAGCGCAATGCAACTGCCACCCCGACGTGTCGCACGCTCGCTGCCTTCACCAAACCGCGCTGGCTGGCGTGGTGATTTCACACGTAGTGTCGGCTTCTGGGCTTATCTTGCTCTATTTAAGACCGGAAGCAGGTGGATCGCTAAAAGCGTAAGTTAAGCAACCGATGGCTCTACGTTCTGCCGACGACGATGGTGGCACTCCGAGTTCCATTCCTGCCCACGGATAACAATCGCGTGGCGAGTGGTGTATCATCTTCTGCTGCTGCTGATGGTGATGATTCTCATGGTGATCACCATCAGCTGTATCTGATCATCGTTCTCGCTGGCGAGGGCGGGTGCGGATACTCGGATCGCTGTCATTTGATTTGCGTCGTCGCCGCTGGCTCATTGCCGGCCCCAGGATCGCGTGCGCGTTTGGCGCTCCGTCGGTGGCATGCGCCTCGGAGCCCACCGGGAGCGAGGGGGGGGGGGAGACGCGTCGAGCGGTCTCCGCGGGTGAAGGCGAGCAGCGGGATATATTTTTTGTTTTTCTTTCACAAGCGAGGAATGATGATGGGAGGCGTTGCGTGCGCGGCGTGAAAGAGGTTCATCGCTACCGCACGAGTGCAGAGCGTCTGCTGGGAACGTCACGCGTAGGACGGCTCTGCGGATAGAAGGGCCTCCACTCGAGAGAGTGGGGGGTAGGTGAGATCTACTCTAGATTTGAAGCTTTCGTGACTGCAAGGATTCATACTCGTTGGTTTTTTCGATAAAGTCACGTAGGTAAAAAATCTAATGAAATAAAAGAAAACTAAATTAAATCACAATTTTATTTGAATTAATTTAGTTTTCATTTATTTGATTAGATTTTTTACCTACGTGACTTTACCGAAAAAAACAAGAGTATGAGATCTACTCTGTTTAACACGTGGCAGAACTTTCGCGACCAAAATCATCCATAATAGAGGTTTTTTTGTTTGGGTTAGATCACGTAAATATATAAATGTGTCGTTAAAACCCGTCGCCACCCGACACAGCCAACCAGACGTGCTTGTAAGAGATGTGCGTGCCCACACTTTACCCCACCACGCGCGCTTGCAGGCGAATCGCCCCGCAAGTCACTGGAGGCGCTGCTGCGTTTGGGTCACACCGGCCGTGTGTTTCATTAAAAGGCCCACGGCTGACCACCGTTCGGAGCCCGGCGTTCTCTCTTACCGAACAAATGGATATTAAATTCAACTCGCCTTGATGTTAACGGTGAACAAATCAAACGCGCGCACACACACACACATCTCAGGTGCGAGATAAAAATAAAGACAAAGATCCCCCGCATAGCCTTAATGGACTGTTGGGGCAAGTGCTGTCAACGAGCACCTATGATGGCCAGCACAGCACACGAGGGGGTGGATAGCCAGCACCTCCCCCGGCCGCCTTTGTCTCCCCAATGAAGGCTAGCACCACGCCAGACCGCATTTGTCTCCCCAGCGGCAATGTTTACACATCGTACTCATTTGAGGCTGAGTCGACCTAGGGGATGCCCAGAACCGTTTCAGATAACCGTCACTGGCGCTGGGTAGCCATGAGCGGGAATCGAACTCGGGTCGCCGCTGTACGCAGCGTAGCGTAGCGCTCACCGCTACACGACTGCTACACACGCATGTCGCACACACACACAAACACACGTTTGAGGAGGAGACCCGTGGACCCAATCACACAGCTACACACGCACACACACAAATGTTTTAAAGAGGAAGAGCGAGGGAGAGAGGGCTACACAATCGCACACACACACAAAGACACAAACACGTGTCCGAGAAGGAGCAGCAGGCGAAGAGGAGACACACGCACACACGCGCACATTTCTCACACGCGCATACATACACACGAAGGCACGCAGGCGGGTGGGAGGGCGGGATATGCAAAACATTTAATCCCGCAATTAGCCGCCGCCGCCGCCGTCCTCAATTGGAACGGAGCTGCCGAAGTAAACAATAACAGCGATAAAGGGGGCGACAGTGGCACGGCACGCAGGCGCGCATTTCCATCACAAACGGCGAGCCGAGCCATGTTTTAATCATGAGGCGGGGGCCGCATTTACACACGAGAACGCGCGAGGCGAACTAGACATTTATCTGCTGATCCGGTTTCCTATTAAACGACATTTCCCTCCGTGTCGGTAAAGCCCCCCCCCCCCCCCCCCCGACTCCTCATCCTTCTTGTGTGAGCGTCTCCCTCTCTCGTCAGATGCGGCGGCATATTGTTAATTTCCAGGGTGGCTCACAAGTCAGGACGCATTGGGTTATTCTATTTATTTTAAATAAATGTTATAAAACGGACTAGCTTGAATGCATGATGCAGTAATTCTCTTTTTTTTGTTTGGTAAAGATTACAGCTGGCTTCTTTAGCATATATCAACACAACTCATTGATACTCTTAGTTTTTTTCGGTAAAGTCACGTAGGTAGAAAAGGACTAAATTAAATCACGACGTTTCGGAGGCAACACAAGCTTCCGTCTTCAGGTGGAACCGTCACAGCAAATTTAGTTATTACCGACGTGACTTTACCGAAAAAACCAAAGAGGATGAACCCTTGCAGTCACGAAAACTTCAAATCTAAAACTCATTGAACTCGTTCGGTCTTGAATAAATTTTCTTTCCAGTTGTAAAATGTCATCGAAAAAATAAAAATAAAGATGTTAATAATGATCATTAGATAAAATATATGAGCTTAAAGAATAAACACTGTTTTAACGCCATGAACTGTAAAAATAAATTAAATAACCATATGCGTCCTGACTGCTAGACCACCCTTTATACGCCGTAAGTTCTCGTTTTACGCGGTGAGATGCGTTCCTGTAAAGTGTCGCGTTACGCGAAAACAATTTCCCCATAAACGATGGAACGAGAAAGTTTGCCGAGATACGATGTAACGCACACCACACACTGAGATGCGGTGTGCAAATTACTGAGGGTAGAGCCGCCACGTTACTGTATCACTCCGCGTACTCTATCGCTGTTCACCCGCGCAGCTCAGGAAAGTAGTTCGTCCTCGACCGCTAGAAACCGCGTTATAACGGGGCGCGTTTCGCTTTGTGCGAAGAGTGTTCCCGAGCGGAGGAACCGAGTTATAGCGAAAACGCGTTTGAATACGTGTTAAGCGAGAATGTACCGTATACGTGTGTGTTTTTTTAGACGGAAGATTAAATAAAAACAAATCGGTATGTGAGCTGCAGTGTTGAATCTGCCGTTGTGCACGTGCTGGGTGGATGGCCGCGTCGGGAGACCTCATCCCTCCTCCAGCAGTGGATCGACCATGGCTGTTGATAATAATCCATCATCATCACCGTTACGCATGTTTGCCCAGGAAAGGGTGCAAGATTGCCACACATTCAACAATCGAGTAATTTTGCAGATAAGACGCTTTGATGATGACGCATGGCACACAGTGGCCGACTCTCGCGAGTGACATAAGTGGATCTTTAACGCCTGCCGTGAAGCAGACGGTGCGTTGGTTACGGCTGATGCACACCGCAGTATTAATCGGGGCGGTCGTTCCATTCGAACCGTGAACCTGCTACCGCTCGGCCATAATGATGATAATGACGATCTTATTTCCAGCAAGGACTGGAGGCTGGGTAGGTTTGTATGGGTGGACATATTTCGGTAGAGGGAGACGCAGCGAGGGAGAGGGTGAGAGCCGAGTTTGTGATTTTGTGTGATGTTTGATCCATGCCCTCAAGATGCTGCTTTGTTAATTCGCGTGAGTCGCGGCTCGCACACGAAGGCCCGTGGCGACAGATGTTCCTCGCTGGCTTGACAGCAGCAGCAGTAGCAGCTGCTTGTTCTGGTGCTGCTACGAGAGACGTCCTTGACGTACTGGGCACACCCCTGTGCGGAGAGAGACGGACGGTCAGACAGAGAGGCAGAAGTCGAAAAAGAAAATAAATTAATCTCATCCGGGAAGATGATGCCGAGTGTCAGATAACCAAACACACGCATCCCAGAGTCGAGACGCACAACGGATCATGGAGCGGTTGGGGGGCACTGGGGGGGGAGGGGGGGCACAGTGGGGGGAGGGGGGGGGGCTGGTGGGGGGGATGGAGGTCGGTTTGGTGGTAACGGTGGGGAGGAGGTGAAGGAGTGATAGGAGGTTTGCTACGTACGGTTAGCACGGTTGGCTACGATGCAAGTGCAACATACAGCTGGGGGAGTGATGATGGTGACATTGAGTGATGTGGGAGTGAGGTAGTTGGCGATGTTCGCGGTGGCGGTGGTGGAGAAGAGATGGATGAGTTATTAGTGTTGATAGAGTGGTGGTGAGTCTATGACCAAATCACACGGAATGTGCGCGACCTAGCTGGGGAGATGATGACGCATGGCACACAGTGGCTGGGGATAGAGGGCACGGCTGGGGGAAGGGAGAGGGAGGGCACGGCTGGAGGGAGAGAGGGGGATGGAGTGCAGCTGGAGGGAAGAGATTTGTTCGTCTCGCTCGCATCCCGAGCCGATTGAGACAGCGATTATCGGGGTCACACGAGGGCGGCGTCTCGAGGAGAGGCGAGAGGAGAGATTGCAGGGTGAGGGGGGGCTGGAATTGGAGAGTGGGGGGTGGAGAGCGGTGGAGAGGAGAAGGGCTGCGTGCCGAACGAGAGAGTGAGCGAGAGAGTGAGCGAGAGAGTGAGCGAGAGGTGGGGGTTTACATAAAGCAAAGTTATTACAACAAATATTACGAAATGATGAATGAAGGAAAGTGCCGACTACACCGAGCATCTTCTTGTTTCCACTGATTGTAAAAACAGAGATAACTGGAGAGAGGTGTAGGAGGAGAGTGTGTGCGGCCCCCTCACGCCGACCCAATTCACATTCGCCTCCGGCCGCGAGTAGTGGTGGGTGGTGGGGACGACTCATCATCGTGCCGCCTTTGGCTGTCGAGTTCATCGCGGAACGACTCGAGCCACTTGACCACGTGATCACGGCGAGGGGACGGAAGGCGTCTGAGAGAGACGTCGAGGAGATGATGGAGCGATGGAATTACGAGTTTGTGGTGCAGGTGCCGCGATGGATTGGATCGGGTGATCTGGGTGTCTGTGGTGATGGATTGAATCGGATGGATGGAATCAGTTCATGGTTCAGGTGCCGGGATGGATTGATGGATCATCATCATCCTCACTTCGCAGGATCGCGAGAAGTGGCGGCGGGTGAGGGGAGATTTTCATCGAGCAGTGGATTGACCATGACAGATGATGATGATAAAAACAGACGTTTAGAGACACAGACTATCTGGTGATGCTGCTGCTGATGCGTTGGCAGTGGTGCAGCAAACATAATTAACAACATAATTAATAACAACAACGCAATACATTCGTCAATAACCCCGCGGTATTAAGATTAAATACATGGGCTGGCGTGTCCTGTGTGTGCTGTGAAAGATAATTAAATCCGTCAAATATTTAAATAATTTTCCAATAACCGTTAGCATCCTTGTCGAGATGATAGATAATATCATTGAGACTATAGATGATATAATTGATAATAATCAGACAATGTCTCCTTTAAATAGGCGTCTCTCCACAAGACAACAACATTTATATTTTGCTTTTATAGAAAAAAAACTATGCATCAGCCACACCAGCCTTCTGGAATGACTAACAAATATATAATAATATAAAAATTATGTAGAAACGAGTATATATTTATTAATATATCCATGTATATATATAATTGTACATATATAGTGTCTGTCTTGTTTGTATTGTTGATCTCGTTAGTTTCGTTTGTATTGTTTATAATTATACATCACGCCGCAATTTATACAAATCCAACTCAGCTCGCCGCGCTGAGAAGCGCAGAAGCGCGCTAACCATTGCGCCACCGCTCCTCGCCCCATACGTCGGTGGCACAGGTTGGAGCCACTCAATTCTGACTTTAGGAACGCACCCCGCCGAGAGAGACAAACGTGGAATAGGGGGAGACGTGAGGACCCACAACCACGATGTGTTTGCGCGTTAATTACACGTTAATTGACCAGCCCTCCCCTCCCTCCCCTCTCTCCCCTCCCTCCCCCCTCCCCCTCCCTCCCCTCACCCCCTCCCTCCACTCCCTCCCCTCCCCCCCTCCCTCCCCTCCCTCCCTCCCCTCCCCCTCCTCCCCTCCCCTCCCTCCCCTCCCTCCCCTCCCCTCCCTCCCTGCCCTCCTTTTTAAATCCTTTATATTAAGTTCACTTGCTTGCGTGCTTGCGTGCTTGCTTGCTTACAACTGTGCAAATATTTCGGTCGTTTTTTAACCCACTTCCCGTGATCCAATCGAGCGGACATTTTGCACACAGACTCGTTGTGCGTGACAATTTATTTTCATGAAAATTTTTGTTCCTAAATTTGACACTGTTTAGGGAATTTTGTAAAAATATTTATTTACCAATTGCTTAATGGTGGCAGACAATCATCTGACCCATAGGTGGCAGCCATCTCAAGCCAGAGGACGAGAGGACTCTAGCCGCCACGCATATAAAGGATTTATAGTGAAAAACTTTGTTTTTACGGGTTAATTTTTTTACGATCAGGAAATAAGAAGATGCTCGGTGTAGTCGTCACTTTGCTTCGTTCATCATTTAGTTTTTTGTTTTTTTAATGCTTTGCTTTATGTAACCCCACCCCCCCCCCCGTTTTTAAATGAAATATTTCACAAAGATTTCACGCTCTCCCCGCAATTCCCCCCACGACCTCGCTCCGCCGCCCGCGGTGATGAGAGAGACGTTTAGCAAAGTCAACGGTGGCGAGGGAAAGGGAAGCAGAGACGGCTTCAAACTGTTGCGGTTGTGGGTCACAACTCGAGTCTTCGCCTCGTTTGTATCGTCTCGTTTGTGTTGTTTGTATCGTGTGTGTTGTCTGTGTCGTTTGTATTGTCTCGTTTGTATTGTCCGTCTCGTTTGTATTGTCTGTCTCGTTTGTATTGTCTGTCTCGTTTGTATTGTCTCGTTTGTATTGTCTGCCTCGTTTGTATTGTCTGCCTCGTTTGTATTGTCTGTCTCGTTTGTATTGTCTGCCTCGTTTGTATTGTCTGTCTCGTTTGTATTGTCTGTCTCGTTTGTATTGTCTGTCTCGTTTGTATTGTCTGCCTCGTTTGTATTGTCTGTCTCGTTTGTATTGTCTGTCTCGTTTGTATTGTCTGTCTCGTTTGTATTGTCTGTCTCGTTTGTATTGTCTGTCTCGTTTGTATTGTCTGTCTCGTTTGTATTGTCTGTCTCGTTTGTATTGTCTGTCTCGTTTGTATTGTCTGTCTCGTTTGTATTGTCTGTCTCGTTTGTATTGTCTGTCTCGTTTGTATTGTCTGTCTCGTTTGTATTGTCTGTCTCGTTTGTATTGTCTGTCTCGTTTGTATTGTCTGTCTCGTTTGTATTGTCTGTCTCGTTTGTATTGTTCTGTCTCGTTTGTATTGTCTCGTTTGTATTGTTTGTATCGTTTGTATTGTCGAGATTGTGTTGTTTGTATTGTCTGTCTCGTGTGTATTGTTCTTTCTCTTGTGTTGTAGAGATGTCCGCCCGATAGATTCTGCGTCCTGTGACCACCGACATCAAGAGCGGCTGGGATGATACACACACACACACAAGACGAACATCCACAAGTAAGAGTTGGGGCAAGCGCTGTTAGACAGCAACACCTATGAAGGCCGGCACGTCACACGAGGGCGTAGGTGGCCAACACCACGACCGGCCGCCTTTGTCTCCCCAGTGACGACGTTCACACACCGCACCGGATACTCATTTGAGGCTGAGTCGACCTAGGGGAGACGCGTCACCGGTTCAGATAATCTTCACTGATGTTGGCCGTGAGCGGGACTCAAACTCCGGGTCTCCGGTGTCGGAGCGCAGCGCACAAGACCGCTCCGCTGCCGCTCCCCGCGTACGCACGCGTCTCCCCATGTACACGCACGCACGTACACGGGCATCGTGGGCGATCTTCTCGGAGATCCGCCGAGCTCATTAAGCACCTGGCGCGTCTGAAAATGAGAGGCTCATTACCTTGCAAATTGGAAAGTGATATCGCCTCTAATGAGCCTAAACAGGAGCCTGCTGTGACGGGCGTTTGCGCGCTGCCGAGTATGGACAGGGCTATCCCACAGATTGTGCGCGTGTGTAGAGCTATGTGCGTGTATGTATGGCGCTAAGTGTGTGTGTGTAGTTGCTTATCTGGGAGAGAGGGAGTGTGTGGGGCTCTGTGTGTGTTTGTAAATATTTCGGGAGCGGTAGTGTAGCGTTGAGCCCGCTCCACTTACCAACCCGGCGACCCGAGTTTGACTCCCGCTCACGGCCACCCAACATCTGAACCGGCCCTAGGCCCTCTCTTAGGTCGACTCAGCATCAAATGAGTACCTGGTGCGGTGTGTTAACATCGCCACTGGGGAGACAAAGGCGGACAGGCGTGGTGATGGCCACCCACCCACTCGTGCGCCGTGCCAACCTTCATAGGTGCTACTCGCTAACAGCACTTGCCTTCGACAGTCTGTTAAGGCTATACGGGGGATCTTTGTCTTTGTTTAGAAATACCGTGTAGCGGAGATCAGTGGCGTGGTGGTTTGCGAACCTGGTTGCGTGAGCTCGATTTCCGTCCACGGCGAACATCATCCACGAATTCCCCAACTGGTCCTGGGCTAACATTCATTCACCAAATGCTCATGGGCTATGGTGTACCGCAGAGAGAGAGAGAGAGAAAATACATCACTCTACAGGTGCTACTACACTTCTATGCTCCCGCGTATATGCTGCGCGCATTCACCAACCAACGTGGTCAGTCAGATATTCACTGAGCTGCTCTACGGCTTATTCTAGATTTGAAGCTTTCGTGACTGCAATGATTCATACTGTTTGGTTTTTTCGGTAAAGTCACGTAGGTAAAACAATCTTTAAAATAAATGAAAACAACTCAATTAAATGACGACGTTTCGGAGGCAACACAAGCTTCCTTCATCAGGTGTAAAAAAGCTTGTGTTGCCTCCGAAACGTCGTGATTTAATTTAGTTTTCATTTATTTTATTTTATTGATTGTTTTACCTACGTGACTTTACCGAAAAAACCAAACAGTATGCTATACAGCTCTTTATTCAGAAGCGACCTGGCCACAAATAATAGCTCAACGAAGTGGCTTTTATCGCGTGGAAATGTATAGCAGTCAAAATGCTCGAAACGCGTGATGTTGATTCTAAATGTGTAGGGAAAACCCGGAGGACCCGGAAAAAAATCCACGGAATCACTTGGAGAGAGAGAACGTGCAACCTGCAAATATATACAGCAGGCGTCGGGGTCGGGATCGAACCCGCGACCTCCTTTATACCAGGCAAGGGAGTTAACATCTGGCCACAATGTGATTGCGGGGGTGGGGAGACCCTCATCCAGTCATGGATTTAACAAAAGAAGATCCGTGCACGCACTTCAACACCGCCCATGATGAGCACTCGGTGGAGAAGGAGGAACGTCTCATGCGGACGTCTCACTCGGACATCACACTCAACCGTCACAACTCAACCGTCACACTCAGCCATCAAAATTCAACCGTCACACTCAACCGTCACTCTCAACCGTCACTCTCAACCGTCACACTCAACCGTCACTCTCAACCGTCACTCTCAACCGTCACACTCAACCGTCACTCTCAACTGTCACACTCAGCTGTCACACTCAACCGTCACACTCAGCCATCAAAATTCAACCGTCACACTCAACTGTCACACTCAACCGTCACACTCAACCGTCACACTCAACCGTCACACTCAGCCATCAAAATTCAACCGTCACAACTCAATTGTCACAATTCAACCGTCACACTCAACTGTCACACTCAACCGTCACTCTCAACCGTCACACTCAACCGTCACACTCAACCGTCACACTCAGCCATCAAAATTCAACCGTCACAATTCAACCGTCACACTCAGCCATCAAAATTCAACCGTCACAACTCAATTGTCACAATTCAACCGTCACACTCAGCCGTCACTCTCAACCGTCACACTCAACCGTCACACTCAACCGTCACACTCAACCGTCACAACTCAGCTGAATGCGGCTCACGACACTTATCTTGTTTCTATGCCGCCCTTGTTTGCTATTATCAAGACCAGAGGCCGGCAGCCAAAATTACAAGAAGAGACATTTTTTTCGATTTCGGTCAAACAAAACCCCTCGACATTTCAAGAGCCGCACAATGCACTGTGTGGTGACGACGAGACGGTGGTGGTCCTGAATAAAAAAACCCGTCACGAAGCAGCAGCGGAAGGTTGCCGAACCCTGATCAAGACGACGCCTTGCGATATGCACCTATTTGGTGTTTGAATATCTTAACACGTGTGTCCTGACTTTTGGGCCACCCAGTATATCCACCCCCACCCCCGCCCCCCACCGCTTACGGCTAACGTGGCGCCGATCAGCAGAGAACCGACGCGTGCCTGAGATGAAGGCGCGCGCAATATATCTCGTGTATCCGACGGTAATCAAGTTGAAGACAAATAACGTCCCCCCCCACCCCACCATGCCTCTACCCTCACCGCCCAACTGAGGGGATGGGGCTGTCGGCTGCCAGGCGTTGGGATGAATGCGATTTGAGATTGGGGATGCGGCTGCGCGAGTCGCCGTTTAGCGCGATGCGCGTGGCCGTGTGATCGGGCCGGAGGATCGCGCGCGCACGGAGACAAAGATCCCCGGTGTGGCCTGAATCGACTGTTGGGGCGATGTTTACACACCGCACCAGGTACTCATTTGAGGCTGAGTCGACCTAGGGGAGGCATAGGACCGGTGCAAATATTCGCCACTGGTGTTGGCCGTGAGCGGGAATCGAACTCGGGTCACCGGGTTGGTAGTGCAGTGCGCTCACCATTGTGCACGTGTGTGTGTGTGTGAGTACGCACATAAGTACGTAACATCGATGCCGTACATGCAGACGCACGTGCAGGTACACGTGTACTGTCCGGGAGACAAAGGCGGCCGGGCGTGGTGCCGGCCACCCATCCCCTTGTGTGTGGTAGCGGCCTCCATAGGTGCTCGCTAACAGCACTTGCCCCAAAGAGTCTGTTAAGGCCATACGGGGTTTCTTCATCTTTGCTGTTCATCCACTATTGTTGGTACGGTACAACAATCGATTTGTTTTGTTCCGCACTGCCCTCTGCTGCCAACCTCGTCGCCCCGCAGGAGTCTAAACCAACATCAACATAAATGTGTCGTTAAACCCGCCGCCACCCGACACAGACAACCACCTGTCAGGTTTTTTCACGTCAACAAAACGTGGCAGTGAGTTCCTGCTTGAAGCACACCCGCGTCGTGCGTTGGAGAGTAAACCCACGGATGAGGACAGTTCGAGGTACGACGTTTCGCTAGTGATCACCGCCAGCAGCTTCATCGGGCGATTTCGTCGGCATTGTGAAGAAGTCCTCCTCTCAGCTCCCGATCTCACGCCTTATCTCACCCGGGCCAATCAGGGACGACCGCGTCACAATCGACACCCGTGACGCGCGTCCGACCTCGTGAGATCTCGCGAGATCTCGCAAGCTAAGCAGGCGCTGCGCCCGGATAGCACTTGGATGGACGAACAGCGTGCAACAAGTCTTTAAAAAATATGAAACTATTGCAGCTATTTTTACACGCGTTTATTTTACTCACTCTGTCTGTTGTTGTCGTTGATGTTGTATCCTCAAATCTTGTAACTCAATTGTAACCCACTTCCCGATGTGGTATTGACTGCAAACTTGATATAATTATGTCATACTGATGACAATACTATATTCTATCATATAAAATAAAAATAGATATTTTTAAACATTATTTTGTATATGTTATGTTTCGGCTTGGGTCTAATTGTCCACATTCAATTGACGTAGGGCTGTAAATGACCACGGTCCCTTACGTTATGGCAAGCTTCGGGGCCACTTCCTGGAGTCGTGGAGTTCTTCCATTACTAGTACGGTACATTTCATTAAAGCGTGTTTTTAAAAAAAGTTTTTTTTTTTAATATTACTTTTGTATTGTAGCAGGCAAAAGGTTCGCTGAGCTATTTAGAGCTCTTTTTTTCAGAAGCTACATGACCACAAATTATAGCTCAGTGGCGTATCGTGTGGAAGTGTATTGCAGCCAAATAACTCTAAACGCGTGACGTTGATTCTAAACGTGGAGGGAGACACCGGAGGACCCGGAGATCAATCCACGCGACCACGGGGAGAGAGACACGCAAACTCCAAATCTACAGCAGCAGGCGTCAAGGTCGGGATCGAACCCACAACCTCCTGTATACCAGGCGAGGTGGTTAACATCTCCTAGCCACCGTGATGATGAGAGAGAGGGAGAGACACGCACACTCCAAATATACAGCAGACGTCAGGGTCGGGATCGAACCTCCACAACCTCCTGCATACCAGGCGAGGGAGTTAACATCTCATAGCCACCGTGGTACCCGTTATTCTGCTTACCATGGTGAAGTATGGTCAATTACCCCCTCCCCTCCCTCCTGTGACCCACTCATCCAGCAATGGATTTACAAATAAAGAAACATGATCCTCCTGATCGATTGAAATAATGAATATGTTCCTTCGCCACGACGACTTACAAAGTCTCCGGCAGATGGCAGTACAGCAAGACGGTTACCGACGGGCAGTTTTTTTACTTCTTCTAAGGAATATCGAGGGTTTGTCCCTTGATTTTCTCTCCGCCTGATGAAGGCCGCTTGTTTTGCGATCAAAACCTCGTGGGTTTTTTGCTTTCATTATTATTTTTATTTAATTAAATTTCAACGTCTTTTATTTTTGTTGTATTTTCTATCTACGTGACTTTACCAAAAGAACCATAAACATTCGTCCCCTGCTATCCGTGGTGGTTTCCCCAAGCACCGCGGTTTCTTTCCAAACGTCAAACCACAACAAAAACAAACTCGTGAGGATGCTGCGGGAGCGGTGGCGCAGTGCTTAGCGCACCGCGCTACGAAACTCCGGCTCACCGGCGTTGGATTTTTGGGCACGGCTAATACGAGTGGCAAGTGACATCTGCATCGCTCTCGAGTCTCCTCCACACATCTCGCCTGAGCCTTCGACAAGTGTACCCATTGCGTTGTGTCAAACAGACGCACTGTGGGAGGGGAGAGACAAAGACGACCGGGCGTGGTACTGACCACACCACTGCCTCGTGCAACGTTCCGTCATTCATGGCTGCTCGCGCACAACACGTGTCCCAAACACAGCCCTGCGCAGGCTTCCACAAACGGGATGGGGTAGAGGAGGATGAGGAGGGGGTATCTTTGTCTTGTGTGTGTTATTACGTGTGTTAATACGTGTGTTAATACGTGCGTATAACGCTGACCACGTACACGCGATTTGCAAATGCGCACACACGCTGAGTTTACGCGAAACTAATTGGTGTCAGGACTCAGCGGGGGGCTAATGAAGGCAAGGAGCGTTGTGTGGCGATGTCTCTGTGTGTGTGTGCGCGCGTGTATACAATCCTTCGTGAGCGCTTGGGGTAATCTGTTGATTGTTGCCAATTACTCGCAAGCAGCTCAGGCAAAACACACACACGCACGCACACAAACACACACACACAAACGTGTGCGTGCCTTTCTTATTTGCGGGCCGCCGCCTTTCTCGTACGCGCCCACGGTGAGATGGGTCGCTCCGATAAGCGAGCCTCGTAATTAGGGTGCGCGCAGTTCGGATTTCACGCGAAGGTATCTGAAAACGTGCGGCGACTACGACGAAGACAACACACGCCTCGTAATCACACGCAAAGGCAGAGGCAAAGATCCCCCGTGTAGCCTTGACAGACTGTTGGGGAAAGCCAGTTCTCTCTCTGTGTGTGCCTATGTGTGTTCTGTCTCTATGTATCTTTGTGATATCTTTCGATTTAAAGCTTTCGTGACTGCAGGGATTCATCTTCTTAGTTCTTTCGGTAAAGTCACGTAGATAATAAAACAATTGTTTTATTATGTTTTATTTTTATTATTTTATTACTTCCCTTCTTTGTGATATCTGTCTGCTTATATGTCTGTCTATAGTTTTCTTGGGTAGATTTTTGTTGCTATTTCATTTATACCTGATGACGATTGCTTGTGTTGCAATCGAAACGTCGTATGCTATTATTTCATTTATTATTTTATCTTTATACGTGACTTTACCGAAAGAACCAAAGAGTAATTCCTGCAGTCACGAAAGCTCCAAATTAAGATTGGCAAGTTCGTGTTTACACGTTGAACGTGGCCCAATACCGCGCGTATTGCGAATTGTGCCGGCCTGCGCGTGCCTTGGATGGCGCGCGAGAGGTTTGGTGGCCAAGCACCACGCACGGCCGCCTTTGTCTCCCTCGGCGGCGACGTTTATCTCCGCAACGCACGAGGTGCTCACTTGAGGCCGAGTCGATCTAGGGGGGAGGTGGGTGGGGAAGGCCCAGACGTCGGTTCAGATGAATGATTATGCGTCACTGGTGTTGGTCGTGGGTTCCGCGAGCGAGAGTCGAACTCGGGTGGCCGGGTTCGTGGGCCGCTACGCTACCGCTCCCCGCACGCACGGAGGCACAAAGGCAATTATCTCCCGTGCAGTCCGGCCTGATGGGAGACATTGTAGTCGTAGAAGACGACATGTGGGTTCTACTAACGCAGTGCGCTAACAACTGCGCCACCGCTCCCCACACGTAACGACGACAACCGCCGCTCGCCAATAAGTGGCGGTGACGTTCCCGCGGCGCTTGTGCCAGGCTGGGTGCACTTGGAGGCCACATGAAGTGTCGAAGGCTCGCTGGCAGGAGGTCACGGTACAGACCCAGGTGCCATGGGTTGACTGCTGTGCCAGGCTAGGTGCAGGAGGAGGTCACGGGAACAAACCCAGGTGCCATGGGTTGACTGCTGTGCCAGGCTAGGTGCAGGAGGAGGTCACGCCAACAGACCCAGATTTAATTCTAGATTTGAAGCTTTCGTGGCTGCAAGGATTCATAATCTTAAGTTTTTCGGTAAAGTCACGTAGGTTAAAAAATAAAAAAATAAAAATAATAATAACATTTGCCATGGCTTGACTGAGACGACTGGCGCATGCACACACTGTGCCAACTCGCTGCGTATTAACCGCCCGGCGCTCCTCCGCTCTTTGTTGTGAGCGTCGCTCTCGCGGTATCGACGCTTTGCGTGTCTCTGCCGTGCGAACAGTGATCGCTCTCGCGGGCTGCTGGTGATGCGGGGGATGGGGGGTTGGGATAGTCGTCGGCTTTTGCGTCACACCACCACGGGAGGCGAATTACTCGGTTCACCGCCTACGGGGATCGCGCATTATTTAGTTTCTGGTTGCAAGTGTTGAGCGCGAGACTTGGAGCAATGTTGAACTTTGGGCTCACCCTGCGCCCCAGAGAGTGACACCAATCAACTTTCCTTCGCACAGTAAGTTTAGAAGACCCACTTATTTTTTGTACAATTGATCCTCGTGGCGGCACCCCGGGGTACCAAATAATACAAAATGGGCCGAGGCAATTAAATGTTTAATTTCTGGGACACTATTTTTTTTCCAAGGGGTGTTACTCAACTCCGCGACTGGGCGACCAATCGATCTGAAATCGGTGCCACACTCCGACGATGATTAGGATTCGTGATTGATTGTTTAGTTAGACCGCGTAATGATTTGGCTTAATGTGTGTCGTAAGCCCCTCCACCACACGACGTAGCGAAACAAATCAAATTGCCACGCGTGCAATAAAGTTTTTTTATTGTTTCGATTAACCGGTAGATCATCACCATTGTGATGATGGTGATGCTAATAATGATGATTATATTATAGATGCTTAGCATCACCAGCAATAACAAGCGTATTGTAATCGACGAACCGTTGATCCCAATCGCCGCGTGGCGATATGATTGTGACGTCACAATCACGGGCTTCAGCACTTACGCGTGAGTAAGCTCGCTCCGCATTGTGCAAGGCTGATGTTCGTAGAAACGCAATTAGCGGATAATGAGAACGTGAATTGGTTCTGGCGGGCGTGGGTAGGGGAGAGAGAAGGGAGGGGAGGCCCAGGTGGGGACGTGGCGACTATGGCCATTTTCGACTGTTGGCAAAGAACACGGCAGCACTCACTCACTCACCACACTCACTCACTCACCACACTCGCTCACTCACTCACCACACTCACTCACTCACCACACTCACTCACTCACCACACTCACTCACTCACCACACTCACTCACACTCACTCACTCACTCACACTCACTCACCACACTCACTCACTCACCACACTCACTCACTCACTCACCACACTCACTCACACACACTCACTCACCACACTCACTCACCACACTCACTCACCAAACTCACTCACTCACACTCACTCACTCACCACACTCACTCACCACACTCACTCACCACACTCACTCACCACACTCACTCACTCACCCACCACACTCCTGCAGTCACGAACGTTTTAAGTCAAAAAGAACAACAACAACAACATGACCCCACGCGTAAGATTGGACTGACTTCACAGTGGAACGCTCTGCAATTGAAAACCTGGCCACCAATCCAGCTGTGTGCTGAGAATGAAGGACAATACACGAATACACAATTCACATTAACAATACACCCCCCCTTCCACATGCAAAGGGACTTAGTGGCCAAACTGTAGAAAGTTGACAGAGACGCGAATACACGTTCACTGTGTCAGTTACAGCGTCTATTCAGATGCGCTTCCTCGCATGTAGACACCGCTGCGTAACCCCCGATATAGTCTTGCAGACAACGCGTGATCGTACACTGCATCGTGTGTATACAGAAACTAAACTACGAACTATATTTTGGCTATTTCACCAGGTGAGGCCCACTGAGCTATATATAGCTCTTATTCAGAAGCGACCTGGCCACAAATGATAGCTCTACGAAGTGTAGCAGACAAATACTCTGAACGAGTGACGTTGATTTGAAACGTGGAGGGGAAAAACCGGAGGACCCAGAGAAAAATTCACGAGACCACGGGGAGAGAGACACCCAGACTCCAAATATGCAGCAGCAGGCGTCAGGGTCGGGATCGAACCCACGACCTCCTGTACACCAGGCGAGGTAGTTAGCATCTCCTAGCCACAGTGATGATGAGAGAAAGAGAGACGCAGACACCAAATATACAGCCGCAGGCGTCAGGGTCGGGATGGAACCCACGACCTCCTGTACACCAGGCGAGGTAGTTAACATCTCGTCCTCGCGGCACCCACAAATACAATGCAAACATACCATATATACACTTTTTGAGAATTTGCAACAACACCACAAGAAATGTGCCTCCGACCTCTGGAGACCACCTGGAGAAGATTCCAGGCACGTGCTGACAATGATAGAGACTCTTTGCCTTTTTGAAGCTATTAACATACATTTGTTATGTTATACAGAGTAGTATTGTCCGTTCTTTTCCCATTAAAAACGGTCAGATTTGAAAACATTTGTTTAAGCTCCCTGTAATATTGTTTGCGTTGCCTATTGGCTTGCTCTCGCGAGAGAGGCTGAGACGGCTGGCTACCTCTCTGGCAAGACGTGCACTTCCCAAGGCTCGGGTCTGTGGGGATGCTTACCTCTTACTGGCAGCAGTTTGCAACAGTTTGCAACAGTTTATCTCGCAGAAGGAGGGGAGAAAGACACGCGGCCCGCTGCCGCCGTGCGCGCTGACGCGCGCGCAGATTTCCATCTCTCCGGATCACGACCAACAAACGGTGGCAAAATATCTGGACCGGTTCCTGGGCCTTCTCCTGGGTCGACTCAGCCTAAAATAAGTGCCTAGTGCGGTGCGCAAACATCGCCACTGGGCAGACAAAGGCGGCCGGTTGTGATTTGGTGTCCACCTACCCCCTCGTCTGCTCTACCGGCCTTTATGTGTGTTTGCTAACGGCACTTGCCCCAAACGTATGTTGAAGGCTATATGGACGATCTTTGTCTTTATCTTATGTTGTGGGGGGCTGTGTGGGGTAGCGGTGTCGCAGTGGTTAGCGAACTGCGCTACGAACCCTGCGACCTCGATTCTCGCTCACGACTAATAACAGTGACACATATTTTAACCGGCCCAGGGCTTTCCCCTTAAATGAGTATCTGGTGCGGTGCGTATCGACACTAGGGAGACAAAGGCGGCCGGGCGTGGTGCTGACCACCCACCCCCACGCGCGCCGAAACGATCTTCATCGGTGCTCGCTAACGGCACTTGCCCAAAACGTCTGCTTAGGTCATCGGGGGCTCTTTGTCTCTGTGTGTGCCTATCCTCATGCGCGTCTGCCTTTCTGTGCGTGTTGTATCCGCGTGCGTCTGTCGTTGCGAGCGTTTGTGCCTTTGTGTGCTTGCGTCTTCGGGCAGCTAATTACGAAGCCTGAGACACGTGCGGAAATTGGTTTATGAACTCATCCTACATGGTTCATCCACTCGGTCGGCTCGGCCTCAAACGAGCACGCTCTGCTGTGTGGTCATGAACAAGGCCACAAGGGAGACAAAGGCGGAGAGACCTTACGTGGTTAATGCCACATCACTCCAACATGTGCCGCGCCGGCCTTAATAGGCAATTGTAAATTGAACCTGTCTTCGCACGCCGTCACCATCACCATCGTGAGCCAGGGTCTATCCACTGCTGGATGAGGCCCTCTCCCGCACCGTCGCTCCTACGACGCAACGCGTGCCACAATCCGCGTCACTCCCGCACACGTGACCTGATCCCGCTGTTCCATCTCCGCTATGGTTGTCCTCTCTCGGGCTCAATCGCCTCGTTCTACGGAAGCCATCCCGTCACCGAGCTCTTTACTTCCATCCACCCACCGTCTTCCCAGCCGCGCCGAGCGCCGATTAAAATCCTCAACAGTCAACAGCGATGTCTCTAACGTGGCCGTTACGCTCTCCCGTGCAGGTGTTCCCTCTTCCTGCCTCTCAGTCCATGAATGCTGTCTCTCCCGTCTCTTAGTGTAATTCCACAGCATTCGTAGGAAAGGGTTTCTATTTTTTTGCGTTAGATCGCAGTCAAGTATGAATGTGTCGGTAAATCCGCCACCACCCGACGCAGCCAATTAGTAAGGGTTGTAACGTAAACAAAGCGTGCCAATTAGTTACTATTTCGATTTAAAGCTTTCGTGACTGCAGGGATTCATCTTCTTGGTTCTTTCGGTAAAGTCACGTAGAAGGGAAGTAATAAAATAATAAAATTAAAACATATGTTTTATTTTTATTATTATCTACGTGACTTTACCGAAAGAACCAATACAAATAAAACATATGTTTTATTTTTATTATTTTATTACTTCCCTTCTACGTGACTTTACCGAAAGAACCAAGAAGATGAATTAGTTACTAGTTCAGCACACCGCTGTGTTGGAGAGTAAACCCACAACGTTTGCAATTCGAGTACTATGACGTTCCGCTGGTGATTGCAACAACAGCCAGCTTCATCAGGCGACGCCCAGAATTGTGAAGAAGTCTTCCTATTTGCGGTGGTGGCGGGTTTAACGAGACATTTATATACGCGCGCGATCTAACCCCCAAAAAAACACCTTTGCTGTGGATAGTGTTGGCCGCGAAAGGCTACGTGTTGAACTAATTGCACACGCGCGTACGTCTCTGAGCTTCTGTGTGTACTTGTTTTTTTTTGTTTCGTGGTCACTGGCAGTATCCGTCATTGTCCAGGAACTGGAAGAAATCGTTCCTCTGTAAGCGCTTCGCTCTGTTGACTTTCATTTGCAAATTCATTTTTTTTTCTTCCTAAAGCACTCCATCCAGCTCTTCTTAAAATTTTGCACTCAGTCACATATTCACTTTAAGATGTTTTTTTTGTTCATTTTTTTTTTTTGTTGCGGTTGCACCCGATTCAAGAGCCGAATGGCTCACAGGGCTATACCTAATAAATGAACTTGAACTTTAATTCATAATTTTGATCCCCGGCCGCCTACAATAATCAAACTAGACAAAGACAAAGATCTCCCGTATTAGCCTCCACATATTTTTGGGGCGACTTCTGTTACCGAGCAACTTTGAAGGCCGCAATGGCACACGGGAATAATCAAACTCAGCAACATTCGCCCATAACACCCGTGGCCCCAAAATGTTAGATATACAGTATTATTGACGACGTTTCGGGCAATGGACCTTCTGCATAGTCTATTGTATATTGATTTATATTTTAATGCAGCGTTATTGACGAATGTGTTAAGTTTTTTTTTATCATAATAATTTTCTACTCGGATAGTATTTCCTAGGACCGGCTGGATGATGTGATTTGATAGTGATAATTTATCCAATGTTTACTCGGTGCAATGTTGCGTTTCACGTTCGTTGTCTGCTTGGTAGCTTTACTTGGTAACAATGTTTGTTCCTGTACAGCGCCTATACAGATGCTGAGCGGAATAGGACTCTCTATGACTCCAGATTATCAAAGCTTTTACGACGAACTTAAAATAATGATGATGTTAACATTATTATAATTTTAATTAAGAATTAACTTTTGTATCGACAAAAGCCACACTCAGTCACATGACTCATTTTCAAGATGGTCCTGCCGCTCCTGTTGCCTTTTGTTTTTTTAATTTGTGAGATCTTTTCAGCCAATGAGGAGGATGAAACCGGAGCAACTGCATGCGGACAAACCCCACGCATGGCGCGAGGGCGCAACGCTCGATCACCCGCGCAGATGGAAACAGATTGCGATCATCTTCTTGGTTCTTTCGGTAAAGTCACGTAGAATGGAAATAATAAAATAATAAAAAATAAAACATAATAAAATAATTCTCACCACGTTTCGGCCACAACGCAAGCAGCCGTCCTCAGGTGAAAAAGATTGCGATTAGTCCACTTGCTCTACTGCCTTTCTCCTGGCGAGCCGGGGGTAGGGGGGGGGGAGTTTCACAACACGTGCGCGGTTTCAGTTTTTGTTCAGTTGCATCTATTAGGTTATAGCCCTGTGAGCCATTCGGCTCTTGAATCGGGTGCAACCGCAACAAACAAAAACATTAACAAGAAAAACATCTTAAAGTGATCCATCGACCCTCGCTGCTGCCTCCGCAGTGCAGGAGTACAGGCCACGTGCATCGCCACGTGTGTGGCCACCGCCGACCAGATAATATAAATGACAAATAAGCACGCTGGTACAGGGTCACGTGGCGTCGTGGCGTCATAACGGCTCTTGCACGTGACCACTGATCTGTATCTCGTTTCGACGGCTGGTCTCACCTCGATTAATTATTATTATGATTCTACTACTGTATATCTCTTTCATCTCGCTAATGTAAATCTCGACGTGGTTATCTCTTGCGCACACAGCCCTTCTCACCTCTATTGTTTAATTATATTGTTTATCTCTCTCGCCACACTATTGTGGACATCTCTTCGCGTCTCGGCGTGCCACTTCAACGCGAATCCTTCCGGGGCCGCATCGGAAGCGCTCTGACGCTGCGGCCACGAATTCAGCCGACACCCACCGTGACCGTGAACACGCAACGCGAATTATCGTGACCGCTAATCCCAGCCGGGCTGTGGCGTCAGCGTCTTTCACCCCACGAGCATCACGCGCAGCGAGACGCGGCAGGGGCTGCTGCGTTACAAAACACGCGATTCGTATGTTGATCGTCGCAGGCGACACTGATTTCCGCGGATGCGACAGAGTGTTACGCATCACGCAGTGCACGTGGATACCGTACCACCACCATCATCATCATCAATCGCCGTCATCGCTGTCATCGTCACCATCATGGTTGCAATTATGGTCATCATCATCACAATCAACATCATTGTCATCATCATCACAATCACCATCATTGTCATCATCATAATCACAATCACCATCATTGTCATCATCATCACAATCACCATCATTGGCAACATCATCACAATCACCATCATTGTCACCGTTACCGATCGACACAAGACAGAACAATACAAACGAGGCATCACACACAGAAATAAAAAAGGGGGCGTTAAATCAAACCATGACAAGTCATAGAATCGTTCGAGAGAGAGAGAGAATATGAGGGTGCAATATGGGAGGGCGTGTGAATTATTTGATTCCTCGGGTTTCCCTAGCGGCGCGGGGTGGGGGGGTATTGGGTGCACTCTACCAAGCGTTTTTGCACAATTATTACGACAACATCACCCCATGCAACAACAACAACAATAATTATAGTGGTGGTGATGATGATAAGGGAACGCAGAAGACACGTTTATAAACACGTGTGTGTGTGTTTACGGGTGAAGGTCTCTCTCTGTGTTTTTTTTTGTTTCTCAACAGCTGCCACCCCCGCATTGTTTTAGGGGGGGCGGGAGTGGCCCCCCTCTTGCTTGTGTTAGAGAAATGTAATTTGGGGCTTTCAATGGCGCAATTACGCGTCCATTTAGATGGGGAGATCGGGCGCCCATAGGATTAACTCGCCCCTAATAGATGCGGCAGCAGCAGCAGCCACATCTCCTGAAAGTAATGCGAATGCAACAATAATAATGATGATGATGGCGAGAATGAATGCGTACGCAGACACACGCAGACACATACAGATACACACACACAGACATACACACACAGACATACACAGACATACACTGCTACAGATACAGACACACAGACTTATACACAGACACACTCACACAGACACACACACAGAGACATATACACGCTGCTACAGATACACACACACAGACATACACACACACAGACACATACAGACACACTCACACACTGTTACGGATACACACACAGACATACACACACAGAGGCATACACACACTGCTACAGATACACACACACAGACACACTCACACATAGACACACTCACACACAGACATAAATACACGCATACACACACACTGCTATTGATACACACACATACATACTCACACGCAGACATACACACACACAGACACACTCACACACAGACATGCACACACACAGACACACTCACACACAGAGACACACACTGCTACAGATATACAGACAGGCAGACATACACACACACACACTGCTACAGATATACGAACATACATATACAAACACAACGACAGATAAACAGGCAGACATACACACACACTGCTACAAATATACAGACATACACACACACACTGCTACAGACAGACATATACACACAACTACAGATATGCAGACAAACACACGCACACTGCTACAGATATACAGAGACACACACACACAACTACAGATATACAGACAGACATACACACAACTACAGATATGCAGACAGACACACGCACACTGCTACAGATATACAGACACACACACACAACTACAGATATACAGACAGACATACACACAACTACAGATATACAGACAGACATACACACACACTGCTACAGATGTACATGCAGGCAGACTTGCACACGCACGTTACTGTGAACACGTGGTCACACAGACAACAAACAACATCCCCGTACAGCCTTGACAGCCTGCTATCAACGAGAACCTACGAAGAGCGGCAATGTTTAAACAGCACACCAGGTACTCATTTGAGGCTGAGTCGACTTAGGGTCCAGGACCGGTTCAGATAATCGTCACTGGTGTTGGCCGTGAGCGGGAATCGATGCGCGACTGTGTCTCGTCACGCACACGCCTAACGTGGTACTGAAAGTCCACGCACGCGACTGCACACACAAACTCTTTAGTTCTTTCAGTAAAGTCACGTAGGTATAAAATAAAATACATAAATGAAATACAAAATTAAAAACAAAATCTAAATAAATCAAAATCTAGATCTTAAAAACTTATGATCTAGATTGCACACACAAAGACAAAGATCCGCCGTATAGCCTTTAATAGACTGTTGGGGCAAGTGCTGTAAGCGAGCGTCTATGAAGATATTGGTACTTTAGCAAATGTTTACTCCCCACAGGAGTACGCTGCGTGTGTACTGGTATGGACAGTGCCTTGTAGGCGATGTATATCTATGTGTAGTCATGTACACATCTGTATATGTAGTACACTACTATACAAATAGACAAATAGTATATAAAGATAAAGATCCCCCGTATAGCCTTATCGGACTTTTAAAACAAGTGCCGTTCGCGAGCACCTACGAAGGCCGGTAGGCCACACGAGGGGGGTGGGTGGCGAGCACCACGTCCGGCCGCCTTTGTCTCCCCAGTGGCGATGTTTACACACCGCACCACGTACTCATTTGAAGCTGAGTCGACCTGTTCTTGGCCGTGAGCGGGAATCGAACTGCTGTGGCCAGGGTCTAGAAGCGCGTTGTGCCAACCACTGCTCTACACCGCTCCACCCCGCACATTCATAACATATTCGTAACTCTTTTTACTTATGAGACCCTTATATCATAATATTGTTTTGCTCTTCACTAGTCTTCGGCGTCCATGTATTTGTACTGCAGCGCCTGTACCATGCACGTGCATTGACCCCTGAAATCGCAGGGAATGTAAGAAAAACACCACTAAATACATGCAGTGGACATTTAGAAAGTGTGGTGGTGACTTGGGGAGGTCTGCATCCAGCAGTGGGTTGAGCATGGCTGATGATGATGATGACGCTGATGATGATGACGCTGATTATAAGCCAGAGTTTTACGAATGTCATTGCAATACCCGAGGACGTTCAGAACGCAGAGACGGTCCTAAGAATATTCCAGAAGTATCCCCTCGAGTACAAGAAATGTGATTATTTTTTTTTTGGAAGAGCGTGACGCTAAAGCCATTATTAAGCAGGCAGTCAGGAGTAGTTTTGGTGGTACATGTTGTTTATGTCGTTTATTGTGAAAATTCGGTCACAGTTCCTATGATCACTGTTACATTGCTTTTATGGCTTTATTTTGGTGATTTCGAAAAGTTTTTTTTGGTTTGGCCATGTTTGTGTTGTTGTAGTATGGAGTTAGACTGGTGGCCTTAATCTAAGTTGTCTTGTGGTTGTTGTTTGACTTGCATCCCACTGGGATTTTTGTACATATCCTTGGTGTACGGTGCCTTTTCTGCAACATTTTGCAGTCTTTTCTTGGATTTTCTGTTGGCACTTAGTCACATAATCACTTTAAGATGTTTTCTTGTTCATGTTTTTGTCTTTTGTTTGTTGTGGTTGCACCCGATTCAAGAGCCGAATGGCTCACAGGGCTATACCACCAAATAAATGAAACTGAAAAAGTCAAAGCAGCAACGATGTTCTTCTGCCCTTTGACAATCCGCCGCTGGATGAATCCGGCCTCGCCACGTTCGTGTCGGTGGCGAGGACGTCTTTGACCATACTTCACCACCCTCCTGGCCAGTGGTGGCAAGTCGCTGGAGGCAGGGAGGGAGGGTTGCGAGACACCCACGTGACACTTTCCATGTCACGCGCCTCCGGCATTGAGCCAGAGTCGAACTCATGCTCCATCATGCCGCCCGGCTCACCTCCGACTAGCGCCGTTGGTTTGGTACGCTGAGAAAGAAGTTGAACATACGTGCGACGATCCGCATTTACGACGTTTGTATAATTCGACCGCGGATCGATTTGCGACGCAGAAACTTGATTTGCGACGCATCTTCCGATACGACTCCGAACGCATTCGAACGACTTGGGCGCGTGGAGTATTTTCAAGTGCGTGCGTGTAGATGTTTGCCGATTTCGCCCCGTCCAATTTGACCGATAAGAGAAGAAACACATCGGCAAGTGGTATTTAACCGCTGTTTCTAACGTCTATGGGAACATGTGATCCGATTTAAGACGCGAACGTATCGTGTGTGTGTGTGTGTTAGCGCGCTGAGTTACGAATCCGGCTACCTGAGTTCGATTCCCGCTCACGGCCAACCGCAGTGACGATTATCTGAACCGGTCCCGGGCCTCCCCTAGGTCGACTCAGCCTCAAATGAGTACCTGGTGCTATGTGTAAAAACCAAGGCCGTAATTATAATATATATTTGGGGGGGCCACATCCCCCCCCCCCCCAATATATACTAAAATTGCTATGCTATGTAAATAAAAACAACAATTTTCTAAATCTTGGCCACAATATCTGGACTTGTCTTCATATACCAATGCATAGATTTCTACTCTTGGTTCTTTCGGTAAAGTCACGTAGAAGGGAAATAATAAAATAATAAAAATATAAAACAATAAAAATTCTCACGACGTTTCGACTGCAACACAAGCAATCATCATCAGGTGTGAAATCCACAGCAATAAAATTAGAAAAAAGTGGCGTTTTTTTCTGTTCATATGATTGTGGTTATGGTTGTACTTTATTAATCCCTAATGAAACAATAAATGGTAAAAAAAAAAGTTAAAACAGAACAACGTAAATACAATGTACTATTAGACATTATTGTAAAAAATAAATGAAAAGTCCATCCCATGTGTTAGTGAATTTTTTAATATTTTAGGCAGGAAATGAGTTTTCAAAATTTAGATATTTTTCTAGGTTGGGACTCCCAGACACCCTGGAAGATTTGGTCCCCCCCCAGTGTTGACTCCATGGCTACGGCCTTGGTAAAAACATTGCCACTAGGGAGACAAAGGCGGCCGGGCATAGTGCTGGCCACCCACCCCCTCATGTACCCTTCCAGCCTTCATAGGTGCTCGCTAACAGCTCTTGCCCCTACAGTCTGTTAAGGCTTTGTCTTTGCTGTGTATATATATAAGCGCAATTTCGCTAACCACTGCGCCACCGCTCCACGCTGCGTTTCTACCTCTCTCGCGGCTCGCCGCCATGCACGGACGCGAATCCCCGCTGCCTCCACACAAAAGCCCCACGCCAGCCAGCGAAGAAAGGGAAACATCTCGACCAAATTGGGGCCATAATGTGCCCTAAGCAAGTGTAAAGGCTGAGCCCCACTACCTCTGTACGGGCCCGCTTCCTGCCCCCTCGTTATTCATGCGTCCACAAAGCAGCTGCACGCTGACTTCGCGTTTCAAGTGACCCGTGTGCAGTGCATAACTTAAAGCCGGGCAGCGCGTCTGCACGTTCTGTGTGTGTGTTTTGTGTGCTGCATGTGTGTGTGTCTGTGTGCGTGTGTGTTTTGTGTGCTGCGTGTCTGTTTGTGTCTGTATGTGTGTGTGTGTTTTGTGTGTTTTCTGTGTCTGTGTATGTGTGTGTTTTGTGTGCTGCATGTCTGTTTGTGTCTGTATGTGTGTGTGTTTGTGTGTTTTGTGTCTGTGTGAGTGTTTTGTGTCTATGTATGTGTGTGCGTGTTGTGGGTGGTGCATGTGTGTTTGTGTCTCTGTGTGTGTTTTGTGTGCTGCATGTGTGTTTGTGTCTATGTGTGTGTGTGTTTTGTGTCCTGCATGTGTGTGTCTATATGTGTGTGTGTTTTGTGTGCTGCGTGTGTGTTTGTGTCTGTATGTGTGTGTGTGTGTTTAATGTGTCTGTGTATGTGTGTGTGTGTTTTGTGTGCTGCGTGTGTGTTTGTGTCTGTATGTGTGTGTCTACGTGTGTGTTTTGTGTGCTGTATGTGTGTTTGTGTCTATGTGTGTGTGTTTTGTGTGTTGCATGTGTGTTTGTGTCTATGTGTGCGTGTGTTGTGTGTGCTGCATGTGTGTTTGTGTCTATGTGTGCGTGTTTTGTGTGCTGCATGTGTGTCTGTGTGTGTGTTTTGTGTGCTGCATGTGTGTTTGTGTCTGTATGTGTGTGTGTTTTTTGTCTGTGTGTTTGTGCGTTTTTGTCTCTGTAGTTGTCTTTGTTGTGTCTGCATGTGTGTGTGCTGCATGTGTGTTTGTGTCTGTATGTATGTATGTGTGTTTGTATGTGTGTGTGTGTTTGTTGTTTTGTCTCTGTAGTTTTCTTTGTTGTGGCTGCATGTGTGTGTGTTTTGCATCTGTTTGTGTGTGTGTCGCGTGTCTGTGTGTACGTGTGTGCCTATATGGGGAGCGGTAGTGTAGCGGTTAGCGCCTTTGCACTACGAACCCGGCGACCCGCGTTCAATTCCCACTAACAGGCCAACACCAGTGATGATTATGCGAACCGATCATGGGCCTCCCCTAGGTCGACTCAGCCTCAAATGAGTATCTGGTGCGGTGTGTAAACATCGCCATTAGGGAGACAAAGGCGGCCGGGCGTGGTGCTAATCACCCACCCCCTCGTGTGCCGTGCCGGCGTTCATAGGTCCTACTCGCTAACAGCACTTGCCCCAACAATCTGTTAAGGCTGTACGGGGGATCTTTGTCTTATGGCGTCGTGGTTATGAATCTGCTAACGTTAGCTGGGAATCGAACTCAGGTCACGGAATTTAGAGCAAAGCGCGCTCACCACTGACCCACCGCTCCTCCCCCCATGATAAGCAGATTATGATCGCATTGTGCTATGAACCTGAGTTAGATTCCCGGCACACGGCTGAACAATAACTGGCGAGCGAAATCTGAGCCGGTCCTGGGCACCGCACACTTCTTCACGTACAGATCTCGCATTGACCAGCGTGGTGATGTATGGTCAAAGCAAATAATCCCCGTGAACGACATGAGGGAGGCATTCATCCAGCAGCGAGTTGGCAAAGGAATGTACAGTGATTTTATTCATATTGTTGGATTTGAAGTTTTGTGACTGCAAGAATCCATCATACTCTTTGGTTCTTTCGGTAAAGTCACGTAGATGAAAAAATAATAATAAAATACAATAATAAAAAATAAAATTAAATACAAAATAACAATTATTTCTTGCCGTGGCTGTCCTACCTGATGACGGAGGCTTGTGTTGCTTCCGAAACGTCGTGGTTGAATTTAGTTATTTTCATTTTAATGAAATGTATATTTTTAGGATGTTTTTATTTTTTTATTTTTTTATTTTTATTTTCACCTACGTGACTTTACCGAAAGAACCAAAGAGTATTCATATTGTTGTTCGATAGCTGACGTTATCATGACTCAAGCTGCCCCTATTCCAGAAAGCCGAGGGGCTGATAAAACACGTGGTCTAAAACAGACGTTTGTATTTACGTGTGAATTTCGTGGATCTCTGCTTTATATTTTACGTAAATATTTGTATTCTTGAAATGTTTAATAATGTTTTTCTTTTATATTTTCTTAATATGTTAAATATATGTTTTCATATTTTGCTTTAACCCGTGATGCTCCACGTAACGCATGGTGAGTTTGCGCGTGCTATTTTATGTAGTTTTGTACTGGTAATCCATCAGCATTTGTTTGTAGTTTGAACGAGACTGACTCTGCTGCAAGGTTTAAACCCTGTCCAGCGTTAGCGCTGTTTTGTTGATATCCGTCTGGGACGCCAATTCCATCTCGGCCGATGGTCTACAAACTTTGTATATGTATCCTGTATATATGGAGGTACGGAACGGGAATTCAATGGCTGTTGTGTTTTGCTATACGGGCAGTCCTCGCTTAACGTCGGCCCGTATACCGTTGTTTCGCTACAAAGTCGCCGACGAACTGCATACGTTGAACGTCAATGCGGGTATCGCCATAACGTCGGCTTGCCGGCACGCAGCTACTTTCCACGGCGAAGCGGCTGCTTGACACTTCCAGTACGGCGCTAGGCAACGCTGCCTCCCTGCCCGGCGTTAACACTCCGCGGACACGCCGTACCCTCGACTTGTCGCCGCCTTGCACGCGTTCGCGAGCATGTGGCACATGTCCCACGCTCGGCGGAGCCGGCAGTCGCTGCCAAAGGCATCACGCAGCACGGCGCGGATATGATGACCACGGCACGGGCGTGGAGCCTTGGCATTTGTGCTTCTCCACCAACCTCCCGCTCACAAAAATACAAAAAAAAACTCTACCGAGCCGGGAAAATGTAATCTCTCTTCTATACGAGCCTCCCTCTCCTCTCTCCGTGTCGGCCTCCCTTTGTTTATCAATCACAAAGAAGGAGGGGGGGAGGGGAGAAGCGGAATTCTTGGTTTCAGGTGCACCGACTCTCAATACCTGACATTATAATTTCCCGCATGCTTCGCGACTCCCGAACGAGAATTGCTTAGCGCAGAGAAACTTTAATGACCCCCGTGACTCTCTCGAACCCCACCCCTCCTGCCCGCCTCTACCCCCACGGTCTCTCTCCCTCTCCCAACCCCCTTGCCCAGAGAGAGAGAGAGAGGGTCTCTGGCGAGGGGGCTCTCTGGAATGTCACCCCACAAAGCGGCCTCTGCACCCGCTCATCATTGGGGATTAACGCATTTAGTTTGCGGAAGTGTGCGTGTATGTATATGTGTGTGGGTGTGTGAGTGGTGACGGGTATCTGAAACGCTCTTGGGGCTTCCCCTAGGTCGACTCGGCCTCAAATGAGTAGCTGGTGCGGTGTGTAAGCATCGCTACTGGGGAGACAAAGGCGGTCGGGCCTGGTTGCTGGTTACCCACCCCATCGTGTGCCGTTCTGGTCTGTATCGGTGATACTCGTTAACGGCACTTGCCCCAACAGTCTGTTAAAGCTATATCTTTGTACGATAGTACAATTCGTTTCTGCCTGCATAAACAACAGGGTAATTACAAATATATATAAATAAACTATTAATTGCAATATATTGTTTTAAGAATATCGTCGTATTTCTAATATATTATAGATAACAATTCGTCACAACATGTAATTTTTTATGTATTATATTAATTGTGTAATGTTATGTATTTCGTTATTCGTGTGGACATTGGTAAAGAAAATGGAACACAAATGAACATTGCGTGAAGATACCTGGAATCAAAGGAAATTAGAAAGAAGTTTTGCTGGCTGGCTGGAGGTCACATGCGGAGGGAGAAGAGGCTGTGGACTGACCATCACGTCCACAGGACGTGAAAGACAGAACGAGCAAACAGATGCATCTGGGAACCAACACAACGAGAGACAACTTTTTGTAATCTTCTTGGTTCTTTCGGTAAAGTCACGTAGAATGGAAATAATAAATAATAAAAATAAAACATAATAAAATTATTCTCACGACGTTTCGGCCACAACGCAAGCAGCCGTACTCAGGTGAAGACCAGGTCTGTCGGGGAGACAGCGTCTGAATGAAACACCACCACGCTTGGAGCGTATATTTAATCTGGGTTGGAAGGGGGGGAAGGGCGCCTTGACAAAATAATTTGCATATCAAGAGGAATTTAGCATATTTATGGGAAATGCAGGTATGTGATTAGGACTACTTATGCCCGTGCATTATGCAGTCACGAAAGCTTTACATCGAAATGTAACTTTTTGTAACTTGAAGAAAAAAGTAAGGGTGCGATAGTTGAGCGGCAGACATCGCTGTGGAAGGGATGATGACCGGTGGGCGAGACTAATGACGGATTGGCAGCCAAAGGAGGGAAACGCGCTCGAGAGGACGTACGCAAGCGGAGATGGAGCGATGAAATCAGCTCGTGTGCGGGAGAGAGGTGGATCGTGGCATGGCGAGGCCGTAAGAGACGGCTTGGATGTAGACTCAATGTATGAATCTGAGAGATAAAGGACAACAACAAAGACAAAGATTCCCCGTATAGACTGTAACAGACTGTTGGGGCAAGTGCTGTTAGCGCGGAGCAGCACCTATGAAGGCCGGCACGGCGCACGAGGAGGTGGGTGGCCATCACCACGCCCGACCACCTTTGCCCCACCCAGTAGCGATGTTTACTACACACCGCACCAGGTACTCATTTGAGGCTGAGTCGACCTAGGGGAGGCCCAGGACCGGTACAGATAATCGTCACTGGTGTTGGCCGTGAACGGGCATCGAACCCGGGTCGCCAAGTTCATAGCGCAGCGTAGCGCTAACCGCTACACTACCGCTTCTAAGTAAAACACACAGACAGACACACACAAACCAACAGACACACACACACACCTTGATCCGCACGTTCCTAGTGTAACGCACTCACACTCGGGCACACGTGTTAAGCCAGTAATGAGAAACCCTTCAATGCGGAGGTCCTGAACGGTAGGATCGGTGCCTGGGGATGGGTAGACTCCCAGGCGATCCCCTACTTGACCTGGGAATGTCACCTGCCATCACCTCTCACCTGCCATCACCTCTCACCTGCCATCACCTCTCACCTGCCATCACCTCTCACCTGCCATCATCTCTCACCTGCCATCACCTCTCACCTGCGCTCTGGTCTCATCACGCACGCTTCAGTAGTGCGGATGTCCACAGCGGACAATTGTAGGCGTCGTTGTTTTCAAATACAGCCCTGAATGCCTCTCGCTTTAAATCCGCACAATACCCCACAACTGTCATCATCATCATCGTTGTCATCATCGTCGTCGTTATCATCATCATCATCGTTATCATCGTCATCATCATTGTTATCATCATCATCATCATCGTTATCACCATCGTCGGTATCATTGTTATCATCATCATCATCGTTATCATCATCATCGTTATCATCATTGTTATCATCATCATCATTATCATCATCATCGTTATCATCATCGTTAGCCACGATCAATCCACTGCTGGATGAAGGCCCTCCCAAAGCCGTCGCCATATCCCACGATTCGGCGATTTAATCATTAATCCGTCCAGAAGTGGTACAGTCATACCCCGGTTTACGTCGAGGATGCGTTCCTGAAAGGCGCGACGACGAATATCGAAACGACGTTAAATCAAAGCGATTCACAGGGTAGTAGTGGTGGTAGTAGTGGTGGTAGTAGTGGTAGTAGTGGTGGTAGTAGTGGTGGTGGTAGTAGTGGTAGTAGTGATGGTAGTAGTGGTGGTAGTAGTGGTGGTAGTAGTGGTGGTAGTAGTAGTGGTGGTGGTAGTAGTGGTAGTAGTGGTGGTAGTAGTGGTAGTAGTGGTGGTAGTAGTTGTTGGTAGTAGTGGTAGTAGTAGTGGTGGTGGTAGTAGTGGTAGTAGTGGTGGTAGTAGTAGTGGTAGTAGTGGTAGTAGTAGTAGTAGTGGTGGTAGTAGTGGTAGTAGTAGTGGTAGTAGTAGTGGTAGTAGTAGTGGTAGTTGTGGTAGTAGTGGTAGTGGTGGTAGTAGTGGTATAGTGGTAGTAGTAGTAGTAGTGGTAGTAGTGGTGGTAGTAGTAGTGGTAGTAGTAGTAGTGATAGTAGTGGTATAGTGGTGGTAGTAGTAGTGGTAGTAGTAGTGGTAGTAGTGGTAGTAGTGGTAGTAGTAGTAGTGATAGTAGTGGTAGTAGTGGTAGTAGTAGTAGTGATAGTAGTGGTAGTAGTAGTGGTAGTAGTAGTAGTGATAGTAGTGGTAGTAGTAGTGGTAGTAGTAGTGGTAGTAGTAGTGATAGTAGTGGTAGTAGTGGTGGTAGTAGTGAAGTACCCGTCGAGGACGCTTGACAACGGAGTTGAGGCACACGTATATTTATTTAACAAGTTGCCGGTACAGGACAGCCCTAGAGGGGGTAGCGGCCCCCTCACCCGTATAACTCAGGGAATACCCCTAGCTATCCATAGCCTATCCCCTGAGTCCTCCACTAAGAGCTAGGGGAGGCTGTCTGGCCCGACACTGGTAATCGGGCTCGGTACCCGGAGTCCCAGAGCACTGGCTCTGGTTCACGGGACCACGCCACTGGCTCGTGCCTGATCCCGTGGGGCCCTGATAAGGGCGGCGATCAGGGGGAGTCCAGGGCTCTAGCTACGACGTCTTCCGACTTCTTAGCTTAACTATAACATAACTCCCTAAGCCCATATAACGACCCCTTTTTATACCCAACCCTCCTTGAGGGGTGGGGCCCCGGGGGATCATAACGCCGAACCAGCCCCCCCCCAGGGTGTCTGGCTCGGACGTCGCAGAGGGCATCTCCCTGTGCACACACGTAGCCCCGCCCACTGTGTTTCTTTCCCATAGGCTGCCATGCATAACGGCCCTCTCTCCAACATCCCTACATCACTCCCCCCCGCATAGCTCGCAGCCGTCCCGGCTGCAACAATTTCAACAAATGAATCTTTACCCCTTAACTCCCCCCGTGTGTGCCCCATTTTTTTTCATTTAACAGAACGAGAATTGAACAACAACACTAACAATGCCCCTAAAGGGAGAACAAACCGACGCGCCCCCCCCCCGAATAAATACGAAATCCGTAGAGGCAAGATATGTACATTTCCCGGAACCCTCAGCGCACGCACAACACGCACACAAGACGCACACACACACACAGCCATAATACAACAACGCGCCAAGAGCGCCACACGAACGCAGCGTCCAGTAACAATAGCACACGAAAGTGTACCAGAAAACGCAAAAAAAAATAAAAAAAATGTTCTTCTTATTTTCGTTTCGTTTTCACTTCTTGTTCGCGTTCCAGTGTTTTTATAAGAGTCTGCGCATTTTAGCGCGCGTCCTTGCCGCAGGCCCGTCACAAGGGCCAACCTCAGATGGCGGACCATTCGGTGGCCGCTGTCCCATCCGAGGCGAGTCCGCAATTGGAGTGGCGGGACCCTCGGCATCCCCCGTGAGGGATGTGCGCGAGCCCGTCATTCCGGGAGAACCTGGGGGCGGGGCAACCGGCAAGACGTCAGGTGAGATCAACAGAGGCGGACCCTCCGGGTCGGTCGACCCCTCACATGCTTGGCCCTGCGCGTGTGGAGCAGAGTCCCGCACCGCAACGAAGGGTTTTAGTCTAGAGGGGTGAACGAACCACCGGCGCCTCCCCCACTTGATACGAACGCACTGCGGTCGCAAAACCTCGACCACCTCGACGGGGCCCCGCCATGGCCGTACCAGTTTCGAGGAGGTCGCAAGCGGTACCTGGGGACAGTGCAGCCATGCCCTGTCCCCTGGCTTCCACTGCAGCACGTGCGCGCGCGCGAGTCTGAGGCGCTCATTCGCCTTTTGGCGCATGCGGGAATTGAGCATGGCAGCATCCCGCGCCTCAGTTAGCTTTTGAAGGTTAAATTTAACGTGCTCGTCCAATTTAATTTTACCTAGAGGCGCGGGGATCTGCAGCTGTGCCCGAACAGGTGGGTCATGTTCGCGACCATACATGAGAAAGAAGGGTGAAAATCCCGTGGCAGCATGGGGGGCCAATCGATATGCTGCCAGGACCCCTTGAATTTGCAAGTCCCAATTGGTCTGTGACTCCGAAACCAGGTGCGACAACATAGACGTGATGGTACGATGCAGACGCTCGACCATCCCGTCAGTTTGTGGGTGATAGGGAGAGGTACGAATCTTCTTTGTACCTAGGAGATCACAGACTTGTTTGAGGAGGTTCCCGGAAAAATTTTTACCCTGGTCGGTCAGCAGCCGCTCCGGAGCACCTTTGTCCATGACGTAGCCTTGGACAAAGGCGTCCACGATGGCTGCTGCCGACTGATTTGCCAGGGGCCAGGCCATAGGCCAGCGTGTGAAGTATTCGACCCCTGTTAGCAAATATCTATTGCCCCTAGGGGTGGCGGGAAACGGCCCCAGGATATCCAACGCTACGAGTTCGTTCACCCTGGAGACTGTGATGGACTGCAACGGCGGGTTCGACTCCCGAGCTGGTGGTTTGCGTTGCGCACACCGGGGGCATGCTGCCAGGAGATCCGTGACATCCCGTGTCATGCCCGGCCAAAAAAAATCCAGCTGGAGCGAGGCGAGGGTCTTTTGGGTACCCAGGTGGAGGAGGCGCTCATGAGCAGCCCACACCACCTTACCCCGTAACCCCGCAGGAACTACCAGCCGGTGACGGTGGGATTTACCGTCCCAATGCATGAGCAAGCCCGCGTGTATTTCCCAATTGTCGGCATCACCCGTCCCACACCCCCTCTCCCTGGCGCGACGACGCAGCGCGAGGAGGGAGGCGTCCTCCATCTGGAGGCGTCCCCACTCAATCACAGGCAACCCAAGCAGGGAATCCCTTCCCTGTTTCCCGATCTCATCGGGGAGCGATGTGTCAACATCGGCGGCGGCCGCCAGGACTGGAACCGTCATGTCCCCAGCTGGCTTGCAACGCCCCGACCCCAGGAGGCATGCGCATTCGGAGGTGGTTGGCATGCGCGACAGAGCGTCCGCATTTGTGTGGCGAATGCCCTTACGATAGGTGGTGTCAAAATCGAAATCCTGGAGGACCTCCAGCCATCGGGACAATTGTCCCGATGGCTGTTGAACCTTCAGGGCGTACTGCAGTGCCGCATGATCCGTACGGACAGTGAAATGCTGACCGTACAGATATGGGCGGTACTGTTGGATGAAGAAAACAATTGCCAACAGTTCTCTACGGGTGACACAATATTTTTGCTCCGCTGGAGACAACACCCGACTGCCGTACGCAACCACCCGTTCCACGCCATCAACCACCTGGGAAAGCACGCCTCCGATACCTGTGTTGCTCGCGTCGGTGTCGAGCAAAAACGGCCTCGAAAAATCGGGGTAAGTCAAAGGAGGAGCCTTCACCAATGCATCCCGAAGGGAGCAGAAAGCTACTTCCTCATCCCGACCCCAGTGGAACCGAACCCCTTTTGATGTCAAAGCATGTAGGGGTTTGGCAATTGTAGCAAAATTAGCGACGAACCGTCGGTAATATGAAGCGAAGCCAATAAAACTCCTCACCTCCCCCACCGAGGTCGGAATTGGCCAGGAGCTGACACACTGCGTTTTGGCGGGATCGGTAGCAATACCCGAGCGCCCCACGATGTGCCCCAAATAACGCACTGACTCGCGAAACAAATAGCATTTTTGGGGCTTAAATTTCAAATTAGCAGCCCGCATCCTTTGGAAAACCGCCCGCAGCCTCTGGAGATGTTCGTCAAAGGTTCTTCCAAAAACAATTACGTCATCCAAATAAATCAGGCACGATTCCCATTGCAATCCAGCCAAAACCAATTCCATCAACCGCTGGAAGGTTGCCGGCGCTGAGTGTAAGCCCATCGGCAACCGGTTGAATTGGAACAGGCCGTGCGGTGTACGGAAAGCGGTTTTAGGCTTCGAATCATCGTCCAGAGGAAGCTGCCAGAATCCCGAAAGTAAATCTAGTGTGGAGAAGAATCGCGCTCCCGCCAAGGCGTCCAGCGATTCGTCCATCCGTGGGAGCGGGTATGCGTCGGCAACCGAAACCTTATTAAGGCGACGGAAATCTACGCAAAACCGCAACGAGCCATCCTGTTTCTTAACCAGGACAATCGGTGCTCCCCAAGGGCTGGTAGAGGGAGAGATAATGTCGGCGGCTAACATGTCATCGACAGCCGATTTGACATGGTCCTTTTCGGCGGGACTCAACCGAAAAGGATTTTGGCGAATAGGCGCGCTGTCACCCGTGTCAATATGGTGACGCAGCAGGTGAGTACAACCCAAATCGTATTTATTCCGACTAAAAACGTCGGAAAATTCCTTTAGCAGCGATCTAAGCCGTTGGCGCTCTAAATTGGACAGGTTCGTCGATCCCGCACAAAGCGCGTCGAGCCACCCTTCATCGCCGTCCGAATGCGGGTGCGTCCGAGCAGCAGTGTCAATGTGGTTCACGGCAGGTTCCTCGCAGGGCACCGGCGTTGCGTGAGCGAGCACAGTCCCTTGGGGAACCACTACTGTCTGCGACCCGACATTGAGGACCGCGATGAAGGGATCCTCGTCCCCCCTTACGATGGTCTGGGCCGGAATTAAATGAGGCCCATTAACCCCGGCCCTAGACGGCCCCAGCACAACACCCTGATCCCCAACACCCTTAGCGAAGGGCCTACGAAGTTTAAGAGGTACCAGCATTTGTGCCCCCGGCGGCACACGCACTGTTTTTACGACGAACGCCGGTACCGTCGCGAACGCCGTCCGAGTCGCTACAGGGGAAGGCAGGAACGCCATACGTCGCCCCGACGGAAGCTCAATGCATCCTTGGTCGATCAAAATACGAATTGGCATCCTGCCCAAGAAGTCCGTCCCCAGCAGGCACGGAACTGCCAGTGAGGAGGAGACAAAAATCGGCCCCGACAATTTGATGTCCCCGATAGAAATTTGCGCTCGAATCTGTCCCACGATGCCGAGAGAGCCCCCGTTAGCGGCATAGAAAGGGACATTAACCGGTAGCAAAGGACGGCTCTGCACCGGTAGAATATTGTAAATTAGTTCCGAAATAATTGTCGCCGATGCCCCTGTATCGACTATGATGCGTACCTCCACCCCATCAATGTAACCGACCACGGCCGACGATCCCGACGCCGCGGCCACCACGCGATGGGCCAACACGGACCACCGCTCGGGCTCGATTTGAGTCCCCGCAGTGATCCGCGCCGGTCCATCGCAGCGCCCCACCGGCCCCCCGTTCGTTACGGTGCGAGAGTGTGCGACAGGTGGGTGCGTTGGCCAAACATGTGAGGTGCCGCGACTCGCCGGATCATGGTGCTGGAGCTTGGGAGGAGGAAGAGGAGGGCCGGCGTCCTGTCGAGGCGTCGTCCCCCGCTGTCGAGGAGAACGGCACCCCGAGGCGACATGGCCCCGGATGCCGCAGTTGAAGCACCGCGGGAGCGCCGATGGAGACGATGGACGGTCGAAACGCCTCGGCCCGTCCCGACCCGGCCGCGCCCCCGTCGTCTGTTGCCGTCGATGGTCGACGGCATAAAGTCCTTCTGACGGAAGGGTTGCTGCAGCCACCGCACGCCCAGCCGATGCCCTGTTTGCCTTTCGCCGCTGCTGCAGAAGGTTGGCGTGGAGGAGTCGCGCAGCCTGGAGGGAGGTCATTTCTGCATCCCCTTGTGCGATGACGACGATGTCGAGGTCGTCCGCCAAGAGGAGGATCTTCTCCGCGACCATTGCGTCCACGCCGTCGTCGTCCATGCGGGGAAAGGCTGTTTTTGCCAGCGCCAGAAGACTTGTCCGGAAAGCCAGAAGCGACTCTTTTTCACCCCGCCTGCGATCGTAGAACTGCTGACGCCATTCGGCTGAAGGTCCATAGACCCCGGCCAGCAGCTGTAGCGCCATTGGTAGTGTAGCCCGCTTCTCTTTTGGCGCCGACGTGAGTGCGGCGAGCGCGTCCCCATCGAGGAGCGCCGGCAGCGCGCAAAGGGCCTCCTCGTCGGACCACCGCGCCATCTCCTGATGGGCGAGGAAGCGTCGCCGGAAGCCGCCCCAGTCACCCTCCGCACCGATGAATTCCTTCAGCGGGGGCAGCCTTTGGTGAAGCGCAGCGGTCGATGTGGACTCCCGCAGGTTGCTTTCACCTCCCTTTGGCGGTGCCTCGGCGCGACTGGCCGATGGCATCGCCTGTCGCGGCAGCGATGACGCATCCTTCGGCTGCGATGACGCTGCAGCTCCGGCGACGGCGATGTCGGAGCCGATGTCTAAGCTGGCCACGCCCCGAACAGCCGCGGCGTCCATGGCGGGAAATTCAAATTGTGAAGTCGCTGAAATGGCGGGAAAGTGCTCCGGCCGCCGGTTCTCCTCGCCCTGCGGTGGACCACCAGCCCCCAACCGCGTAATGCCTTCCAGTGTGGCGGCAGCGGCATAAAGTAGCTCCGCCAGCCGTTCGTGAGCCAGTCGTAGTGCATCTGGCTGCGGCCCCTCTCCATGCTGACGTCCCGGTGAGAAGGCGCCAGGCTCCGGCTGCACCCCATCTTGTTGCTCTGTCTCGGGCTCGGCGATCTCCGCGGCGTCCTCCTCTTGTGGTACCCTGGTCCGAGCTGTATGGCGCGTTTCCATTTTTACCACTTCTGACGCCAGATGAAGTACCCGTCGAGGACGCTTGACAACGGAGTTGAGGCACACGTATATTTATTTAACAAGTTGCCGGTACAGGACAGCCCTAGAGGGGGTAGCGGCCCCCTCACCCGTATAACTCAGGGAATACCCCTAGCTATCCATAGCCTATCCCCTGAGTCCTCCACTAAGAGCTAGGGGAGGCTGTCTGGCCCGACACTGGTAATCGGGCTCGGTACCCGGAGTCCCAGAGCACTGGCTCTGGTTCACGGGACCACGCCACTGGCTCGTGCCTGATCCCGTGGGGCCCTGATAAGGGCGGCGATCAGGGGGAGTCCAGGGCTCTAGCTACGACGTCTTCCGACTTCTTAGCTTAACTATAACATAACTCCCTAAGCCCATATAACGACCCCTTTTTATACCCAACCCTCCTTGAGGGGTGGGGCCCCGGGGGATCGTAACGCCGAACCAGCCCCCCCCCAGGGTGTCTGGCTCGGACGTCGCAGAGGGCATCTCCCTGTGCACACACGTAGCCCCGCCCACTGTGTTTCTTTCCCATAGGCTGCCATGCATAACGGCCCTCTCTCCAACATCCCTACAGTAGTAGTAGTGGTAGTAGTAGTGGTAGTAGTAGTGGTAGTAGTGGTAGTAGTAGTGGTAGTAGTAGTAGTGGTAGTAGTAGTGGTAGTAGTAGTGGTAGTAGTAGTGGTGGTGGAGGCGAAGGCTGAGGGGCGACGGATAACGAGAAAGGACGGACGACGCAGTCAGCGACGTGAGTGTGGGGGGTGGGGGGTGGGGGGGTTGAGGCGACCCAAATCGGGTGGCGGTGTTGACAAAGTGAGCGAATGGGCTGTTGAGTGAGTAAGTGGGTGAGTGAGTGGGTGAGTGAGTGAATGAGTGGGTGAGTGAGTGAGTAAGTGAGTGAGTGGGAGAGTGAGTGAGTAAGTAAGTGAGTGAGTGGGTGAGTGAGTGAGTAAATGAGTGAGTAAGTGAGTGAGTGAGCGGGTGAGTGAGTGAGTAAGTGGGTGAGTGAGTGAGTGAGTAAGTAAGTGAGTGAGTGGGTGAGTGAGTGAGCAAGTGAGTAAGTGAGTGAGTAAGTGAGTGAGTGAGGGGGTGAGTGAGTAAGTAAGTGAGTGAGTGGGTGAGTGAGTAAGTGAGTGAGTAAGTGAGTGAGTGAGCGGGTGAGTGAGCGAGTAAGTGGGTGAGCGGGTGAGTGAGTAAGTGAGTGAGTAAGTCGGTGAGTGAGTAAGTAAGTGAGTGAGTTAGCGGGTGTGTAAGAGGGGGAGAGATTGAATCGAGTTATTGCTGTATTGGGCAATTGAGCGGTTTGGTGAGAGAGCGAGCGAGCGAGTCAACGGGCAGATGAGTGAGTAAATTAATTGATGCGTGAGTGAGTGGGTGGGTTGTTGAGTGCGTGATTTGGCAGGTATGTGTAAAAGTGGGAGACGTATCAGGGTATTACTGTGTGTATATATATATATTTATCTGCCAACAGTGCACACACCTCACCGCATCACACAGCGAGTGCTGTCGTCAGTGACGATCAACACGCGTTGTGAATCCCGTTCACAACACGGAGCCGTCATCATGCATTCTTGATCTTCCAGAATGCAAAAACAAAGTCACTTTGCACCTTACGGTTCGTCACTGATTCAGATTGTTATTTTTATGATCTAATATATACATGCAACGTTGTATATACAGCTGTGCATGCAATCAATCTTCAGTTTTGCACCTCCGTACCACTCTTCTATCGCTACTGCTACCATGGTTACTGTTCCCGTCAACTTTACGCCACTGATGTTGAGAACTTTGCGTACCACACTGACTGTTTTGTCTCAACCACACTCTGTTCAGCCACTACACTGCAGGTGATACCAACACACTCACTCACCTACCCACCCATCCACTCGCTCACATATAGACTCATACACTCACTCATTTAGCCACTCACCCACCCACTCACCTTCTCACTCGCTTACCTATAGACTCATAATACACTCACCCACCCACTCACCTCCTCACTCATTCACTCACTCACTCATAGGCTCATACATTCACCCACTCATTTACCCACTCACCCACCCATACGCATGGTTTCTCTTCTACTTTCAACACAACAGTAATATTAATACTGTAATTTGCAAGGCGCATTTGAAAACGTGTATGCCAATGCGCCGTGTATGGAAATCAACAAATAGGCACCACCTACAAGGTAAACCGCCAAAACTATAGGCGTTAAGGCCAATTTAAGAGAAGAATGTTCTCGAAATACCAGAACAGCTCTCACAGAGCGATGTTCCACTGTCTGGGAGCTGTGCGCAGTGTGGCAAAGTTTCAGTTTTAATTAAATTTATTTGGTATAGCCCTGTGGTAGGAGTGGTGGTAGTAGTTGTAGTAGTAGTGGTAGTAGTGGTGGTAGTAGTGGTGGTAGTAGTGGTAGTAGTAGTAGTTGTAGTGGTGGTAGTAGTAGTAGTGGTAGTAGTGGTGGTAGTAGTGGTGGTAGTAGTGGTAGTGGTAGTAGTGGTGGTAGTAGTGGTAGTAGTGGTGGTAGTAGTAGTAGTGGTAGTAGTGGTGGTAGTAGTGGTGGTAGTAGTAGTGGTGGTAGTAGTGGTGGTAGTAGTGGTAGTAGTGGTGGTAGTAGTAGTAGTAGTGGTGGTAGTAGTGGTGGTAGTAGTAGTGGTGGTAGTAGTGGTGGTAGTAGTGGTAGTAGTGGTGGTAGTAGTGGTAGTAGTGGTGGTAGTAGTGGTAGTGGTAGTAGTGGTGGTAGTAGTGGTGTAGTAGTGGTAGTAGTGGTGGTAGTAGTAGTAGTGGTAGTAGTGGTGGTAGTAGTAGTGGTGGTAGTAGTGGTGGTAGTAGTGGTGGTAGTAGTGGTGGTAGTAGTGGTGGTAGTAGTGGTAGTAGTAGTGGTGGTAGTAGTAGTAGTGGTAGTAGTAGTGGTAGTAGTAGTGGTAGTAGTAGTAGTGGTAGTAGAGCCATTCGGCTCTTGAATCGGGTGCAACCGCAACAAACAACAAACTAAAACATGAACAAGAAAACATCTTAAAGTGACTATGTGCAAACAGAAAAACCCAGGAAAAAACTGAAGAAAAAAAAAAGTCGCGATCACCCCAGGAACAGAACCTTGACCTCGGAGTCCTGAGAAGAAGGTCTGAGGGACCTCGTTGGAGACTTAACACGGATCCTCAGTTCCTGGAAATGTTGTGGGATTAACCGATTGCGTCTGTCCTCGGAAGTATATACTCGAATAAATGAAACAAGCCATATACTGAAGCAAGCCATGCATTGGGGCATTTGTGTGTGTGTACGTGTGTATGTTAACATTCTTTCGCATCGTACGTTAGCCCATCGTCTCTTTAGAAATGTTTTTCTTGTTGTTGTTGTTGTTGTGTGTTTAGTTTGGCTAAGTACGGTGCGAAAGAAGTTATACATACGCAGCCAACCGTGCTAATCGGAGGTGCGGGGGGGGGAGAATGACAACGAACTAAACACAAAACGCGTGGGAGGATGGTCGTGGTCCGGGCGATCTGTCAAGCGCCACCACAGTGGGGGAACTCCACCCAGAGGACGTCTACAGCCGAATTGGAGCGCGACCAGACTGGAAATCTGAAGAAATAGAAAGAGCTTCATAGCTCATCGGATTCCTCCGGTATGAATACAGATTCTGATTCTCATATATGGGCGCACTCGTCACACACAAAGTGCTTGGCACAAATGAACCGTTATGTCTCGCTAATCTCGTCGTCAAGGAGTATATCGACCACCACGTGAACTCCGGTGATACGTGAAGCGGCGGCTTTTGGCTCTCGCCATCGAACAAACGCGGCGGTCACCGCATCGCGCGCTTTCAGACGCGCTTCTGCGGTCGTCTGGAACGCTCTCCCTTCCGATGTTACGAAGCCATTGGAGCTTTGCGCTTAAAGTCTAGAATGAAAACTCATTCCTTTTGAATTGTTTTTTTGTGCGTGTTTAGTTTGTTGTCCTTCATTCGCACCTCCGATTAGCAACGGTCGGCTACGTACGGTGCGAAAGACGTTCGGCATACGTGCAAGGAGCGATTCAGTCGGCTTGCGTGCGGGCGCTACGGCTTATCTTACTTTATATTTATAGAGCGACGATGCTATTAGAAGCAAACCCCGGGTGTTGAAGACGAGACGCCTCTCAAAACTCCGCGCCGCCGCTGCCGCTGATGATGGTGATGCTGCTGCTGCTGATGATGCTGCTGATGATGATAATGCTGCTGCTGATAATGCTGCTGCTGCTGATGATGTTGATGATGATGCTGCTGATGATGATGCTGCTGATGATGATGCTGCTGATGATGATGCTGCTGATGATGATGATGCTGCTGCTGATGATGATGCTGCTAATGATGGTGATGCTGCTAATGATGGTGATGCTGCTGCTGATGATGATGCTGCTGATGATGATGCTGCTGCTGATGATGATGGTGATGCTGCTGATGATGTTGTTGTTCTGCGTGACTTCAGGAATTCGTTTCTCCTTTCATGGGCGTTCCCTTTAAAACCAAAAAAAAACTCTACCCGTCACGACGTCGCCACGCACTTTGGGAGTATTTGCCAATGACATAGAGATGCCAAATATAAATAACAAAAGGAGTGGGATTTTCCACGGATTGTTGATTGGTGCTTAAGAGGCGGAGGTTTGGGGGAGGTGGTGGGGGAGGGAGTGGGGGCTTATTTCGGTGCCTATTTCTCGACGCAGTGCGCCCTCGTTTGTAAACTGATTGTCACTTTAGCGCGAGAGAGAGAGAGAGCCGCTTTCGCCAGAGAGCGGTTATTAAGTTCTCAGCGTGACGGGGCTCAGGGAAGGAAATGTACTCGGGGAGTGGTAAAGAAAGAAGGAGGGGGGACCTCACGACCAACTTAATCCCCCATCATCACCCTCGGCGCGCGGGGCATAGTCTCACAATGCGCCGCTAATTCAGCGTCAGCACTTTCATCATGTGCCAAGGTGTCAAATTTGGCCCGCGGTGATTCACAAAATCGGGTTTATTGCATTTTTTTGTTTTGTTTGCATGCATGGGCTGTGGTGGTGGGTGGTGGTGGTGGTGGGGGGGGGGGGAGGCGTTTTAAGGGAAGTAGAGATGAGGGGAGATTTGAGAGGTTGTGTGGAGGAGTGGGCGGTGACCGGGGAGGGTTGACTGCCAAGGATGGTGGAGTTCGACGGTGGACCAGGATTAGTCAGAAGGTCACTGGGAGGGATGGATGGTGGTGCTGGTTTTGTGGTGTGGGTAAGGGAGAGGTGGGGGGGGGGGGCTTTTGAGTGAATATCTCGCTGATGTGTTTTTTTTTCGAATGATTCGCACGGTGTCCGACGTTTCGCTGCACCGTGCTTGTGGCTTCTTTAGGCGCCACGTGGGGTTCGGCGCTATGCGGCACAACCGCGAGGAGGGAACACAATAATACCGCGCACACGCAAGGAGAGGTTTGAGTGAAGTCGAAGAGAGATTGTATCGCGAGGCCGAGAGGATGAAATGTGCGGCATGTAATTTGGGTTGGTTTTTTTGTTGTTTGTTCTTCCTCGGTTGGCCCTGCCTAATAAGTGCAATATCCTCGTCTCTCCGTGGGTCTGACGAGCTGACACGAGTGGTGACGTGCGAGCGAGTCGTGTAACTCTGCAAGCAGGCAAGGCGCCGGCTGCGTGAAGGCAATTTTGATAATAACAGCGTTGGGAGTGGAACATTTTTTTAATAACTTTTTTTGGGGGCAGGTGAGTCAGTGAGTCGCCGAGTGAGTTAAAGATTTGTGCTTGAGTCAATGCTGCGTAGAACGATTGACTGACTGAGTTACGTACAGCAATTCCTCGGTCTACGTCGGGGATGCGTTCCTGAAAGGCACGGCGACGAATATCGAAACGACGTCAATCAAAGCAATTTACAGGGTAGTAGTGGTGGGTGGTGGTGGTGGTCGTGAAGGCCGAGGCGACGGATACAAGAAAGGGTGGACGATGCTGTGAGCGACGTAAGTGTGGGGTTGATGCAACGCAAATCGAGAAGCGGCGTTAATAAAGTGACGACTTATTTGCGAAACGACGTAAATCGAGGTACGACTGTATTGGTTAGTTCAGAGAAATGCTGAGAGAGCGAGTTAGTGAGTGAGTGAGTTCATGGGTATGTGAGTGAGTAAATTAATTGGCAAGTGAGTGGGTGGGTTCTTGAGTTAGGGAGTGAGTGAGTTCATGGGTATGTGAGTGAGTAAATTAATTGGCGAGTGAGTAGGTGGGTTGTTGAGTAAGTGAGTGAGTGAGTTCATGGGTATGTGAGTGAGTAAATTAATTGGCTAGTGAGTGGGTGGGTTGTTGAGTAAGTGAATGAGTGAGTTCATGGGTATGTGAGTAAGTAAATTAATTGGCGAGTGAGTGGGTGGGTTCTTGAGTAAGTGAGTGAGTGAGTTCATGGGTATGTGAGTGAGTAAATTAATTGGCGAGTGAGTGGGTGGGTTGTTGAGTTAGGGGGTGAATGAGTTCATGGGTATGTGAGTGAGTAAATTAATTGTCGAGTGAATGGGTGGGTTGTTGAGTTAGTGAGTGAGTGAGTTCATGGGTATGTGAGTGAGTAAATTCATTGGCGAGTGAGTGGGTGGTTGAGTAAGTGAGTGAGTGAGTGAGTTCATGGGTATGTGAGTGAGTAAATTAATTGGCGAGTGAGTGGGTGGGTTGTTGAGTTAGGGAGTGAGTGAGTTCATGGCTATGTGAGTGAGTAAATTAATTGGCGAGTGAGTGGGTGGGTTGTTGAGTAAGTGAATGAGTGAGTTCATGGGTATGTGAGTGAGTAAATTAATTGGCGAGTGAGTGGGTGGATTGTTGAGTAAGTGAGTGAGTGAGTTCATGGGTATGTGAGTGAGTAAATTAATTGGCGAGTGAGTGGGTGGGTTGTTGAGTGAGTGAGTGAGTTCATGGGTATGTGAGTGAGTAAATTAATTGGCGAGTGAGTGGGTGGATTGTTGAGTTAGGGAGTGAGTGAGTTCATGGGTATGTGAGTGAGTAAATTAATTGGCGAGTGAGTGGGTGGGTTGTTGAGTTAGGGAGTGAGTGAGTTCATGGCTATGTGAGTGAGTAAATTAATTGGCGAGTGAGTGGGTGGGTTGTTGAGTAAGTGAATGAGTGAGTTCATGGGTATGTGAGTGAGTAAATTAATTGGCGAGTGAGTGGGTGGATTGTTGAGTAAGTGAGTGAGTGAGTTCATGGGTATGTGAGTGAGTAAATTAATTGGCGAGTGAGTGGGTGGGTTGTTGAGTGAGTGAGTGAGTTCATGGGTATGTGAGTGAGTAAATTAATTGGCGAGTGAGTGGGTGGATTGTTGAGTTAGGGAGTGAGTGAGTTCATGGGTATGTGAGTGAGTAAATTAATTGGCGAGTGAGTGGGTGGGTTGTTGAGTTAGGGGGTGTGAGTGGAATTTTGGTTCATTGAGCGACATTGTCGATGGGCGGGTGAGTGTGTGTGTGGACGTTTGAGTGAGAGGGTGAGTGAGTATGCTGGGTAGGTGAGTGAGTGATTAAAAGACTTCGTGAATTTTGTGAGTGGGTCGGTGAGTGAACGAGTAGGCAGTAGAGTGAGTGTAAATGTGCATTTAGATTAAGTATAACCCACTCTTAAATGTTCACTCGTAAATGAAAACCCAATACATCAGTGCAAGTCCCCAAACTCAAACAGGCATTAGGTGGAACTCATCTCCCTTGGCTCTTGTTAAACTCCACATTCCTATGACAGGGGTCGGCCTCTCCATAGGGCAACTGCTGGAGACATCACACAGTAGTACTTATTTTATCGACCCTTGGAAGAAACGGCACGTGTACATGCCGTTGTCGTGCAGGAGTTGAAACTCGGGAATTTCACGCTCATTTAATAGAATAAACTGTCATGGATTCTTGAATCTATCTGTGCGAGCCTTTGAGTGTTATATGTTCGTGTGCGTGGTGGGTTTTTTTCCGGGAACTCCACTTCCCATTGACACGAAGCCAAACGTGAATTTAGTCGAATTATCCGAATGAAAGCAGGACCCTTCTGCAATAAACTAAATATATAAATGAAAACGAATTTTCAGACTCAGCGAGACTTTCTCAAGTAAATACGTGGGCATTATACTGTATATGTTTATATATATAAAAAAACAGTTCCATTCATGAGTTGTTGGCCGGGTACACATCATTACGCACTCTGCTTGGGGTCCTGGCACTTAGGGGGGAAGGGGGGGAGGCTGTTAACGCGAATAATCTCAGCACAGAGCACGCAGAAATATCTCCAATTAGCGCCCTACGAGAGCGTAAAAGCACGTGCAGAAGGTAAGGTGTCTGTGTGTGTGTGTGTGCATCACGTGTCATGGGGAGCGGTGGTGTAGTGGTTAGCGCGCTGCGCTACGAACCCGGCGACACGGGTTCGATTCCCGCTCACGGCTAACACCAGTGACGATTATATAAACCGGTCCCGGGCCTCCCCTAGGTCGACTCAGCCTCAAATGAGTACCTGGTGCGGTGTGTAAACATCGCCACTGGGGAGACAAAGGCGGTCGGGCGTGGTGCTGGCCACCCACCCCCTCGTGTACCGTTCTGGCCTTCATAGGTGTTCGCTAACAGCACTTGCCCCTACAGTCTGTTAAGGCTATACGGGGAATCTTTGGATCATGTGTCATAGATTCGGAAGCGGTGGCACAGTTTGTTAGCGCACTTGCGGCTGTGCGTGTGTGTGTGTGTGCGTGCGTGTGGACTTGTGTGTCTGGGCCTCCCCTCGATGCTATCGATAACGGACTCGCCCCCCGCTATAGGAATGTGGAATTTCCACCACTGGCTTAGGGCTGTAAAGAGGTGAGCCCCACTGAAATACAGCAGCGCACATTGTCGCGGGGAATCCCTTTTACTCTTTGACAAATAGCAGTCAGGTTTTGAATAAAGAACCGAATCTGAGTTCTAAGTGGTGCAACACAATATTTTGTTTTATCATGAAGACCCCTTGAGCTACATGGGTCCCTGTGCGTTGGCTTTTGTTTGCTGATTCCGTTAGCGCAGCGACTGCGTGACCTAGCTGGCCCTGGGACACGCCAAGGTGTTGCCCTCTCTCTCCTCTCTCTCTTTTTTTTACGATCAGTGGAAACAAGAAGATGCTCGGTGTAGTCGGCATTTTGCTTCGTTCATAATTTCGTAAAAAAAAATAATAACTTTGTTTTATGTAAACCCCCACCTCTCGCTCACTCTCTCGCTCACTCTCGCTCTGCTACGAAGTCCTTCTCGCAGTCTGACGGCCTCCGACGGGCAGCTCATAACTGCATGCAGAGCTCCCCGTCATCTGCCACCGAGCACACGACTTCCTCCATCGCCCACTGCTCCTTGAAGGCCGACACGGCGTGGGTCAGCCGCGCCGCATGGCGGAACTCCAGCCCACACACCCTGGGGGCTCTGACCAGAGCGCGGAAGATGCCCAGGCTGCTGGCCGGATGTTTCCCCTCCAGGGTCACCTTCCTCTCTCTCTCTCCCCTCTCTTCCCGTGTGGCTCTGCCTTCACCCACTTGTCGTGTCACCGGCTCCTACTTCTGCTTGTGTGCCCCACTTCTGTGCTCCGTCTTGAGATGCGGTTGCACGCACGGTACTTGCCTTTACATGATGCAGCTGCCTCGGTCAAGTCCGAAAACTCATCAGCTGGTTGAGTTGTATTTAATCTAGATTTGAAGCTTTCGTGACTGCAAGGATTCATACTCTTAGGTTTTTTCGGTAAAAGTCACGTAGGTAAAAAATAAAATTAAAATTTATAAAGGTATTATTTTATTTTATTTCTATTATTACTTTTATTAATTTTAATTGAATTTTTTACCTACGTGACTTTACCGAAAAAAACCTAAGAGTATGAGTTGTATTTACTCATCAGCAGGCCGAGTCATATTCATCAGCAGGCCGAGTCATACTAATTAGTCATACTAATTAGTATGACTCGGCCTCAAACAACAGCACAGAGGACGGAGGAGCGACGCTCACAACAACGAGCGGAGAGTCGAGGGGCTACAGCGCAGCAAGTCTGGCACAGTGAGGAGCACGTGGTGGTGGTGGTGGTGGTGTATCCTGTGCCGGATTAAGCGAGTGCGGGGCTTGTAGCATGATGTTATAAAGGGGCCCTAAATAAATAAATAACTATTAAAACACACATTTTTTACTTGCATAGTAAAGTAGTTGTATTTTTTCATTTGCTATACAGCCAGAATATAGGCAAATCGCTAACCTTAAACACCCAGTCGTTCATAAAAGTCGAAGGCGGTATAGTACTATAGTAATAGAGCAAGTGCAGAATCATTGCACCGGAATTGATAGCCTGAAAGAATTTAGCGTGGGGCCCTTGAAAGTGCGGGGCCCGTAGCTACTACATGTGTAGCTACTACATGTGAAGCTACTACATGTGAAGCTACTACATGTGTAGCTACTACTTGTGTAGCTACTACACGTGCAGCTACTACACGTGCAGCTACTTTTGCCACTAGGATAATCCGGCACTGGGTGTTTCGGCCACTCATCTCCATCAGTCAACCCGGTCCCGTGCCCTCCTGTCAGTGAGCTGTCAACACTCGACTTGGCCTCTAGGTGTACCTAGCTTGGCACAGGGGATGTGGCGACGTCACCACCACTGCCACCACCTTCACCACCTGCACTCTCCTCCTTCACCACCACCAGCCACCACCGCCAACAACGATCACCATCACTGGCTACCGTCAACCAACAACCACTCACCACCACTACCACACTCACCACCACTACCACACTACCCACCACTACCACACTCACCGCCACTACCACACTACCCACCACTACCACACTCACCACCACGACCACACTCACCACCACTACCAGCACTCACCACCACTACCATACTCACCACCACTACCACACTCACCACCACTACCACACTCACCACCACTACCACACTCACCACCACTACCACACTAACCACCACTACCACACTCACCACCACTACCAGCACTCACCACCACTACCACACTAACCACCACTACCACACTCACCACCACTACCACACTAACCACCACTACCACACTCACCACCACTACCAGCACTCACCACCACTACCACACTCACCACCACTACCAGCACTCACCACCACTACCACACTCACCACCACTACCACACTAACCACCACTACCAACACTCACCACCACTACCACAGTCACCGCCACTACCACACTCACCGCCACTACCAGCACTCACCACCACTACCACACTCACCACCACTACCACACTCACCACCACTACCACACTCACCACCATTACCACACTAACCACCACTACCACACTCACCACCACTACCACACTCACTACCACTACCAGCACTCACCACCACTACCACACTCACCACCACTACCACTCACCACCACTACCACACTCACCACCACTCACCACCACTACCACACTCACCACCACTACCACACTCACTACCACTACCACACTCACCACCACTACCACACTCACTACCACTACCACACTCACTACCACTACCACTACTCCACCACCACTACCACACTCACCACCACTACCACACTACCCACCACACTCACCACCACTACCACACTCAACACTACTACCACACTCACCACCACTACCACACTCACCACCACTACCACACTCACCACCACTACCAGCACTCACCACCACTATCACACTACCCACCACACTCACCACCACTACCACACTCACCACCACTACCACACTCACCACCACTACCACACTCACCACCACTACCAGCACTCACCACCACTACCACACTCACCACCACTACCACACTAACCACCACTACCACACTCACCACCACTCACCACCACTACCAGCACTCACCACCACTACCACACTCACCACCACTACCACACTCACCACCACTACCACACTCACCGACACTACCACACTCACCACCACTACCACACTCACCACCACTACCACACTCACCACCACTCACCACCACTACCACACTCACCACCACTACCACACTCACTACCACTACCACACTCACCACCACTACCACACTCACTACCACTACCACACTCACTACCACTACCACTACTCCACCACCACTACCACACTACCCACCACACTCACCACCACTACCACACTCAACACCACTACCACACTCACCACCACTACCACACTCACTACCACTACCACACTCACTACCACTACCACTACTCCACCACCACTACCACACTCACCACCACTACCACACTACCCACCACACTCACCAGCACTACCACACTCACCACCACTACCACACTGACCACCACTACCACACTCACCACCACTACCAGCACTCACCACCACTACCACACTCACCACCACTACCACACTCACCACCACTACCAGCACTCACCACCACTATCACACTACCCACCACACTCACCACCACTACCACACTCACCACCACTACCACACTCACCACCACTACCACACTCACCACCACTACCACACTACCCACCACTACCACACTCCCACCACTACCACACTCACCACCACTACCACACTCACCACCACTACCACACTCACCGCCACTACCACACTCACCGCCACTACCACACTCACCGCCACTACCACACTCACCACCACTACCACACTCACCACCACTACCACACTCACCACCACTACCACACTCACCACCACTACCACACTCACCACCACTACCACACTCCCACCACTACCACACTCACCACCACTACCACACTCACCACCACTACCACACTCACCGCCACTACCACACTCACCACCACTACCACACTCACCACCACTACCACACTCACCACCACTACCACACTCACCACCACTACCACACTTACCACCACTACCACACTCACCACCACTACCAGCACTCACCACACTCACCACCACTACCACACTCACCACCACTACCACACTCACCACCACTACCACACTCACCACCACTACCAGCACTCACCACCACTACCACACTCACTACCACTACCACACTCACCACCACTACCAGCACTCACCACCACTACCACACTCACCACCACTACCACACTCACCACCACTACCACACTCACCACCACTACCACACTCACCACCACTACCACACTCACCACCACTACCACACTCACCACCACTACCAGCACTCACCACCACTACCACACTCACTACCACTACCACACTCACCACCACTACCAGCATTCACCACCACTACCACACTCACCACCACTACCACACTAACCACCACTACCACACTCACCACGTAGGGTGGGGGTGGGGGGCGGGGAGTGTTAGCGCTGGGGGGGGGGCAGTCGCGGTCCCCGCTGAGACCGATAATGACTCGCGACGGAGAGAGGGGGGGTCGGTCTGGGGTGCGTACGTCAGTGTGTGTGTGTGTGTGTCTGTTTGTGTGTGTCTGTGTGTGTGCGTGTGTCTGTGTGTGTGTCTGTGTGTGTGTATCAGTGTGTGTGTGTATCTGTGTGTGTATCTGTGTCTGTGTGTATCTGTGTGTGTGTGTATCTGTGTCTGTGTGTATCTGTGTGTGTATCTGTGTGTGTGTATCTGTGTGTGTGTATCTGTGCGTGTGTATCTGTGTGTGTGTGTATCTGTGTGTGTGTGTATCTGTGTGTGTGTGTCTGTGTGTGTGTGTCTGTGTGTGTGTGTCTGTGTGTGTGTATCTGTGTGTGTGTATCTGTATCTGTGTGTGTCTGTGTGTATCTGTGTGTATCTGTGTGTGTGTGTCTGTGTGTGTGTATCTGTGTGTGTGTCTGTGTGTGTGTGTCTGTGTGTGTGTCTGTGTCTGTGTGTGTCTGTGTGTGTGTGTGTCTGTGTGTGTGTAGGTGGGCGTTGTGGCGGTGTGGGAGGTCGGTCTGCACGCTCGCGTTAACTCTGCGTGACATTAACTCAGAGGAGGCAGCCGCGTAGCCAGCATCATCATCATCGTGGTGGTGGAGATAAACACACGGCCATCAGCCACCACCACCACCGGCAAAGACAAAGATCCCCCGTGTAGCCTTAACAGACTGTTGGGGCAAGTGCTGTTAGCGAACACCTATGAAGGCCGGAACGGCACACGAATGGGGTGGGGTGGCCAACACCACGCCCGGTCGCCTTTGTCTCCCAAAGTGGCGATGTTTACACATCGCACCAGGATCGGTTCAGGTTATCGTCACCGGCGTTGGCCGTGAGCGGGAATCGAACTCGGGTGTCCAGGTTCGTAGCGCAGAGTAGCGCTAACCGCTACCCCACCGCTCCCCAACACTGGCACCACCGCATGGAAGGAAGGGGGGGGGGGGCTGAGTTTATTCGGAGTGCGATTTTGCTCAATATTCACGGTGTCTCGGTGTAGCGTGCACGTGTGGATCTGCGGACGTCTGTCTGTGTGTGTCTGTGTCTCTCTGTGTGTCTCTGTGTGTGTGTGTCTGTGTGTGTCTGTCTGTGTGTCTCTCTGTGTATCTGTGTGTGTCTGTCTGTGTGTGTCTGTGTCTCTCTGTGTCTCTTTGTGTGTCTGTGTGTGTCTCTCTGTGTGTCTGTGTGTGTCTATGTGTCTGTGTCTGTCTGTGTGTCTGTGTGTGTCTGTGTCTCTCTGTGTGTCTGTGTGTGTCTGTGTCTCTCTGTGTGTGTCTGTGTGTCTGTGTGTCTGTGTCTCTCTGTGTGTCTGTGTGTGTCTGTGTCTCTCTGTGTCTGTCTGTGTGTGTCTGTGTGTCTGTCTGTGTGGGGAGCGGTGGTGTAGCGGTTAGCGCGCTGCGCTATGAACCCGGCGACCCGGGTTCTATTCCAGTTCACGGCCAATACCAGTGACGATTATCTGAACCCGTCCCGGGCCTCCCCTAGGTCGACTCAGCCTCAAATGAGTACGTACCCCTGTGCAACGTGTAAACATCGCCACTGGGGAGACAAAGGCGACCGGGCGTGATGTTAGCCGCCCACCTCCTCGCGTGCCGTGCCGGTCTTCATCGGCGCTGCTGTCAAGGCTTTACGGGGGACATGTATTGTGGTTGTACACGTGATGCGTGTGTGTGTGTTTGTCTTTTGTGCCTTCTGTTTATCCGGCCTGTTTTTTCGTCGTCGTCGTGCGTGCGCGTTCCACGTGTGGGAGCGGTGGCGCTATGGTTGAGCGAGTCCCGCTACGATTCCTGGCGACGTGTCGCATCAGTGGCGAGTGGTGTATATGAGTATATAAATGTGTGAGTGAGTGTGTGAGTGTGTACGTAACTGGGTGTGTTAGTGCGTCTGTGCCGCGGTGTGGAGCGGTGGTGTAGCGGTTAGCGCACGGCGGGGAGGAATATCTGAACGGATCTTTCTTCATCTTCCCCTGGGTCCACTCGGCCATAATAATAACAATGCTTATTGCGCATTGTGCTTATTGCGCATTGTTATTAAACGTCGGCACTGGGGAGACGTATTTAAGTCCGTACGTACGATGGACTTCTTTCGCACCGTACGTAGCCAACCGTCCTAATCGGAGGTGCGAGATAAAGGCGGTCGGAGGCGTAGTGCTGACACCCCCCCCCCCTTCTCTCTCTCTCTCCCTTCTTCTCTCGTGTGCCGTTACCGACCTTAATAGGTGCTCGCCAACAGCACTTGCCCCACCAACTCTGGCTGAAGGCTCCACGGGGCGGGAGGGGGGTACCTTTATCTTTGTGGGGGGGGGGGGGTGGTCAGTCCCTCTGTCGACTTGCCGCGAGTCTCGCCGTCGCCTCTGTTGTTGTTGGTGGTGGTGGTGTTGTTGTTGTTGTTGGCGGTGGTGGTGTTGTTGTTGTTGGTGGTGGTGTTGCTGTTGTTGGTGTTGTTGTTGGTGTTGTTGTTGTTGGTGTTGTTGGTGGTGTTGTTGGTGGTGTTGTTGTTGGTGGTGGTGGTGTTGTTGTTGGTGGTGTTGTGGTGTTATTGTTGTTGGTGGTGTTGTTGGTGGTGTTGTTGTTGGTGGTGGTGTTGTTGTTGGTGGTGTTGTGGTGTTGTTGTTGTTGGTGGTGTTGTTGGTGGTGTTGTTGTTGGTGGTGGTGTTGTTGGTGGTGGTGTTGTTGTTGGTGGTGTAGTTCTTGGTGGTGGTGTTGGTGGTTGTGGTGTTGGTGGTGGTTGTTGGTGGTGGTCAAAGCGGAGCGCGGTGCGTCCATCGGGGGATCGAGGCGCCTCGAGAGGGGAGACGGAGCAGATTTGTGGTGGGTAGGTGCGGGGGTGAGAGAGTGGGGGGTGGAGGAGTGGGGGGGGGGGCAGTGGGGGGGTGGAGGAGCGGGGGGGAGGAGTGGGGGGGAGTGGGGGAGGGGGGGGGCGGAGTGGGGGGAGGAGTGGGGGGGGCAACCTCGGCATCCGCTCCTCCCATCGTGACCCTCGTGGCTCCGACGGGATCGCGATCTCCAGTCCATCGCCACATTTCGCCTTGCACCACGCAACTGCGCATCGCAGAGAGAGGCGGGTAATCGGTGAGCGACGGGAGAGATTTATCTTGAGGCGCGTGGCGCTGAAGCCGGCTGGTTGTTCCACGTTATCTGTGGCCTATAAACACACATGCATAGAGACACAGCGAAACGACATAACGAATATTCAGACACAGCTGGGATTGTTGTCAAATATCCTCACGTCGAGAGAGAGAGAGAGACGATGGTGGCATGGAATTAGGACAATATACGCTCGTGGGGTATTCGCAGGTAATGACTCAGCCATCACCGAATAGAGCTTAGTTTAAACTATAAACTATATCTAACGCGTGACTTTACCGAAAGAAACAAGAAGATGAATCCCTGCAGTCACGAAAGCTTTAAATCGAAATATATCTAACGCTTAAAGGGATAATACAGCCAATATTTGGCACGCGTTAAGTCTCGTCTATTATTCTACACAATACTCACAATTACACAAATAAAACACTCTTATCTTGGGCAGGACCGACGCAAAATCTGAATTTGATCAACTTCACTCAAGCGCGGCAGGGACAGCCTACAGAGTCCAACCGTGCCCCTAGTCTTGCTGAACACTCTACGAACTTTATATATATATACACACATCGCGAGATATATCCGACATCGGCGAACCCAGTAATTGTCCTGCTCGCGTGGAGTGTGACCCTAAAGCCGATAAACAGCGCGCCGGGCCCGCTGGGGATTCCACGCGTCGCTCGCCGCAGGTAACTTCCTCTCTTTAACTTTGTTAATTTTTACTTTTATTTTAAATCTTCCCCACACCACCACCACCTTCCACTCCCCACCCCCCTTCCCCCCGCCATCTTATCCCGAGTGCGCTATCGTCGTCGTCACGGGACGTTAATTTCAAATCTCTCGCAGGGAAGTTAAATATAGAACGGTCCGCGGAAGTGGATTACGTAGAGCTTCCTCCGACATCCCTTTCAAGTGACTTGTGGTGCACGCGCCTAGAGGGCTGCTGCACTTGCACGCTCGGCCTACGAAGAGCAACGCTCGGCAGTTAAAGTTCCAGATCGATCTGGAACTGCACTTCGTAAGCAAGTTGAAGCGAGATACACTACAATTGTGTTTCGCGCACTTCGCAGTGAAGCCGGCGACCTGAGTAAAATTATCGGCCGCGGCGAAAATCATTGGAAAGCGCTGCCAACTCACCCGCCCGCCCCCCATGATTGACGCGGCACGGGGAGCCCCTTAACTCAGCCATGGGCTGTAAAGAAAGCCGCACATCCTGGATGAACTTGGTCGCGAAAGCCTACGTGTTAAATTGAGCCGTGCATCATCATCATCATCATCGTTATTTTGCGACCAGTGCAACGTTGAATTACGTGGGAAAGAGAACACGAGCCAACGATCAAACACATCTTAGAGAAGACTATCAATTAAACAAATATTCGACACATTCGTCAATACACTGCACGCGACAAGGATACCATACTATTAGGCGACGTTTCGGGCAATGTCCCTTCTTCATCGCACTTGCATCCGATCGACACCGTGCAAACGTTGCACGTAAACACCCTCCCCCCCAACACCTAACCACCCCCCCCCCCACCACCACGCGACACTGTCCTAGGTTGGCGGTGCGCCGTGAATGAAGCAAGAGGCGGCGTTCTCCGTGCGCGGCCCGTCGAGGTACCCCAGCATGCTCCACCTGCCCACGCTGACGTTCAGCGCGCAGCAGGTGGCCGGGGTTTGCGAGACCCTGGAGGAGAGCGGGGACGTGGAGAGACTTGCACGCTTCCTCTGGTCGCTGCCCGCGGCCGCGCTCTCTGCGGGCAACTCCGGCGATCCGCTGAGCCGCAACGAGGCCGTGCTGCGAGCCCAGGCCGTGGTCGCGTTCCACACGGGCAACTTCGGAGACATGTACCGCATCCTGGAGGGCCACCGCTTCGCCAAGGCGTCGCACGCCAAGCTGCAGGCCATGTGGCTCGAGGCGCGTTACCAAGAGGCCGAGAGGCTTCGAGGTCGCCCGCTGGGACCCGTGGACAAATACCGCGTGCGTAAGAAGTTCCCTCTGCCCAAGACGATTTGGGACGGCGAGCAGAAGTCGCACTGCTTCAAGGAGCGGACGCGCAGCCTGCTGCGGGAGTGGTACCTGCAGGACCCGTACCCGAACCCGACCAAGAAGCGAGAGCTGGCCCAGGCCACGGGACTCACTCCCACCCAGGTGGGGAACTGGTTCAAGAACCGACGGCAGAGGGACCGCGCGGCTGCGGCCAAGAACAGGTGAGCTCACACCTGGAGGGGGGGGGGTTGTTTCGTGGGGCGGGGGATGGGATGAATTCGGTAGACTTCGTGGAGTATTTGTCAGTGTGCGTTACATGTGCATTTATGTATATATGTAGGTATGTAGGCGCTTGCTAACAGCACTCGCCTCGATGGGTCTGTTAAGGATATACAGGGGATGTTTGTCTTTGTATGGATATGTATGTGTCAGTGGGGAGCAGTAGTGTGGTAGTTAGCGCGCTGTGCTACGAACCCCCCCCCCCCCCCGACGAATATCTGAACCGGTTTTGGGCCTCTCCAAGGCCGACTGAGTCTAAAATGAGTACCCGGTGCGGTGTGCAAACATCGCCTCTTGGGATGCAAAGGCGGCCGGGAGTGGTGCTGGCCACTTCACTCCCTCGTGTGCCCGTGCCGGCCTTCATAGGTGCTCGCTAACAGCACTTGCCCCAAAAGCCTGTTGAAGGCTATACGCGCAGGGATCTGTGTCCCGGTTTTGTCAGTATGTGAGCCATAGAACACACTTGAGCAAGGGGTTCATTCCGCGTGGAAGAAACCGGAGACGAGTCATGCGGATGACGAGCTACAGTACGTGCGATCCACAACCATTGACCTTTGTAAACAAACACACACACAAACTGAAAACACATCGACCGAATATTTTCACCATGGCCCTCGGATGTTTTATAGATGGTAACGTCAGGATTGTACCCCACACCCCCCTGCATGCAGTCGCAAAACAAACTAAAACACATTGGTCAACAACACTGTGTGCTTGAGAAAATATATATATATAAAATCTGCGACGTTTCGGGGAATGGCCCTTGTCCATGGCGCGTTATCTGCACAGTAGTATCGTTGGCTCACGAAGCCACAACACAACATTTGTCCGGACACTCTTTGTCGCTTTGCGTACGTGTCGTTGAATTGTCCGGGATAACGCCGCAATGCAGAACCCTCGTGGAAGATTATCTCGAGATAAATTGAATCTTTCCCGGTTGAATGAATAAATATCACGTCAATATTTTACTTCATTGAATGCAAAAAAGGCAGGATATAGGGTAAAACACCGAAGCTGTTTTGGCTCCTGCAGAAGTAATGGTGGCTATTTGTATTGATTACACTGAACTCTACTTTGCGTAGTGTCTAAAACAAAACAGAATTACGTTCTATAGTTTTCCGTTGCACTTGGTCGGACCCATATCAAAGCAAAGATGTTATTTGGATTTAAACATTTGGGCGGTTCGCCAGCATTTAGGTTAATCCAAACCAGACTCTGCTGATGAGAGAGTGAATGTTGAAACCTGCCCAGTGCTGTTTCTTGACTTAACTACTGCTATGAGACATCTCCTTTACCAGTGGCAAAATATAGGAGTAGGTTTTTACCCTTTCAACTGGTACAAAAAAGGTGTCAGTTTTTGTACCAGTGGAAAAGGGTAAAAACCTACTACTTAACTACTGCTGTATACTGGGGGGAAAAATGCATTCCCGAATGGGACGTGTTTATGTGTAGGAACAGGTGTGAATTGGATATATTGCCTGCGTATTTATTCAATGCAAGCACAACTCTGGTTCACAACATTAAGTGTCTCATAAGCATAATCAGCCTGGATTAAACTAATGTTAATTTTAATGTTTTACCTACGTGACTTTACCGAAAAAACCTAAGAATATGAATCCTTGCAGTCACGAAAGCTTCAAATCCAGAATTAATGTTGGTGAACTGCACGATGCGTATTGACAAGAAACCTCTCCGTAACGAATGGGTTCCTATAGACCGACGCAAAACTATACAATGCATGACACTCCCAGAAAGCCTTGTTTGCTGATGGGATGTGTCAAAAGTGGGGAGACAAATATGGGAAGAAGGTTGCGAATTGTTGACATCACATTATAATAGAGCGATCGGGAATGTTAATTCAATGTACACACATTCTATAGAGTATTGTAATTGTACATGGCTCACACGTGTCACGTCATTGTTTCGTTTAAAACTTTTTTTTAAAGATAATCGCGTAAATATATAAATGTGTCGTTAAGGACACAAAACCTGTATTGTGGATGATATTGATCGCGAAAGCCTACCTGTTAAGCCAATCGTAAGATTATTTATATCGGATAGGTTATTTAGTTATGTATTATTCATGCAGATTGCGAGCCTAGCGGTGAAACAATGAATTATATTCACTATTTACAACAGCGAAATTCTACAAACATTTCGGAACATTTTGATAATATATTTGATACCGATTATTATTTCAATACTTAACGCAGTTTCAACAACGGTGTAAAGGTAAAAAAACACCCATAGCAATATAAATGTAGACACTTTACACTTATTATCGTGTACAGTACATATTAATACTGTTATATATTAATTTAACATACATTGATCATTTTTGTCAATTCCCTACCGGATGATGGCCTCCCAACGTTGAGTCAGTCACGGAGGATGTTTGGACAATACTTCACCATGCTGGTCCGTGAGCATTGGTGCGGAGGGGAGGCCAAATTTAAATGTAAACGGACCACTCGCCACTGATGTGTGAGCCGTGTCCTCGAATCGAACTCAGGTGGCCGGCTTCGTAGCGATGTGTGCTAACTGCTGCGCCACCGCTCGCTGCGCGCCGCATTATTTTGCCGCAATTAAACAGGCCTACAATTGTAAATGTTGTGGCTTCAACACACCGGTGGGCTAAAGCAGTTAACTATTTGTCTTTTGTCAACGTGACACTTTTTTACTGATTGGCCGTGTCGGGTGGTGGAGGGTTACGACACATTTATAAATAACGCGATCTAAACCCAAAAACGTTGATTATGAAGGCCTACAATGTCGACATTGCGAGTATTCCAACCATTATGCATCCTTGAAAAAAATATATATACAGCAAAAGCAGCCTACTTCGATCGTGCCTTCCAGATTAATGATTTTCATTGGCGCCTGTGTAAATTGAGCAACGGAGACTAAGTTTCCACTTGGTTGACCCTCATCAGCAAGGCATAGCCTTGCAGGCTGCTGCCACGGTTTGAATGTTCTCAGGCTCTTGGCAGCGCTAGAGGTGAGGTTGTTGGCGTAGCGGCCCTGTAACCCGAGTGTTAAACTCTCTCCCGATGTGTTTTTTAATGATGTTGTCCGGCACGATGTCCCCGACGTTTCGCTCCACATGCTGGGTCGGGGGACTTTTTTAAGGCACCGAAGGGAACTCAGAAGGAGAGCCGCATGCAGCAAGCGGCCCGGGCCACGTGTGGTCCGTGTAGAACCGTGTAAACCCGCGTAAAACCGTGTAAACCCGTGTAGAACCGTGTAAACCCGTGTAAACCCGTGTAAACCCGTGAAAAACCGTGTAAAACCCGTGTAAACCCGTGTAAAACTGTGTAAACCCGTGTTAAACCCGTGTAAACCCGTGAAAACCCGTGTAAAACCCGTGTAAAACCGTGTTAAACCCGTGTTAAATCGTGTAAACCCGTGAAAAACCGTGTAAAACCCGTGTAAAACCCGTGTAAAACCGTGTAAAACCCGTGTAGATCCGTGTAAACCCGTGTTAAACCCGTGTAGAACCGTGTATAACCGTGTTAAACTCGTGTAGAACCGTATAAACCTGTGAAAACCCGGGTAAAACCCGAGTAAACCCGTGTAAAACGGCTCAGCTGGAAGATAACAACTCTGCAATGGAAATTGCGCGACTCTCGTCTCTGGGTCAAGTCCCCGCGGTGGACAGTGCAGCTCGTTTACACGCGGGTGTCATTGTCAGATACAAACAAATATAGAGCTGACGTGCGTGCATCTGTACCTAACTTTTTTATTTTTTTAAATATCACACTTGCAATTTGCTAAATGCCCGGTTTGTTCGTCGCGTGATGTTCTTCCAGGACCGTGTGCTCGTTCTCTGCAATATCGATGTGTTTGTCTTGTTGTTGTTGTTGTTGTTGCTGCTGCTGCTGATGTGCTCACGCGGCACCACGGATCTCCCGTGTAAAACAGCCGGGGAAACCGACGACACGAGATCGTTCGTGAAGCAAATAGAATAAACGAAAGGCTTTGGGCGAAAACCCTTCCCGACCCTCTCCGTTACGAGCAACGATGCAGGCAAATTCGTTAACGCGTTGTGTCCACGTGCAACTGCGCGTTTACATTTTAACACGTGGTAGACTTTCGCGACCAATATTATTCATATTAAAGGTTTGTTTGGGTTAAATCGCGTAAGTATAAATGTGTCGTAATTCTGCCAGAATATTCTGGAAAATCGCTCGATGATGCTGGATGTAATTACCAGCCAAACGTCGTACTACTCAAATTGTCGATGTTGTGGATCTCCTCGGCAACACGCCGGTGGTGGGCTGAAGTAGTAACTAACTGGCGTTTGTTTTCCTTCTTGGTTCTTTCGGTAAAGTCACGTAGAAGGGAAATAATAAAATAATAAAAATAAAACATAATAAAATACAATTCTCACGACGTTTCGGCCACAACGCAAGCAGCCGTCCTCAGGTGAAGAACAGGTCTGTCGGAAAGACAGCGTGACTTTACCGAAAGAACCAAGAAGATGAATCCCTGCAGTCACGAAACCTTTAACTGGCGTTTTGTTTACGTGACAAATCCCTTACGAATTGGCTGTGTCGGGTGTTGGAGGGTTACGACGTGTATACATGTACACACACGGACGTCTGAACGACCGGTAGCACACACGTGTCGAACACTCGTGCTAATTCGTGTGTCTGCGTGATTCTGCGTTGCGGCAGCAGCGTACAGCCTCGCGTAACAAACAAACAAACGAAAAACTCGACACATTTCTCAGAAGCAGTTTCAGTTCAGTTTATTTTTAATTACCCTGTGAGCCAATACGCTCTTAAATCGAGTTTCATCCAAAAACAACACCGCCGCTTTCCCGACATACGCAACAAGTTTCAGTGAAATGAATGAATAATCAACAACAACAGATACGCGAAATAAATGGAGAAATAATTGAAAACAATAAATACGTATCAAATTTAGCAACTTAATGGGCGACGTTTCGGTAAATTCTCATTTTGCTTTCATGAATGTCTCTGCAGTGAAGAATGTCCATTGCCCGAATCGAAGCCGATTATACCCGTGTATACCTGTACATTGAGTTTATATTAACACGATAATGTTTACTCGATGCGGATAGAGTGAGGTCCACAGTGGTTAGCGCAGTGCCATGTAACCCCAACGATCTGGGTTCGATTGCTGCCGCGGCTAACATGAACGATGCCTGAACCGATCTTGTAATCCCCCTCTAACACATCACCAACCGGCACTGACCAGTGTGATGAAGTATGGTCAAACAGCCACGACCATCGACACCGCAGTTGGGAGGCCTTCATCCAGCAGTGTATTGGTAAACTATACATTAATAATACATCATTATATTATAATTAGAAGGCGGTACACGCTGAACAATTATACAAAACAATACATCATGATAACAACATTAAAATCCGTCTGTTTGACAATCGGTGCATTGTGATCGATGATGGCAATCGATGAGAACTGGTGGATAAAAATTGACTTTCCCTGTACAACTGTAACCGAGCATGAATTCTGAATCACGCTTCCGTTAAGAATTCTTCTTCTTGCGTGTATGGCAATCTGTTCCAGAGCGAGATGCCAATGTCGAGGTTTTTTGTTCGCCACGAGAGGCCTTCAGGAGAGATAGTTCGTACTCTTTGGTTCTTTCGGTAAAGTCACGTAGGTGAAAATGAAAAAAATAAAAACAAATTAAAAAAGAATCATAAAATAATACAAATTTAAATAAAATAAAAAATGACGGAGGCTTGTGTTGCTTCCGAAACGTCGTGATTTAATTTAGTTATTTTAAATCTTTATTTGTATTATTTGTATTATTTTTATTATTTATTATTAAGGATCCATACACTCTTTGGAAAGAACCAAAGAGTATATGGATCCTTGCAGTCACGAAAACTTCAAATCTAGAAGAGAGAGTTCGTGTCGTTCTGCTGTACCCTTCTCATCTGTTAAAGACGCGCAGGCCACAGTGGGTTTACTGTGCAGTCCATCACGTGGGTTTGCACGGTCACAGTCGCATTGATGTGGTTCGTTAACCTCGAATTTTCCACCTTAACAATTGAGAAAAATTGAAAAAACTAAGAGTATGAATCCTTGCAGTCACGAAAGCTTCAAATCTAGAATTAATTGAGCTGGGAGTTTAGATTTCTTCACATGAAGGAGAACACGTGCGGAATCATAATCATCATTATCCAGCAAAAGTCACCCCGAGTTGAACATCCGATTTCATCCAGCTGCAGCAAGTGAGCTGATTGCGTAGCGTCCTCTGTGTCTGTTTCACTTCCGTCGTTAGATTGTAGTCGTGGCGTGTCCTGCACAGGCCCACACTTGAAATACGTAGTCACATCTCACCTACCCCGCTGCACTGCCACTCAGGTTGACTGATGATCCAGCAGTCGACTGCAGTCGCTCGCTTCGTCAGCGGTCGTGTGTGCGTGCACGTTGAACTTCGTTCGCACAGTACGCAGCCAACCGTGCCAATCGGAAGGTGCGAGGGAAGGACAACAAACTAAACAGAAAAAAGCGTCTCGAAAGAAATGAGTTCTCAATCGAGCTGCGCGATGTGGTGACCGCCTTTGTTCGGCGGGTGGCCAAAAGCCGATGCTGCTTGCGACGATGAGCGGAGTTCGCGTGATGGTTTCGGCTCTTTGACGAGATCAGCGAGCTATTGTGGCCCATTAGTGGCAAGCACTTTGTGTGTAATGAGTGCGACCTTGGTAATGTAAATGCAATCGCCTGCCGCTTTGGCAACCTTCTATCGCTTTCGAGTTGTGGTGATGCTGCCCTCTTCCCGTGAATTTCCCTCAACGGATTCTGTGTCATCTCATCCACTGCAATGTGCGACCATTACACTGCAGGTCACAACAACAGTCTCACACGCTCACTCACTCACCCAGTCACTCACCACACTGCAGAGAACACTTTCACCCGCTCACTCACTCACTCACCCACCCACCCAGTCACTCACCACACTGCAGGTGACAACACTCTCACTCACTCACTCACCCACTCACTCACCCAGTCACTCACCACACTGCAGGTCACAACAACACTCTCACTCGCTCACTCACTCACCCAGTCACTCACCACACTGCAGGTCACAACAACACACTGACCCGCTCACTCACCCGGTCACTCACCACACTGCAGGTCACAACAACAGTCTCACACTCTCACTCACTCACTCACCCAGTCACTCACCCAGTCACTAAACCACACTGCAGGTGACAACAACACTCTCACCCACTCACTCACTCACCCAGTCACTCACCATACTGCAGGTCACAACAACACTCTCACACGCTCACTCACCCAGTCACTCACCCAGTCACTCACCACACTGCAGGTCACAACAACAGTCTCACACTCTCACTCACTCACTCACCTAGTCACTCACCACACTGCAGGTCACAACAACACTCTCACCCGCTCACTCACTCACTCACTCACCCAGTAACTCACCCAGTCACTCACCACACTGCAGACAACACTCTCACCCGCTCCCTCACTCACCCACCCAGTCTCTCACCACACTGCAGGTCACAACAACACACTCACCCAGTTACTCACCCACCCAGTCACTCACCACACTGCAGGTCACAACAACACACTCACCCAGTCACTCACTCACCCAGTCACTCACCACACTGCAGGTCACAACAACACACTCACTCACTCACTCACCCACTCACTCACCCAGTCACTCACCACACTGCAGGTCGCAACAACACTCTCACTCACTCACTCACCCAGTCACTCACCACACTGCAGATCACAACAACACTCTCACTCACCTAGTCACTCACCACACTGCAAACAACACTCTCACCCGCTCACTCACTCACCCAGTTACTTACCACACTGCAGGTCACAACAACACTCTCACTCACCTAGTCACTCACCACACTGCAAACAACACTCTCACCCGCTCACTCACTCACCCAGTCACTCACCACACTGCAAACAACACTCTCACCCGCTCACTCACCCAGTCACTCACCACACTGCAGACCACAACAACACTTTCACTCACCCACTCACTCACCCAGTCACTTACCACACTGCAAGTCGCAACGACACTCTCACCCGCTCACTCACCCAGTCACTCACTCACTCACCTAGTCACTCACCACACTGCAGGTCGCCTCACTTCTCGTTCTGCACATTCCCTCGCACTTTAAGACTTTGGAATTCCCTCCTTCCATCGTCTCCCCCCCCTCCCTCCTCACCGGACTCCCCCTTCCAAGCTCGTATCATAAACAGCCTCGATCAATTCAATAATTGAATTTCTGAACCTCCGATTAGCACGGTTGGCTACGTACGGTGCACAAGAAGTTCGGCACGCGTACAATAAAAAGTGTTTCACTCTTGCTCGCTCTGACAACTTTGACTGTGCTGTCTGGGTGCTGGACGCTAAACGTTGTTGAGCTTTAGTGCCTGTGCTCAGATTTTGTTTTTAAAAAAATATGGTGTCGGCTTTGGGGGGGGGGGGGGTTCAGTCAGCAGTGGATAGATCGTGGATGACGATAATTAAGAAGCCTTTCAGACGCTGTCTTTCCGACAGACCTGTTCTTCACCTGAGGACGGCTGCTTGCGTTGTGGCCGAAACGTCGTGAGAATTGTATTTGATTACGTTTTATTATTTATTATTTTATTATTTCCCTTCTACGTGACTTTACCGAAAGAACCAAGAAGATGAAGAAGCCTTTAATGCTTTCATCGCCAACTTGTGAAATACTGATCACTGCTTGAACGTGATGTATGAACGCAGCAGCGGTCGGCTCGCAGCTCCAACGCAAAAATAAAATCTCGATTTTACTCCGTCGGTCTTGCCGGCCTTGTGGGCCAATGTTTGTACAGCGCCACATTTTGTTTCGGGGGTAACACGCTGCTGATGAGACTCGGATGGTGGAAAACGGCACGAGAGTTGTATTTGTGTTCGTTTGTTTGTTTAAACAAACGTTGCTGACATTTGTTTGTTTATTTGGCAGGTCGATCGGCTTGTGAACAAAGACGTTCTTTTGATTTTTACTTATCGTCAGCAAAGATACATATTCTTGTGGGTGTGTTTATTAATGAATGCGTTATCTGTAACGCACCGTGACATGGTGTGTTAAAATAACGAGAATTATCGTCGTACGGCACACGCAATCACATGGGTGTTAAAATAATATCAGAATATTATCACATGTCAAGTGTGTGTATGTGTGCGTGTCGTATTCATTTTGTACGTAGGCATCCACGACCGATATTATTATTCACAATAGGTTTCTTTTGGGTTCGGTCATCGTGTCAATAAAATGTGTGTCAGGGGAGCCCTCTTCCACCCGGACACAGCCAATGAATTTATTTTTATTTCATTAAATTTTCACCTACGTGACTTTCCCGAAAGAACCAACGAGTATGGATCCTTGCAGTCACGAAAACTTCAAATCTACAATAAACCAAAAAGAGTCACGCGAATCAAACGTCCGCACCGCCCGTGTGTGGTGGAGATCAACACACGTGCACCCATGTCAATGTCGTGATATTGCTCCAAATAATATCACGACACACGCAGACACACGTGTACTGACACACGTGTACTGTAGTCGTGTACTCGTGTGCTCACATGCACACTGGTATACCGTATGCTCATACTGTGTATATATACACACACAAAGATTTCCCGCATAGCCTTAACAGACTGTTGGGGTGTTCTTGGCGAGCTCCTATGAAGGCCGGCACGGAACACGAGGGGATGGGTGTCCCGACAACCACGCCTGTCCGCCTTTGTCGCCCTATTGGTAGTGTTTTTACACCGTACCAGGTACTCATTTGAGGCTGAGTCGACCTAGGGAAGGCCCAGAACCGGTTCATATAAGCGTCGCTGGTGTTGGCCGTGAGCGGGAATCTAACTCGGGCCGATGGGTTTTGTAGCGCTAACCACTACACTACCGCTACCTAATAGCACGCACATACTCAAATACACGCTTACTTATATATATATATGTGTGTGTGTACGCAAATACATTATACTATGTACTCATATTTACAAATATACACATATGTGTACATATGCATGAGTATACATACATGATCTACACATAGACTTTATATATACGCATAAAGATATACTCATCACTATTTCAATAATCTGTGCCTCGAGTTTGCTGGCTGGCTGCTGGTTGGGCTCCTCACCAACCCCAACAGTAACTCTCTTGTTGTTGTTGTTATTGTTGTTGTTATTGTTGTTGTTATTGTTGTTATTGTTATTGTTGTTGTTAGCAACTGCTGCGGGCTGTTGCCACCGAAACTAGCCGGGTGGCTGGCGACACGGGATTTCCCGTTGTAACAAAATAAACGTGGAATTGAATTTAAACGTGCGGGAGAAGAATCATTTCGGAAGACGCTTAGTAATAACGACGATGATGATGATAGATGATCGCGACACAGAAGAGGTGGAAGTGACGAATGCAAGAGACAGACCACGGCTCATTTAAAATTGTCCATTAACTTTGCAATCGGTGCTCCTATCGATGTAAACGCATCTCTGTAATATTCTTTGACGCGTAGAGCATAAGACTAACCTTTAGAATACGTACACATTATCTTGACATTTTATGGTATATTTTTTTAAAAGCCAATTACTTTGAGTGCTTCGAGTGCAGCGCGTGACATTGACAGCCGTCTCTGATTTCCCATTGCAGAGCAACACACGTGATCTCTCAGAGTTTACTTAAACATATACAAAGATCCCCCGTATAGCCTTAACAGACTGTAGGGGCAAGTGCTGTTAGCGAGCACCTGTGAAGGCCAGAACTTTACACGAGGGGGTGGGTGTTCAGCACCACGCCGGACCGCCTTTGTCTCCCACAGTGGCGATGTTTACTACACACCGCACCAGGTACTCATGTTAGACTGAGTCGACTTAGGGGAGACCCAGGACCGGGACCGTTTCAAATAATCGTCACTGGTGTTGGCCGTGAGCGGGAATCGAACTCGGGTCGCCGGGTTCGTAGCGTAGCGCGCTAACCGCTACACTACCGAGCCCCATATAAACAAACACACACGCATACGCGTACACGCACACACACATATACACACAGTACAGAGGCTTGTGAGTGGGCTTTGTCTGGTAGGATGGGAATGGTTTAATGTTGTATTTGTACGCGTTTTGTGTGATTTGTCCACCTTTCTTTCACTTTGCGCTCCTATCGTGTTTCTGTATTGTTTATTACCCGCCCCGACCGGAGATATGTGAACAAGAGCCTTATAACTTTTCGGATTCTCCCAGTAAAAATAAATATTCTGACTCTGAAATATAAATACAGTAAAACATTGGATTGCGAGTAACTTGGTCTGCGAGTGTTTTGCAAGACGAGCAAATTTTTTAAATAAATATTAATTTGATAAACGAGCGAGGTCTTGCAATACGAGCAGTACGTGTTTACGCTTTGTCTGCCGAGCATCACGTGATCACAACTGATATACGAGTGCTTTGGATTACAAACACGTTTCCGGAACGAATTATGCTCGCAATCCAAGGTTTTACTGTACATATATATACATATATAAAACTAGATTTACTTGTGTGCATATATTTACGTTCGTGACAAGTCCACAGCCGGTCGTACTATTTGGATGCGTGTCCATGCCATGTGAATGTGGAGTTTCCATCTCAGGCTCGGGACGTCCAACGGAGACTCTTGACGATTCGTCTCGATCGTGACTCCGAGTCGATTTACTGGACGAAGCGATGAGGATCAACTCACGCTGTGGGGATAGCCGCGGACTTCAACTAGCAGTGGATAGATCATGGTTGATGTGGACGGTGGTGGTGGTGGAGATTCGGAACTTAACGATTCATGTGTCTGACTTCCCCGCGATGCGATGAATTGTCGCAATTCGGGGTCCCCATTCAATTCAATAATCGATTATTATGATTGTGTTGGATTGTTTGCCCTGTGTGTTTTGCCTCGTTCGTTAATGTTTTGTCGCAATTCAACTGTTGTATTCAATCTTCATATACAACAGTTTCTGGAAACGGTATAGCATCTATTCTTACAGGCGTGATCTTATGCGTAGAGCGAGAACATATGAAAATAGTTTAATCGATTTTTCGATTATTAATGATATGCATATTATGAAGATCCTTCTGCTGTTGCTGATGATGCTACCGCTACTGATGATGACGGTAACGATGCCAACCTAATGCGTGTTGGCGTGTAATCCCAACCACCCCATCACATCCCGCACACACACACACCATACACACACACACCATACACACCACATACAACACATCCACACACTAAACACACATCACACGCACACATACGCGCCTCTGCACACCATCACCACCACACGTACCACGCACACGGCTACACACGTAACACATATCACACACACCGCACAAACACCACACGCACAAACAACCCCCACGCGTTTCTCGCACGTTCGCACCACACACACACCACACACACACCACACACACACCACACACACACCACACACACACCACACACACCACACACACCCACATTCACCACACACACACCACACACACACCACACACACACACCACACACACACCACACACACACCACACACACACCACACACACCACACACACACACCACACACACCACACACACACACCACACACACACACCACACACACACCCCCAAACCCACCCACCCACACCACCCACACCACCCCCACCCCCACCCACACACCCCACACACGACGCGCGTGCAGGATGCTGCAGCCGCCGCTGCTGGGCTTGTCGGAGTCGCCCTCGCCGCCTCTCCTCTCGTTCGCGGCTCGCGACAGCCCCGCGGGCTCCCCGCGACTCGCGCTCTCGTGCAGCCCCGCGGGCAGCTCCAGCTCGAGCTGCCGCGCCCAGAGATCGCTCACGGCGCCCGCCACCTCCGCCTCTGTCACGGACAGCGACTCCGAGTGCGACGTGGGCATCGGCGACTATTGAGATGACTCGTTACCCTACCCACCCACACCAGCCATCCAGCCACCAGCAGGCAGTCGGGTTTGGCGTGGGCTCACGAATGAATTGTGGATGAAGGACGAATTGTAGCCGACGTTTTGGGGGACTGAGGATGGAACACGGGGGGCGAATAGTTATGCCACCACGTTTGTGTGTGCGGGTGGTGGTGGTGTTTTTTTTTTAAATATGGTAACTCAAGTGCTAGCGAGCGCTCAAGAACGCCGAGTTCTGTTTGGACGAGTGAATTTGAACTTCGGAGTGTGACTTACGACTCGGCGGTCAAATAACGTCTCACCTTTGTGTGACGTCGCAAGCAAGAATTTGTGATCCCGTGTGCGAATTAAGTACGACACGTGGTGGAGCTCTGTTGGATATCGCCGATAGGCCCTCGTTTGAATTTTGTGAATGAATCTTAGACCGTGCACGAACACCTATAAGGGAAAACGCGTCGTGATATAGCCTAGGTGTGGCGCTGTTTAGGCTGTGTATGAAACAGGCGATGTAAAATGCCTATGCGAACACTCCTCGGTACAATCCCCTATAGGATATAGCCAATGCGTCCATCCCAGTTTGGATGTGGTCTGTGTATGAAGCCCTGCAGGACCTAGCCCATGCACCATATCTCCCATTGATGATAAAACATTTACAGGAACAAGCCTATGCACAAAGCCCTATAGCATATAGTTTATGTAAAGAGCACTAGAGGATATAGCCCATATACTAGACTATAGGACTTAATGCATGCTGTGTATTCTACAGGGCTTCATACATCATCATGTAGAGCTTCATTAAATTAATATGTATTGCATATATGGCTTATGTAATTATCATCATGCATTATACAGGACCCCCCATAAAATAATTTAAAGAAATATATTTTATTTTATTGCATGAAGTTCTATATGGTGTATGAAGCCCTGTCGGATACAGATTATACGTGAAATCGTCTCGAACACATCCCATGTATGAAGTCCTTGTGGTTTAGATGGTGGGATGTTGTATGGTCAAATCTTGGAGGTGGTGTGTCTCACTGTGCAGCGAATTATTTTGGTGGTAACTGCGTTGACAGTGGTGCAGAAGCATTCATAACAAAACAGCCCAACAAAAACACTGTGGCCCTAACAGGGAGACGTAGATAACGGCCGACGTTTCGGGCGCTGGACCCCCTACATAGTACATGAAGAAGTGCCATTGCCAGGAACCTCTTTTATAGGGTGGCCCCAACAGTCAAGACACAAGGTTATTGTGCTTATTTTACAAAATCACAGAGGGTTCCTTAATTTATTGGAACATATTTTATAAAACTGACTTATGGTAACATAATTGCACGATGCATTACTTCTCTTTCGGAATAAATGTAAGACTTAAAAGATTACAGCTACCTTATTTAGCTTATGTAATACAACTAATTAAACGTGTTAGTCTTCAGTCAATTTTATCTCAATTTTTAAACGTCATCTCAAAGGAAAAAAAATGATATTAAGAATGATAATTAAATACAATATTAACTTAACAATTTACATTTTACTACCGGTGTTAAAATAAATAGAATAACCCTATGTATTTTGACTTCATTGGTGTTACAAATAATCGCCTCTTAAGAGAACCCACCTCCAACCCAGATCCTGGTCTCAAACTTACCGCCCTAAGCCCACTGGTCTTTCCAGACCAGGTCAGACCAGGCCCAGGTCTGAAACTTAATCCCTAAAGTTCACTGGCCTCTCTAGACCAGACCCTGGTCTCAAACTCAACCCTCAAGCTCGTTGGCCTCGGTTGAGTAATGGTCAGCGGCACATGGTAAGATCGTTTGGCGAACAGTCGCATAGGAGGTGTAGGAATGGAAAAATAGGAAGAGGTTTTACCCTCTCTGGCAATGAAAAAGGAGGCGTTACGATGTTCAATCACCAAATAGAAACCTTTTGCAAGGAATCGTGTCTGCATTAACCGGACATGATTCCTTGCAAAAGGTTTCTGTTTGGTGTTTGAACATCGTAACAACTGTTTTATTGCCAGAAAGGGTAAAACCTATTCTTATTTTTTCATTCTTGGATACTGGCAAAAAAGGCCCCATTTTGAGGTGGCTGAATATTTTTGACTGCTATGCCATTTCTTTTTAAAAGTCAACTTTTTTTTTTACACGATAACTCACGAAAGCACACGCATCGTGTGCACACGCGTCTCTACGCGTACGCACACGACGCATATGCGTGTGTAGTCGCCGTTCTCTCGGGGTGTAACGATGCATTTTCATCGATTCCCTATTGATGATTTTAGGTCGCGGTGCGTGCATCGAATCGCGCGTTCGTTTTTTTATTTTTTTAAATCCATTTTGTCATTTGCCGGGTATACTGTAATGGGTTCACGTGACCCACGTGGCCGCTAGAGGCCGCTATATTCAACCACATCGTTTAAAAAAAATGGATTTTTTTTAAAATCGAGTCAATTAATTCAAACGTCGGAAAGAGTTTGGGTGGTTGGGTGGGCGGGCAAGATAATCGGAAGACCCCTTCCTATTCTCTATCCACTGCTGGATGTTGCAGTCTTCATCCTTGATGTATGTCCCTCGTGTGCGTCCGTCTATTGCAGCTCTGTGCCGATCCCATGCGCGTAAATCGTTCAGTCTCCCGCTGGCACCGTCCTGTGCATTGCCTAATGTCGTCACGATCACACGCAGGCACATGATGTGTGTCGGCCAACATGGTTTTTTTAATTTGGAACGGTCGATAACTGGGGGGGGGAGGGAACCAATTCTTTCCTGAGAGCCGAATTGGACTTTCTAAGACAAATTTTCCTCGCTCTGCGCAGGTTCGGTTTGTGCGATTTCGCGCATATGCGGCGAACCTATTTCTACTCAATTCGCTTCGTGCGGTTGAGGTCGGAAGTGAGACAACGGTGTGTGTACTGTGTGTACTGTGCGTGTTGTCCGTGTGTACTGCGTGTACTGTGTGTGTACTGTGTGCGTACTGTGTGTGTGTACTGTGTGTGTAGTGTGTGTGTACTGTGTGTGTACTGTGTGTGTGTATACTGTGTGTGTACTGTGTGTACTGTTTGTGTGTGTGCTGTGTGTGTGTGTACTGTGTGTACTGTGTGTGTGTATACTGTGTGTGTACTGTGTGTGTATACTGTGTGTGTGTGTGTACTGTGTGTGTACTGTGCATACTGTGTGTGTGTACTGTGTGTGTACTGTGTGTACTGTTTGTGTGTGTGCTGTGTGTGTGTGTATACTGTGTGTGTACTGTGTGTGTACTGTGTGTGTACGTTGTGTACTGTTTGTGTGTGTGCTGTGTGTGTGTACTGTGTGTGTACTGTGTGTGTACTGTGTGTACTGTTTGTGTGTGTGCTGTGTGTGTATACTGTGTGTGTGTACTGTGTGTACTGTGTGTGCACTGTGTGTGTACTGTATGTGTGTGTGTACTGTGTGTACTGTGTGTACTGTATATGTGCGTGTGTGCTGTGTGTACTGTATGTGTGTGTACTGTGTGTACTGTATGTGTACTGTGTATATACTGTGTGTGTACTGTGTGTGTGTGCTGTGTGTGTACTGTGTGTGTGTGTACTGTGTGTGTACTGTGTGTGTACGGTGTGTGTACTGTGTGTGTGTACTGTGTGTGTACTGTGTGTGCTGTGTGTGCTGTGTGTGTGTACTGTGTGTGTACTGTGTGTGTACTGTGTGTACTGTTTGTGTGTGTGCTGTGTGTGTATACTGTATGTGTACTGTGTGTGCACTGTATGTGTGTGTACTGTATGTGTGTGTGTACTGTGTGTACTGTGTGTGTGTACTGTGTGTGTGTACTGTATGTGTGTGTGCTGTGTGTACTGTGTGTGTGTACTGTGTGTACTGTGTGTGTACTGTGTACTGTGTGTGTACTGTGTGTGTGTGCTGTGTGTGTACTGTGTGTGTACTGTGTGTGTGTGCTGTGTGTGTACTGTGTGTGTACTGTGTGTGTACTGTGTGGTGTACTGTGTGTGTACTGTATGTGTGTGTACTGTGTGTATACTGTGTGTGTGTACTGTGTGTGTACTGTGTGTGTGTACGGTGTGTGTACTGTGTGTGTGTGCTGTGTGTGTACTGTGTGTGTACTGTGTGTGTGTGCTGTGTGTGTACTGTGTGTGTACTGTGTGTGTACTGTGTGTGTGTACGGTGTGTGTACTGTATGTGTGTGTACTGTGTGTATACTGTGTGTGTGTACTGTGTGTGTACTGTGTGTGTGTACGGTGTGTGTACTGTGTGTGTGTACTGTGTGTGTACTGTGTGTGTGTGCTGTGTGTGTATTGTGTGTGTACTGTGTGTGTGTGATGTGTGTGTACTGTGTGTGTACTGTGTGTGTACTGTGAGTTTACTATGTGCGCAACTCGCCAGGCAGCTGTCTCCTCGTGCGGTTTCACTTTGTGCGCCATTTTTTTGGAACGCATCTACTACTACTACTACATCTACTACTACATCGACTACTACGACTACTACCGCGCAGAGCGAGGGAAACCTGTCAATGACTTTCAAATTAATTTTGCTTAACCAGGTGAGACCTTGAGGCCAGGATTCGAGTGCCTTGGATCTCAAAAAATGGCAAGAGCTAAATAAATAAACAACGAAACACGGCGAATAAAGTCAACAGCGATCAGAGCAAAAAAACAACTGTCACGTGGAGAAATCAAAAATGTTGCACGACCACCAATCAACGTTAAAGGCCACACTTTGGCACGCAAACCTCAATCACTTTATATCACTCGCCAGGGGCATCCTGCATTGGCACAAGTTAATGAGCGCACTAAGATTGGAAACATCGTGTTTGCCAGTTCTAGCATTCCCCCCCCCCCCCTTTCTCCCCTTTAGAAACATTCAGGATTTTTTGTTTTGCAGCCAATAGCTTTGCCATCTCAACAATACCCACACCCACCCACCCACCTCGAGTACGCGATTAGTGCAGCGACTGGGATGCTTGCAGCGCCGGCCAAAAATCGTTGACGGGCCGTGTCAAAGCGGCCGGTCTCCTGTGAGCGAGCGAGCCTTCGACACTTCACGTGGTCTCAACGTACGTGCACCTGGCCTGGCACGGCCGTCGTGGCGACGCCACCGTCACCGAGTGGCGAATGTCGGGCGCATTGCCATTGGTCTCGCGAGGCCAAGGGCAGCGTGAAATTTAAGTGCTCGGCCCTGCCCCCACTGAGGTCTCCCCACCCACCTTTGGCCCATAAAAATCTTGCGGCGTTTTACAGGCTTCGTTTTCTGCACGCAATCACACCGGTGATGGGTACATTTGGAGGATTGCAGGTGAGGGCGCAACGGGTGGATGGATGTGTGTAAATGAATATTGTTTCATATATCGTGTTTAAAATAAAGTATGTTCACGGTTTTACAGTCAATGATGATAAGAATAATTAACGGCCCTTTGTCATTGCACTAATGGATGAGGACCCCTCCCCCCGAACCCCACCCCCCCCTCTCCACCCCCCACGTACAGCGAGTCGATCACAGGGGTTTGTTTGACCATACTTCACCACGCTGGTTAGTGCGGGTTAACGAAGAGGCCTGGAGTGCACATGACCGTTTTGGATAACACGCGTTTGCTGATGTTGGTCGTGACCGGGAATCGAACTCGGATGGCCGGGTTCACAGTTCAATGCGCTAATCGTTGCGCCACCGCTCCTCCGTTAACTGCAGTGTCATAACATAATGCGTTGATATGCCTGGCCGCACTTGGTAGTGACGACGATAGGAAAGTAGCAGCGATGATTGTGTAGGTGGCGAGTGAATGTTGGGGGAGCGGTGGCGGATTGGTTAGCACACTGCGATTTGAGTTCGATTCCCGCACACGGCTAACATCAGTGGCGAGTGATGGCTGAACTGGTCCTGGCGCCCCCTTCTCGCCACACCCATCCCGCACTGACCAGAGTGGTGAAGTATGGTCAAGCAACTCCCGTGATGGCCACGGCGTGGAAGACTGTCATCCAACGGTGAATTGAGAAAGGCCTGTATAATCACAGGGTGCTTCAACAAAATATGAACACTTACTTGGGACTATCGTTTTTAATGGCAAAAGAACGAGTAATACACTGTAACGCAGAGGTCGCAAACGGGTTTTGACTCCTTACCCGTACCCGGCCGCACCAGGTCGCAAACGGGTACCCGTACCCGTATCCCGGCCGTACCCGTACCCTACCCGTACCCTACCCGTACCCGGCCGCCGGGTACGGGTATCGGGTACCTGATTGCGACCTCTGGGATGAAGCCATGTTGCAGGCGCGGGTGGGTTGATTCTAGGAACTTGAATTGTGAGAAGAGACAAGACGTTGGGAAATGAGTGACAAACAGTTACTCACCAGTGACTCACGGTCTACCCGTACCCGGCCGCACCAGGGTCGCAAACGGGTACCCGTACCCAGCCGGGTACGGGTAGCCGGGTATCGGGTAGGGTACGGGTATCGGGTACCCGGTTGCGACCTCTGCTGTAACGTGATAACAAATGTAATGTTAATAGCTTCAAAGAGGCTCCAACTTGTTCGCCATCGTTGTCAACGCGTGCCTGGAATCTTCTCCAGGTGGTCTCCAGAGCCTGAAGTGTTACAACATTTTTAAGCACCCTGTATTATTAGAAGTAGTAGATATAACTGAAGGTTTTAACTCTGATTGCTACGGGCTATGTTGGTGTTACACATCATGTTAGGCGGTTGCACATGGACGTGTTCATCCCTTTCATCAATCAACTTCTGGATGAGGGCCTCCCCCCTCGATTGCGGGTCGTGGGAGTTACATAACCATACTTCACCGCGTACAATGACATATCACAAATACAAAGCCTCAATGTACTGTTGGGGCAACTTGTGTTAGCGGGCACCTATGAAGGCAGTACTAGGGGTGATTTGGTCACAGACGCGCGCGCACACACACACACACCAATAACAGAAGCAACCATTCAACACACTAATTCACTGTGCCCAGGCTATGTGCACTTTGAGGCTATCGCGTGAAGTTGTGAGAGGCTCGCTGCTGGCAAGGAGGTCGCGGGACAGACCCAGGTGTGATGGGCTGACTCAGATGACCCGTAGATGCACCACCACCTCTGCTCTCCACTGTGCCAACTTGCTGTTTTATCCGCCCTCCACTGGTTGTTGTGAGCGTTGCATACGCTCTACGCGTATAGCCGTGCACACAGCGTGTTGTTTACCGAGTTAGCCATTTCGGGTCAATGGTAACGTAAATTAAAGTAAATGGACTTAAAGGGAAAACGTCAATATACATTATTCCATTTAGAATGCGGGCATCTACCTGCGTTTTAAAAGTGTCCGTTTCGTATACTTCTTAGAGTCGCAATGAGTTGCCGATTGATTGTATGTATGGGTTGACGCCGCACGTGGCGGAGTGGAGAACAGACTCATTCGATTAATCGATTACGTTATCGAATCTTAGGTTCACGATGCGCGAATCTAATCGCGCGCGTGCGGGAACAAAGACTCCTCTCTTCGTAACGTTGAATGCAGCAAAAAATCCCCATCCAGTCACGAGTGGCCGCTACACTCACAGCAATGATACTAAACAAATATATAAGAATCGATTTTTTTAAAAATACATGATCGCGACATGGCACGTACTCGCAAGGGGTTCGGATGAGGATCGTTACACTCCGTGCAAAACAATAATTTACAAGTGTGTTAATTAATGAGGTTATTCGTGTGAACGGGGATGGAGTGGTGGCGCAGTGGTTAGGGCACTGCACTATGACCCCAGGCACCCCGGTCCGATTTCAGGCCATGAACAACATCAATGGGCGGTGATATCAAAACCGATTCAACCTCCCTTCCGCCTGATCAACCAACCTGCCATAGCCACCGCGATGAAGGAGAGAAAAAAAACCCTTCAAATCCCCCGCGTGACCTACATGGCGTGGGGAAGCCTTCGTCCATCGGTGGATTGACGCAGCGTTACATTTAATTTCACGATTATGCAATCCGGAAGAAGAGTAGGCCAAATACCGTCTAGAGGGGCTCTCTCAAGAGGTCGCCATAGCAGTGGCTGTGAGCAAGCAACTGCAGGGCTGCGCCTTTGACATTCTGTTTGGAGAGAGAGAAAAAAACACCCAATACAGAATTATGCACGGTTGGCTTTTATTGAGCCGAGGCTGAGGGCTGATTAAGGCCAGGATAAAGTTAATCCCGATTCATGCACTGGGATTGTGTGGAGTAGTCGGTCTGCTGTGGCTCGAGAGTTGCCATTGCACTGGACGTAAATTGCGCGTCTGGCAGGATGAAGGGTTGTTTTCTCGGTGTAGGATGTATGTTGAACTTTGTGCGCCGTGCTGATTGGAGGTGCGGGGGAATGACAACAAACTAAATACAAAAAAGCAGTTCTAAAGAAACGAGTCTTCAATCGAGATGATTTAAAAGTTGCAAAGCTCCCAGTGGATTCCTAATATGGGACGGAAGAGCGTTCCAGACGGCCGCAGAAGCGCGTCTGAAAGCGCCGCGCGACGCGGTGACCGCTAGCTACGACGATGACGGGATACTCTACGTGTCAATCAACTGTTCGATTAGATCGTAAAAATGCGGACCACCGTAAGGGATTTTTTAAAATAAAAAAAACGTAACTAATATAAATTTATTTGTGCGCCTAATAAGAGTGAAACGTTTTTAAGCCCACTCATTGCACATGCATAGGCATCACGTAATCGTCACTGTTATGGCCACACCCAGGAATTGGAACCGATACATCTGTGCTACGTTACGTGGCACCGAGCCAGTGAGTTGTCTGGCCAGGGACCACGACGCCACCCACGGTCGAGATACATTTGCGTGTTCGTATAAATATACGTGTAAAACATGGATAAATTAGGGCTAATGCTAAAACTTGGATCCTATACACATCGGGGTATATTAATTACGCTTTATATAAAATCTTGTATATCTTATATTTTTTACAGTGTATTCTTTGTGTTCGTCGGTTCATTTAATGTTTGTATTGATTATGAATAATGTTTGTATGTTTGTTTGTTTATATAATTATCCATGCTTCTTGATTCTGCATGCAAGGGGTGATGTTTTTAATAATATATATATAAAACAGCCGAACAGGCGTGTGTGCATATATTTTGTGTTAAGCATGAATCCATTATGAATGAGAGTGACTGCTGTGGTCTACGGTTTGTGAAATGTGTGTTTTGAAGTGCGCGTCTCTGTGTGTGTGTCATTGTACGTGTGGTCGTGTGTCTGTGTGTGTGTCTGTGTGTCTGTGTATGTCTGTGTGTGTGTCTGTGTGTGTGTTTGTGTGTGTGTTTGTGTGTGTCTGTGTGTGTGTCTGTGTGTGTGTCATTGTACGTGTGGTCGTGTATTTGTGTGTGTCTGTGTGTGTCTGTGTGTAGCAGTTAGCGCGCTGCGCTATGAATCCCGCTCACGGCCAACACCAGTGACGATTATCTGAACCGGTCCTGGGCCTCCTCTAGGTCGACTCAGCCTCAAATGAGTACCTGGTGTGGTGTGTAAACATTGCCACTAGGGAGACAAAGGCGGTCGGGCGTGGTGCTGGCCACCCCCTTGTGTACCGTTCCGGCCTTTATAGGTGCTCGCTAACAGCACTTGCCCCTACAGTCTGTTAAGGCTATATGGGGGATCTTTATCTTTGTCTGTGTGTGTGTCATTGTACGTGTGGTCGTGTGTCTGTGTGTGTCTGTGTGTGTCCGTGTGGCGAGCGGTGGCGCAATGGTTAGCGCGCTGCGCTACGATCCCGGCTACCCGAGTTCGATTCCCGCTCAGGAACAACAACGGTGACAATGATCTGAACCGGTCCTGGGCCTCCCCTACGTCGACTCAGCCTCTAATGAGGACCTGATGCGGTGTTTAAACATCGCCACTTGTTAGACAAAGGCGGTCTGGCGCGGTGTTGGCCACCCACCTCCTCGTGTGCCGTGCCGGCCTTCATAGGTGCTCGCTGACAGCACTTGCCCCGACAGTCTGTTAAGGCTACACGGGGGATCTTTATCTTTGCGTGCACTGTGAGCATGCATATTTACTCGTCTCCTACTACACTCATGTGTGCCCTTGATAATCACTCATCACATTGTAAATAAGCATCTTAAACATATTACATTACATACAGTATATATAAATCACTATAACTCTCACGTGGTCAGGACTGTATCAGTATATAGCTGTACAATAGTCCTATTTATATGCTGTAGATAAAGCCTCTGTCTCTATATTCATAATTTAATAACTATTATAATGCTTATTTGGCCAATTCACTCCAGCAGCCGTGTCGATGTTGGAAGTTGTTCAAATCATACTTCACCACGCTGGTCAGTGTGGGTTGGTGATGGGCTGGGGGAGGTTGTTCCAAGACCGGCTCGGGCATCAATCACCACTCATCGCCGCGGTCAGGAATCAAACTCAGATGGCTCGTGTTTTAGTGCACTGCGCTAACCATCGCGCCACCGCTCCACTCCCTATGTACTCAGCCATATTAAAATTACGTTGCATTCGTTGTATTTTACATTTTTGTTGATGTAACCCATGTCGCCCTTGCAAGCGCAGCAATGCATTGTGTGTCTCAAAGGGGCTATATTAATTTGCCGGTTAAATAAAGGATATGACTACTTATATTCTACTAAAGTAGACTTTTTTCTCAAAGTAAGGCCCACTGACCTATAATCTCAGAAGCGTCCTGGCTATCATAGATGATAGCTCAACGAAGTGGCTTCATCACGTGGACATTTATAGCAGCCAATACTCTAAACGCGTGGTGTTGATTCTAAATGCAGAAGGAAATACCGGAGGACCCGGAGAAAAATCCACGCGACCACAGGTGTCAGTGTCAGGCTCGGGATCGAACCCACGACTTCCTGCACACCAGGCGAGGTAGTTAACACCTCGCCACCGCGGCGCCCACGAAACGGGGATTCTGCGGTGGTCTAAGGGTCAGCAAACTGGACTTGCAACCCAGAGGTCGCCGTTTCGATTCCATCTCTTCGCCAAAAAATACGGGCACGGTTCTTAAATCGTGGAAGAGTTGGCCGAAGCAATGAGCTCTGCAGAGCTCCAATTAGCCAGAAGTGGCGCGAGTAAGAAATTGCAGGGCCGCACCTTTACCATTACCGCGTGCGCTCGGAGCTCCAATCCTCAGCGCTTAACGCCGCCGCATTACCACTCGCAAATGAGCCCCCCGTGGACCGATCTCGGCCATTATGAAGTGCCCTCGATTAGGCGCAGATTGCCATCTGTGGAATGCGAGATGGACTTGGGGAGGGGGAAGAGAGCCGGGGACGCTAAGAGAAAGTCACCTCCACCCCCCCATTCCCCTGCTCCACACTCTCCCGTCGTACACTCACCACACCCTCCATACCTCCTCCACCCCCCCCGTACAACCATCATCGTCATCACATCGACCCCGCAAAACACACAAAAGAAAAGATAAATATCTCCGTATAGCCTGATGCAACTGTTGGGGCAAGTGCTGTTAGCGAGCACATTTGAAGGCCGGCACGGCACACGAGGGGGGGGGGGGGTGGCCAACACCACGCCCGGCCGCCTTTGTCTCCCGGGTGGCGATGTTTTACACACCGCACCAGGTACTCATTTGAGGCTGAGTCGACCTACCATACAGCCCCCTCCCCACCCACATCCACCACATCCATCAAACACCACCACCACCACCACACCCACGACTGCACGAGGGTCTAAGGGCGGGGGGGGGGGATTGGACATTGAGGAAGTCCCATTTCATCCCTTGCACCAGGGCCCCATGCCAACCACGTGGCGCCGCTGGGAATAGAATCAGAACCCGACTATGTCATCGACACCGGAGGAATCCGATAAGCTATGAAGCACTTCTTCACAGGCGTCGAGTAGGTGGGCGGGTCATAACGTCACAACGGAGCGATGAGAGATGGGGAAGAGGCAGGAGCATTAACTGCGCAGGCGATGCAACTGCACGGGGTCCCATGCAAATCGTGCAACACGCTACGGTTTAATCTCCCCCGCATCACACACACACAGCCCCCCCCTGCCCCACAGTACGCCGAGCCCCCTCACGCCCCCAGCACTAAACACCACCAATAACCCACGCGCACTGTCCCAACGCGCTTAGACACCACGCACGCTCGCCCCTTCATTCACCTCCTCTGACGCCCCCCCACCACCCCCACCACCCCCACCGCGATCCTTGCCTTCACCCCCCCCTCTCTTCGCCCCCCCCTCTCTTCGCCCCCCCCCTCTCTTCGCCCCCCCCCTCTCTTCGCCCCCCCCTCTCTTCGCCCCCCCCTCTCTTCGCCCCCCCCTCCTCTCTTCTTCGCCCCCCCCTCTCTCTTCGCCCCCCCCTCTCTTCGCCCCCCCCCCTCTCTTCGCCCCCCCCTCTCTTCGGCCCCCCCTCTCTTCGCCCCCCCCTCTTCGTCGCTCCCCCCCCTCTCTTCGCCCCCCCCCCTCTCTTCGCCCCCCCCCTCTTCTTCGCCCCCCCCCTCTTCTTCGCCCCCCCCTTCTTCGTCGCCCCCCCCCCTCTTCTTTCGCCCCCCCCCTCTTCTTCGCCCCCCCCCCTCTTCTTCGCCCCCCCCCCTCTTCTTCGCCCCCCCCCCTCTTCGCCCCCCCCCTCTTCGTCGCCCCCCCCTCTTCTTCGCGCCCCCCCCCTCTTCTTCGCCCCCCCTCTCTTCGCCCCCCCCTCTCTTCGCCCCCCCCTCTCTTCGCCCCCCCTCTCTCTCGCCCCCCCCCCTCTCTTCGCCCCCCCCCTCTCTTCGCCCCCCCCCTCTTCTTCGCCCCCCCTCTTCTTCGCCCCCCCCCTCTTCTTCGCCCCCCCCCTCTTCTTCGCCCCCCCCTCTTCTTCGCCCCCCCCCTCTTCTCGCTTCTTCGCCCCCCCCTCTTCTTCGCCCCCCCCTCTTCTTCGCCCCCCCCCCCTCTTCTTCGCCCCCCCCTCTTCTTCGCCTTCGCCCCCCCCCTCTTCTCTTCGCCCCCCCCCTCTCTTCGCCCCCCCCTCTCTTCGCCCCCCCCCCTCTCTTCGCCCCCCCCCCTCTCTTCGCCCCCCCTCCTCTCTTCGCCCCCCCTCCTCTTCTTCGCCCCCCCCATCTCTTCGCCCCCCCCTCTCTTCGCCCCCACCCTCTCTTCGCTCCCCCCCCTCTCTCCTCTTCGCCCCCCCCCCCTCTCTTCGCCCCCCCCCCCTCTTCGCCCCCCCCCCCCTCTCTTCGCCCCCCCCCCTCTCTTCGCCCCCCCCCCCCCTCTCTTCGCCCCCCCCCCCTCTCTTCGCCCCCCCCCCTCTCTTCGCCCCCCCCCTCTCTTCGGCCCCCCCCCTCTGCTCGCCCCCCCTCTCTTCGCCCCCCCCCTCTTCTTCGCCCCCCCCCTCTTCTTCGCCCCCCCCCTCTTCTTCGCCCCCCCCCTCTTCTTCGGCCCCCCCCCCTCTTCTTCGCCCCCCCCCTCTTCTTCGCCCCCCCCCTCTTCTTCGCCCCCCCCCTCTTCTTCGCCCTCTTCGCCCCCCCCTCTTCTTTCGCCCCCCCCTCTTCTTTCGCCCCCCCTCTCTTCGCCCCCCCCCCTCTTCTTCGCCCCCCTCTTCTTCGCCCCCCCCCCTCTTCTTCGCCCCCCCTACTCTTCGTCCCGCCCCCCCTCTTCTTCGCCCCGCCCCTCTTCTTTCGCCCCCCCCTCTTCTTCGCCCCCCCTCTTCTTCGCCCCCCCCTCTTCTTCGCCCCCCCTCTCTTCGCCCCCCCTCTCTTCGCCCCCCCTCTCTTCGCCTGCTTCGCCCCCCCCCTCTCTTCGCCCCCCCCCTATCCTTCGCCCCCCCTCCTCCTCCACTCCCCCCACGCCCAACAATGCACGAGCGAGGTCTGACACGAGGCACAATGGGCGGCTATATAGGGCGGGCCTAATAGGAGCGAGCCATTAGACGCTAACGCTGTGTTCCGCTTTTGTGTCGCATTGTCACGCGCATGAATGCGCGCTTTGTGTGTGGCTGCGTGCGGTGCAGCTGGTGGCTACTGCTGCTGCTGCTCGTGATGCATGGGTGTGGGGAAACTCATGCTGATGATGATGATGCATGGGTGTGGAGAAGCTGATGATGATGATGCATGGATGTGGAGAAGCTGATGATGATGATGCATGGGTGTGGGGAAACTCATGCTGATGATGCATGGGTGTGGGGAAGCTGATGATGATGATTGGGTGTGGGGAAACTCATGCTGATGATGATGATACATGGGTGTGGAGAAGCTGATGATGATGGTGCGTGGGTGTGGGGAAACTCATGATGATGATGCATGGGTGTGGAGAAGCTGATGATGATGATGCATGGGTGTGGAGAAGCTGATGATGATGATGCATGGGTGTGGGGAAACTCATGCTGATGATGCATGGGTGTGGGGAAGCTGATGATGATTGGGTGTGGGGAAACTCATGCTGATGATGATGATACATGGGTGTCGAGAAGCTGATGATGATGGTGCATGGGTGTGGGGAAACTCATGCTGATGAGGCATGGGTGTGGGGAAGCTGATGATGATTGGGTGTGGGGAAACTCATGCTGATGATGATGATGCATGGGTGTGGAGAAGCTGATGACGATGATGCATGGGTGTGAGGAAGCTCATGCTGATGATGATGCATGGGTGTGAGGAGCTCATGCTGATGATGATGCATGGGTGTGGGGAAGCTGATGATGATGATGCATGGGTGTGGGGAAACTCATGCTGATGATGATGATGCATGGGTGTGAGGAAACTCAAGCTGCTGATGATGATGATGCATGGGTGTGATGATGTATGTACAGTATGTTGAACTTCTTTCGGACCGTACGTAGCCAACCGTGCTAATCGGAGATGCAATGATGATGCATGAAAATGCATGGGTTTGAAGAAGCTGTTGCTGATAATAATGCGTGTGGAAAGGAGATGCAGTAGTGGTCCTGTGGATACAAAGCCGGTGCTTCTAGTTGTGAGTGTAAAGGTGTGGGGATTTAAACGCGGTCTGAAAAGGCCATACTCGGATGGGCTAAAACACATTTTATTTCTTACATGAAACTTTTCACGGAGGCCAGTTTACATATTTTATTTGACAAGCACACAGTTGGTGTCGACACACGGAATTGCACGTGTGTCTTGTTTTGATGAATATCAGCATTAGCATTCAGACCAAACTGCGTTAGCTACGTCCAGCCCTTCGAAAACATCTTTGTAGAATACATGACACTCACGACCGGATTCATGCAATACATATTAACACAGAAATACGTTCGGCAGGGATATGTACAATCCACTGCTGGATGAGGGCCTGTCCACGCTGTGTGGGTCATGGGCGGGGGGGGGGGGTTACATGACCGTCATCTTCACCAGCGTTGTTCAATGCGTGTTGGTAAACATAGGGGGCAAAGCCTCGATCGGGGAGTTGAAAAGGGGGGGGGGGCATAGAAAGTATAGTACAATACAACAATACATGTCACTGCCGGCCACGTATGCATGTCGTCTCTAACAAAAACAACAACAAACAAGAAGAAGCAAACTGCGGTCACCCAATCCAAACACGCGCATCCCAAATCCAGACTCTATCCCTGGGCAGATTCAGGGCGTTTTGGCGAGTGAAGAAGAGGCTTTCCGTGTAATAATGCACGCGTCGGGCGATGCAGCTGTCACAATGCTCCACGATATCATAGCCTCCCCCCACACCGTAATGCGCTATTAGGATGCATTACTTATGCGAGTGCCTCGTGTCTATCTGATGGTTGCAGCAGCCGCAGAGGCGTTCGTGGGACGCGCGCGCACTTCACAAACGCGGCAATTCCACGCGCATAATAGCCCCACGTGCGCGCGTGTTGTGTATGGTGGGTGCGTTGTGGGGGGGAGGGGGAGGGGGTGGGCACCCTGTATTTTGCACGCATTGTCAAATGCCTTATCTGCGCCACTGCGTAATAATTGCTCTGGGTTCACGGCGCGCTGCAGCCAAGACGTGGCTCTCTCGCTCGCTCAAGCCGGCTGGCTGGCTGACGCCTCAACGTTAACGGGGTTTTTGTAAATTGTTTTTTTACCCGTTTATCTGGCAACAAAACTGACACTTTTTTTACAAGGAGTCATGTTTGCATAGACCACAATACCTGCAGTCGGAATACAAAAAAAATATAACTCTGATCATGTATGCACTGTCCTTGAAGTTGATTGGTCCACACAAGAGACAGCTTTCCTTAGAGCCTTTTGGCGTCATCTGGTCCAACATCATGTGAGACTAGGCTCTAAGGAAAGCTGTCTCTTGTGTGGACCAATAAACTTCAAGGACAGTGCATACATGATCAGAGTTATGTTTTTTTTTTTATTCCGACTGCAGGTATTGTGGTCTATGCAAACATGACTCCTTGTAAAAAAAAGTGTCAGTTTTGTTGCCAGATAAAATGGTAAAAAAAATATTATCATATTTTTCTACTGGCAAATGAGGTTCCAATGGTGGGGTTTTTGTTGTTGTTGTTGTCCCTGGCAGTATTGAATTCGCAGCGATGAACAATTGCGAGCTGTGGGCGAGTGTCACAGCCCGAATAAGCCGGATCAAATCAACGTGCCCACTTACGTCACCAAAAGGATGACCTTCCACACGTAGGCGCAGTGCGCTAACCACTGCGCCACCTGCCCCCGAACGCATATAGTATAAGCCTTAAATAAACCAAAAAATGTGCTAAGTTGCTACGAATCCCATTATGTCAAAGCAAAAGTAAATGCAGATGGTTAATATAGAAACTAACGAATATGAATGTAAGCCTCATGAAGTTATATGAATAATAACATCATGAAAAAATGTACAACTTTAATGCATCCACTGCTGTTTCTGTCATGGGGGAGGGGAGTTTGTTTGACTATAACTCGTCACTGATGTTAGCCGTGGTCGGTAATTCAAAGCGTAATGCTCAAATCATGAGCCAACGCTCCGCCCCGATATCACTGATGCAGAATGATAATATCGATCATCTGGTAAGACCTCGCTTAAGTCGTAATGCTCTTTGTCAAGAGGGCCTTGCATTGGCATGTTTGTTCATTTACATTCATGCTAGTTTGGGATTCATTTGGGAGGACAACCGAGAAACCTGGAGATAACCAGCACCGCGTTGCTGCATACCAGGGGGAGACACTCAGTACTAACACCTGGCAAGCCCTGGTGGTCACCCGTCCTAACCTAGTCCTCACAGGCACACCCTCTGTTGGTGAAGGCGGTGGCGAAGATGGGCCCAGACATCACTCGCCAATCATGTCAGCCGTGGCCAGGAATTGAACTCAGGGGCACCGGGTTTGTAGTGCAGTGCGCTATCCACTGCTCTAACATCTACGAATGTTATATCATGGCTAAAATATCAACCCGTTATAACTAAATCGCGTCATCCATCAGCATATATCAAACATCCCAATAGAGGGCCTAATTAAAGAGGTTGTTCATATTTTTCTTCTTGGTTCTTTCGGCAAAGTCACTTTACCGAAAGAACCAAGAAGATGAATCCCTGCAGTCACGAAAGCTTTAATCAAAAGGTGTTCATATTGTTCTGGGTAAAGGAAGGGTATCATTATTGTAGTCATTATAATCTGCAGGACTACCACCACAACCGCCATCGTCAAAACGGCACTGCCGTAGTGTGGCTACAACATTAGGTGGGAAGTGAAAACCGCATGCTGTGTTGAATCACATTTTATGAAAGCTCGTCAAAGGAACGTGGAATTTCACTGCTAGCTCACGACAGCCAAATGAGATGAGCGTTGCAAGTTTAAGGCCCAGCCTCGGGCACTTACGGAATCAGGCATTGACAAGAATGACACGTGCTCACAGCGCCACCACGTGGTCAATTGCTGCCACGACTGATCCGCCTTCTGTCAACCATTCCTCAAGGGTGTCCCAGATGCCTTGTGACCCCTCCCCCCCCCCCCCATTAATTGACCCCTAACATTATTTCCCCTTGCACATTCATTTTGTTATAAATGAACATTACTTTAAAAAAACATATTAAGTTTTAGACAATGCAATGGGGTTGGGGGTCACAATACATCTGGACCACGCTGTATGATTTCACCTGGATCACAAACAACGCTGGCGAACAGAATGTATCACCTCATTCGAGACCCAAACATTAACATAATCAGCATCGCCCCGCCTGGCTTTGACATTCCTCGCCGACGGTGAGCCGGTTTGAAACAATTCAGGCTTGGCATGCCTAACATCCTGGGTTTAACCAGGTTGGATCGTGTGAGGAGCTCACAGATCCTTGAAAGACACCGTCCCATCGGTGAGCTTCCTCCTGCAAGGCGAGACTGCACTGGCTGGGGTCATTTAGCCCACCCCGCATGCCCAGCCACCGCATGCCCAAGCAGCTTCTGTTTGGCCGGACAGAGGAGGCAGAACTTGTGCACAGACTAGAGAAGAGATGGACTGATGGGTGAGTGGGTGACACGGCTAGAGATGGACTGATGGGTGAGTGGGTGACACGGGCTACAGAGAGATGGGTGAGTGCGTGGGTGACATGGGCTAGAGAAGTGATGGACTGATGGGTGAGCGAGTGGGTGACACGGGCTAGAGATGGACTGATGGGTGAGTGGGTGACACGGGCCAGAGAAGATATGGACTGATGGGTGAGTGACACGGGCTAGAGAAGAGATGGACTGATGGGTGAGTGAGTGGGTGACACGGGCCAGAGAAGAGATGGACTGATGGGTGAGTGAGTGGGTGACACGGGCTAGAGAAGAGATGGACTGATGGGTGAGGAGTGAGTGGGTGACACGTGCTAGAGAAGAGATGGACTGATGGGTGAGGAGTGAGTGGGTGACAAGTGCTAGAGAAGAGATGGAGTGATGGGTGAGTGAGTGGGTGACACGGGCTATAGAAGAGATGGACTGATGGGTGAGTGCGTGGATGACACTGGCCAGAGAAGAGATGGACTGATGGGTGAGTGCGTGGGTGACACGGGCCAGAGAAGAGATGGACTGATGGGTGAGTGGGTGACACGGGCTAGAGAAGAGATAACCGGTTTGTGCCCGCCCTCACAGTCAGGCATATTTGCGGAATACACCACGCCGCCGTTGACCCTGCAGGCCATTGACCGAGCAACCCAACGTTCCTACCAGCTCCCTCTGCAGGAGGAATGTGTTTTGTGACAGAGGGAAACCCCCTCGGGTTTGGCATGCAGCCCCTCCCTTGATTCACTTCAACCAATGAGCGATCGCCTTGCTTGGAGGGGCGTACCGTGAGCTCTGCGCGTCGTCGTCCAATCAGCGGCGGCGACGTTGCCGCGCGCGGGAGATAACAAACACAGTTTGTGCGTGAGGCGGCGGAGATTTAATTCGTTTCGTTTTTAAAATAAACAACTGCGGACGAGTTTAATGGCGAAGTCGCTTACACTGTGTAACGAGTAAAAAAAAACATCGCGTGAATAACGTGTACGTTAAAAAAATTATAATAATCAAATCTTACTTTGCATGCGTCGTATACGTTGATACGTGAGTGCAGTTTGCGTGTTCTAAAGGCGCAGCACTGCAATTGCTCGGTGAGGTCGCACTGCTGCTGGTGGAAGGGCCTCTTAGTCTCAAGGGTATTTGGCCTACTCTTCCACGCTGGCCAGCCGCGTTTGCAAGAGGTGTGGGAGTTCCCCACCCCCCCCCCCCCCCCCACACGGACCTGAGCAATGAGCTTGCTTGGTGGCGAGATCTGTCGAGGATTTAGAAAATCTTCTTTGCATCGTGTTTTTATCGCAACCCAGAGACAATCTGGGGGGTTGCAATCCCATTGCGAAACCCTATAGACCAAGACGGCATCGCTTATGGGGCAGTTTTCTTCACTGATTTTCAGAGAGGGGGGGGCTGGGGTATAGCACTTTGGGCGTACAGACAGCATCTGTGTGAGGGTCGCCACACGTTTAGCACCATGGGGGGTTTAACAGTCAGCAACACGATGTTGTCACTCCATTGGAACCTCCTTTGCCAGTAGCAAAATATGATAATTGGTTTTTATCCTTTTATCTGGCAACAAAACTGCGCCTTTTGGTGTCATCTGGTCCAACACTATGTGAGACTGGGCTCTAAGAAAAGCTGTCTCGGGTGTGGACCAATCAACTTCAAGGACAGTGTATACATCATTATCAGAGTTCTTTTTTGCATTTTGACTGCTTGTGTTGTGGTTATTGCGAACATGATCCCTTGTATACAGGTGCCAGTTTTTGTACCAGTTGAAAGGGTAAAAACCTATTACTATATTTTGCCACTGGTAAAGGAGGTCTCATAATGTCTGTTGTACTTGCATCGATTTGCAGATGGTAGTCGAGTAACAATCGACTAAATGTATTATTCTTGTGTTTGTTTGCATTCCGATCGCAGGTATTGTGGTCAATGCAAACATGACTCCTTGTAAAAAAGTGTCAGTTTTTGTTGCCAGATGTTGTCACTGTCGGGGACCGCACTAAGAACACTCACCTAGAGCCTTATGGTGCAGCATCCCTAGACATTTACTGCACTGCAAGGTACAACATGCAGTTGTCTAATAGAGCAGCCGCTCATTCCCCTTCACGTTAAAGTTGCCGTCTGTTAGCTGTTGAGTGATGTGTGCCCTCTTCTCTAGAGATGCGACCACGTTCAGCCACTTATAAGATAATTGATGATATTAAGGCCAGTTTAGATGGGGGACGACGGCTATGTGGCAACATCCTTTGCTCTCCTGCCCTCAGGCTGGCTTCACAGCCTCACTGTCACAGCAAGCACAAGGGGTTATGTTTACCGTATCCCCAACAACTTCACAGCGTGGAAGACCTTCATCTGACGGTGCATTGACGAAAAAGGGCAGCGATTGTACATGCGCATGAAATGTCCTTAATTGCGTTGTATTTTTGTTTGTTTGCTTGAGGACACACAGGGCATGAGTGAGACGGAGGGTCGGGGGAGAGGAGGTGGAGGCTGGCTGCGAGGTGGCCACAGAAGCTGGCGCGGTGCTTCAAGAGGGTCAGGAGGTAGCTGGCGTGGCCGCTACAACGGCCGGGGAGGCGGTGGTGGCAGCTGCTTCCGTGGTAATAATAAACACATTCACTTGTAAGGGAGCTGGTAGGAACGTTGGGTTGCTCGGTCAATGGCCAGGGTCAATGGCGGCATGGTGTATTCCGCAAATATGCCCGACTGTGAGGGCGGGCACAAGCTGGCGTGAGTAGGTTAAACGTTGAGTTTTATAAGGGCATCACGGGGTGACCAGCCCCTCCCCACCCAGCCCCACCCCTCCCACCCCCCACCCAGCCCCACCCAGCCCCTCCCTCCCCACCCAGCCCCACCCCACCCAGCCCCTCCCCACCCTCCCCACCCAGCCCCTCCCTCCCCACTCAGCCCTCCCTGCACGATGGACGGACGGACATAATAATCCCCTGTGGGCTGGTGTAACCAGGAGGTTCCTACCAGTATAACACATTCACTTGCAAGATCTTGTACCTTCATTTCGCCTTTCGATTCCCATCCCGACATGATAAGGATTCGAGTTTGGCTTTGCGGGTCGCTTTGATAGGCAGCTTTATAATGGACATCTGTGATAAAGAGCTTTATAGCTCATCAGATTCCGCCAGTATACATACAGATTATGATTCTTATGCGATACAATCTCAAAGCACCTTACAGCATATCTCATTTGAACCATTGCACTTCCCTGTCGTAGTCTAGCATAAGGGGTCTCAAGTGGCAACTTTCAGTGCAAGGTCTATGCAGCACTGGTGTATGTGGTGACTTCCCATTTAAGTAATTTGCCAATTGTATTGAAAAAGTTGGCAAATTTGGACCATCCCAACATGGCCTGCACTTTTAAAAATAATGTCCTTGAATCAGACGTTTGTTAATACATCATCTATCCCTCATGCTGTGCAGGCCATTGGGGTTATTTGAGAAATTTTCACGATTTGTAAGTTGGTGAAGGCGGAGCGCATAGATGTGGGGGCATAGAAGCGCACTCCAAAAACGTATTGTTTAACACATAGGCTTTCGCGACCAATATTATCCATACTACAGGTTTTTTGGGTTAGATCGTGTAAATGTATTTGTTGAGAATAGGTTTTCCTATTTTTTCTGGCAACAAAACAGGTGTTCAGATGTTAATACACCAAACTGAAACCTTTTACAAGGAATCATGTCTGCATTAACCACGATACTTGTGGTTAGAATTCAAACAAAAAACATACTCTGATAATATATGCATTGTCTTTGAAACTGATTGGACCAATCATCTTAACACATGTTTTGTTTAGGGGAAAACCTATTATCATATTTTGGTACTGGCAAAGGAGATCCCATAATGTATTTGTTGCGCTGCCTTCTGCTGCCCACCACGTAGCCTCGCAAGCGTTATGACAACCCAGCATGCATAGCGGTTGCCAATCAAAACATTGTCCCTGGCTACTGCTTGCTGATGGTGAAATTCTAGATGATTTAATCATAGGTTCATCATGATCAATACCTACAAAATGTTTCAGGTGGAATCCAATGTGTCATCTCCAAAGATTCCCTCTTCGTGCCAAGCCAGGGTCCTTCAAACCACCCTGGATGATTTCTGCCCATACCCAGGATGGAAGCTCTACTTTCCTTCCGAAGGTGGTTGATGTATTTTTATTGCCTCCGTGCGTTTGGCATCTTGTGGTGGTTTCATTGTAATAGTGACATATGTACTGCTATTTTGAATGAGGACTGTCATTGTCTATGAATGTTTAATTTATTGTCCATTCCAAATGCACTTTTCTTTTGTCACTTGATGAAACACTTTCCAGTGCTACATTTTTCTGTGTTTTTTTGGGAATTTATTTGGACCAGACACAGTATTTACATGACGACTGTTTGCGATGGTCATGTTCCACTTGTATTATTGACTTTGTGTGTTTGTTGTGTTTCTAGTTTATTGCAAACTCCGGAGGAATTGTCACCAAAGTGGAGGCCTTTGAGAAGTTTTTCATTGCAAGGACTTGAACTGTATAATAAGGTACTGTGAATTTACGTTACAATTCCTCGTTAGTATTTTTTTAGCTTACAATAACTTTGGTATTTGTTTGTCAATGAGCCACCTGTCTATTTAAAGGCCTCCTGTTAAACCATTTTTGGATTTTCCAAGAATGCCTCAAGTTTCTAATGACGTATTGTATGCATGTTAAACTATACTTCAATAATATAAAGCCCTTTCGCTAATCGACTGCTGGATGAAGATCTTTCCGTACCATTTCGTGTTTTGACGATACTGCACCAGTGCAGGTTGGCGAAGAGGGAGGTGGAGATGGGACTGGTTCAGATATCACTCACCACTGATTGTTTGCTATGACTGCGAATTTAACTCAACTTTTCGGGTCATAGTGCCGTGCTTGAACCACTTCACAACCATCGCTCCACCTCACTGAATATCAATATAATTGTACCATAGATTTCAGAGAAGGGCATTTATTGATCTTGTTTGGTGTCTTAGATATCAACTTAGTCTTATGGGGCAGAAAGCTGAGGCTCTTGTGTAACCACATTCCTGCGGAGGGAGCTGGTAGGAACGTTGGGTTGCTCGGGTCAATGGCCAGGGTCAACGGCAGCGTGGTGTATTCCGCAAATATGGCCGACTGAGGGTGGGCACAAGCCGCCGTGAGTAGGTTAAACGTTGAGTTTTATAAGGGCACCACGGGGTGACCAGCCCCTCCCCACCCAGCCCCACCCCTTCCACCCCCCATCCAGTCCCACCCTCCCCACCCAGCCCCTCCCCACCCAGCCCCTCCCCACCCTCCCCTCTCCACCCAGCCCGACCCCTCCCATTTTTGGATGCCCGACGGACGGACGGACACAATAATCCCCTGTGGGCTGGTGGAACCAGGTGGTTCCTACCAGTAAAAGTTAATGTGCTCTGCTGTGCTTGTTTGGTTCAGGATGAGATTGAAGAGAAAGGTAGCATCCTGGTGGACTTCAAAGAACTGGTGGAGGACCACTGTCTGACTGTCGCTATGCCTACGCTGACAGATGACCTTGCTGAGACTCCTGACCGTGTGCTGCAGTACATGGGGTTGGCCGTGCATCAGGTTCTACTTACACTGCACCCCACGTCTAGACATTCAAACTCAAATTTCACCCGAGTTCTCATCACACTGATATTTGACCATAATCCATCAACAGTGATAATACTTGTTCTCGTACAGCTCTTTTTTTTAACCCACTGCAGGATCAGAGTCTTCTCACACCGTGCGGGTGGTGGGAGTTATTTGAGCATACTTCACCATGCTGGTCAGTGCATGGTGGTGAAGGTGGGGAGCACAGACTAGGAAGCATTAAACGAACATCACAGCGATGGATGTTGCTGCACTGCTCTCTGCTGACAACGTAGTTCCACAGCAGCCTACAACACTGGTCGCCGATCCAAGCACTAGCCACTCCCAATACCTACTTGGATTGCTAAATCTGATAAGATAGGGCTCATTCCGATTGCTTTGGTTTTAGGCTGCTAATTCTTGTATGTATTTTGAACTTCTTACGCACCATACTAGTAAACCCGTAACATAAGTTTTGTCCAGAGTATCAACCAATTCTAACCTTACCCAAATGCTATGTTTAGACTGATCTATTACAATTTAATATATCAGTCTCTGATTTGGAGTAACAAAAAAATAACATCTCATGGGGCAGTTTTTAAAACAAACCTTCCAACACTTCCATACAGACAAATGAATGAACATCGAGCCCCCCGTCGTGTATAAATTTTCACGCATGAACCAAAGTAGTTTCGGTTTATTTTCTTTTGGAGTGAAATGACTTAGGGTCTTTGTCTTCAAGCTGTGCCGATGATGTTGTAGCCGCTCTCACGGCTCGTGTCTGTTATTGCCAGACCCTTACGAAGGACTTGGAAAGTCAGGTGGTGCAGCTGCAGAAACAAGCCGACATCCAGCAAGAAGAGGCGCCCACCGTGAACGTGCCATCTTATAAACGTTCGGTAAAAATAATAATAATACATCGTGTTCTCCTATAATGCGGTGGTTGCATTCCTAAAGAACATTGCGTCATGGAAAAATCGGCGTTATAATGAATAATCTATAGTATAGGTAAAAGGCACAGTCCGCGATAGCATGCGAGATGCGTACGCAGGCTGAAGAAAGTCTGAGGTGCGTGGGTATTGTCTTGGAAGCATCGAGCAGCATCCCGCCTTGTGTGATTGCTACGCCGAGGCCAGCCGTACAACCGCTTACTCCGACTCGTGCAACGTAGTTCTGCTAACTCGATCGCGTTATATCCAATTTCGCATCCGTGTTGTAAAAAGTATGTTCTCCAATACATTTATCTCGTTATTTCTAATTCGCGTTATGAAAACACGCGTTATAAGAGAGGAGACTGTACAAGTACATCTACAGCCCATTTTGTAAATCCACTTTGAGTGAATGGAAAATGTCCCCCCTAACACTGAGTTTCTGCTTTTTATTTAACGTAAAAAATAAATAATGAGCCCTTACATGCACATACAAAGTTGGCTGTCGACTGTGCAAACAGTTGCGGAGGCTGGTGTGGTGGCATCGAATCGCATTAGGTTGTGATGACGTCTTGATGTTTCATGTTCACATTTACTGTGTACTCTGAACTTAATGTACCTATATATGTCAATCCACTGTTAAATGAGTGCCTCACCGTGCAAGGATGTGGTGAATAATTTTTGCCGTATTGCATCCACACTGGACCGTGCGAGTTGACTAAGCTTGCATTTTACCCCTGACCTGTACGATTACGTACAGAGTCACACAACCCCCACAATCGGCACGGCATAGGGAGGCCTTCGTTCAGCAGTGGGATCGACGGTGGGTTGTACATTATTGGTTTTATTTCGTAAAATTTCACGTCTCGTTTTTGTGACCAGAATTTACAACTACGAGCCGCTGACCCAGTTGAAGAACTTGCGTGCCAACTGCTACGGGAGGCTGTGGCGATACGCGGCACGGTGGTGCGTGTCGGCAACATCAAACCGCTGTGCACTCGTCTCGCCTTCTCCTGCAATGTGTGCGGAACCGAGCAAAGCGCTGCCGCTCCCCGTACGGGAAATTCACGCCTCCCGACCAAGGCAGGTATCCCGCTCTCAAGTCATTCGTTCGTGCATTCATTCACTAATTCATTTGTTCTCAAAAGCACAAATCGGCCCGAGTGAGCCCGTTCTGGTCAGATTACGAAAACCAAACGGGATTGAGCTGCCTCAATGAGGGCCTCCTACACTGCTTTTTTGTGTTTAGTTTGTTGTCCTTACCCCCCGCACTTCCAATATCCACGGTTGGTTACGTACGGTGCTAAAGAAGTTCAACATACATTAATTCGCCTGCGGGTCGTGGGGGTTATTGGGCTATTTCACCATTATGGTTTGCGGTGGGTTGGTGAAGGCGCTGACAGCGTAGTTCTGCAGGAGAACACAGCACCTACACTATGGGGACCTCATTTGCCAGTAAAAATATGATAATTGGTTCTTTACCCTTCTATCTGGCAACAAAACTGACACCTTTTTTGCAAGGAGTCCATGTTTGCATAGACCGCAATACCTGCAGTCATAATAACAAACAAAAGAACATAACTCTGATAATGTGCACTGTCCTTGAAGTTGATTGGTCCACACCCGAGACAGCTTTCCTTCGAGGCCTAGTCTATATGGGTTGGACCAGATGACGCCAAAAGAGGCGCACGGTGCGCCTTTTGGCGTCATCTGGTCCAACCCATATGAGACTAGGCTCGAATGAAAGCTGTCCTCGGGTGTGGACCAATCAACTTCAAGGACAGTGCACATTATCAGAGTTATGTTCTTTTGTTTGTATTATGACTGCAGGTATTGCGGTCTATGCAAACATGACTCCTTGCAAAAAGGTGTCAGTTTTGTTGCCAGATAGAAGGGGTAAAGAACCAATTAACACAGCCACCTGTTTTATGGTTGTCACCCATCCAAAAATGATCCAGGGTCAACGCAAGCTGGGTTGAACAGGTGACCACACCAGGTGTTTAGGCATGGGACTGCAATGGGAGCCGGGAGATGGCAGTCCTGGGTATCGCCTCCTCATATGGCCGTGGGTTTCTCTGGGTACTCTCCAGTTTCTTCCTGGCACAATTTCAATGTTCCCTGGTAATCATGTGTTCCCACGTTGAAGATTTTATATGGCTGAAAAATGTTACGTTGTCGTTTCACTGTCGCGGGTAATTAATTTGGTCATGTTCGTCTGTTCGTGGCGTGCGTTTTTAAACGTCTAAAGTGCGCAGATGAAGATTGCCGCTCGAGAACATTCATGCCGAACAGACGCTCTCAGCTCACCGAGACTGTTGACTGGCAAAATATCAAGTGAGAAAAACGCAAGGCTCTCTTCTGTTGAGTTATACGTTCAACAAAACAAGGTTAAAACAATTGCGAGTCAGGCATTGCACTGTCTCACAAGAAACATAATTAATCACAATGTACTCACGCCTGTTCTTTAAGCGCATTAAAGTGTTTGAATAGTATTTGTATCTCAAAGTCCTGTACTCGTACAAATGCAATTGGAAATCGGGATAAAGGTAAACGATCGAGTGACTTCGTCGCCAACACTGAAGTCCTCAAGTCAGCGAAGGTCATCAGCATCGAGGCCATGGTCCTCAAGACACAGCTTCGTTGGGCAGGGCACATCGCCAGGATGGAGAACCACCGCTTGCCTAAGATCGTGCTGTATGGGGAACTGTCCTCTGGCCATCGCGACATAAGGGCACACGAAAGCGATACAAAGACTCCCTGAAGAAGTCCCTCACTGCTTGCTGCATCGATCCACCGTCAGTGGGCAACACAAGCAGCTGATCGCAACTCCTGGCGGCACACAGTCCACCAGGCCACCTCCTTCTTCGAAGATACCCGCAGGGCCCGTATGGAGGACTAAAGGAGAAGGAGGAAGAAACCATGATCCCTCAGCACCCATCCCAGATGAGACCTATACTTGCAGCTGTTGTGGCAGGACCTGCTTGTCCCGCATAGGCCTCTTCAGCCACCAGCGTGCCTGCAGAAGACGTGGATGTCCTTCCTAGATCTTCGTTCGCGAAGCCAAGCCATGATGATGGTGATGTAAAAGTAGAAGGAATTTTACACTGGCCGATTACGTAATAATAATTTACTTATTTTGCCACTTGCACGACCCATAACCAACTCACGCGCCTTTGGTGGGGGGGTAACGGCCAATGCCAAGTCGCACGCCTTGGTGGGAGTGAGGGGGAAATTTAATTTTGCGTTTAAAAATGCTATAAAAATACAGCGTTAAAAATGCTATAAATACACTAAACGCCGACGTAAATTCTTCACTGTGTCATGTCCCCCCCACCCCGATGCGTGCAGTTACTAATGTTTACAGTGCGCTAGATGCTAGCACTCTAGGCATGAGACCTTTTATTTATTTATCACGCACGCACGACGATACCAAATCACGCGACTTTGGTGGGGTGGGGGGCATTTTCTTTCGTGTTAAAAATGCTATAAAATACACTAAACGCTCAGGTAAATTTCTTCACTGTGTGTGTCTCCCAACCCCGAGGCTGCCGTTATTACTACTATTCAGTCGCTAGATGTAGCAGGTACCACCACAGTCGGTATGGAGTGCTGTAATCATATCAGGTACCACCACAGTCAGTATGCACTGCTGTAATCATAGCAGGTACCACCACAGTCAGTATGCACTGCTGTAATCATAGCAGGTCCCACTGCACGGGACTAGGCCTCACCATGCCACTCTGTCAGGTGAGTACTTTGTGCTATAGAGTCGATAAATACTGCGAGAGTCAGCATGTACTACCTGTAGTGATAGCAGGTACCACCACAGGCGGTATGCACTGCTGTAATCATAGCAGGTACCATCACAGTATGCACTGCTGCAGTAAAAGCAGGTACCACCACAGTCAGTATGCTATTGCTGTACTCATAGCAGGTACCACCACAGTATGCACTGCTGTCATCATAGCAGGTGCCACCCAGTCAGTACGCACTGCTGTTACATTTTTAGGAGTAGTTTTTAAATATTTTTAAGACACGGCCAACGCCGGGTACTTCCTGCAGGTACAACAACAATCTCAAACCATACATAAACATTTGTACAGAAGCTGAAAATGTGAACTTATTTTATAGAGGTTGTACATTCAAGACACAGCACATCCTGCTTTATGAGATTTATTTCGGACATAAAAGGGGAATTTTTGTGAAATGAAAGTTAAATTGGGGGTGAAGAAGTTGTGCATGTGCTTAGCATCCTGTGTCATGACTGCACTGACCAGCATGATAATATTAGGCAAAACAACTCTTACGACCGGCACGAGCAGGCCTCTTCCAGCAGTGCACTAGGACAGTAATTGCCATACGTTCCAACCGTGGGATTTAAAACCGTTGCGAAAAGAGAAGAGTCTGTTGCAGGCAGTGAAGGAGTCTCAATGAATTCCAGGGTGCAGGAGCTGATGCACGGGGAGCAGCGCGAGGCCGGCAGGATCCCTGCACGGTGGAGTGTGAGCTCAACGCACGACCTCGTCGACAGCTGCGTCCCCGGGGACGTCATCACCCTCACGGGCATCGTAAAGGTCGCCAGCAGCGACGAAGGCATGCCCCGAGTTCGTTAACCGTACCTGTCTGTTTTGTAAAGAGAAGCGAACGCTTTAGAGTGGCTGCTCTAGGATGCAAACTCCGATTCGTTGCATGCATGATGTGGAGAGGCTCTTGCATAAAGTGCTGGACATGTGTGTATATCTTCTTGGTTCTTTCGGTAAAGTCACATAGAAGGAAATAATAAAATAATAAAAATTAAACATAATAAAATAATTCTCACGACGTCTCGGCCACAACGCAAGCAGCCGTCTTCAGGTGGAGAACAGGTCTGTCGAGACTGACAAAGTCGTCTCGAAGACGGCTGCTTGCGTTGTGGCCGAAACGTCGTGAGAATTATTTTATTATGTTTTATTTTATTATTTTATTATTTTTCTTCTACGTGACTTTACCGAAAGCAACCAAGAAGATGAATCCCTGCAGTCATGAAAGCTTTAAATCGAAATGTGTGTATATGTACATATATACACGATCGAGACTGCCTTTAGAGCCTGCAATCTTTCGTCGCTCTCCTGACTTATGCCCATAGTAGATATGTGCACAGAGATGTGAATACTTGCACCATGGGTATAGATCCACAGTGATCGTCCTTTGGATTTGCCGAATACATAACTCTGCAGCTATCTACATCACTTTTTTATGCATGGTGGGTAAATACATAATAAGCACTGTGCAGGCTCAACATGTTATATCTTTCAATGTCTGATGAATCAGGTGCATTGCAGGTGATTTGGTCATAGGCTTGTTTCAAATAAAGGGAGATGTTCGACTATTTATTCAGTGGAAGTCCATTAATATATTCTGGCAATGTGTATTGGCCGTTGCGTCGAGATGTGAATCTGAGCTATCATGCTTACACGTGCATTTTAGACATGTTTGATCAAGCCACGATTTCTAATCCCAATGTAAGATTAACCTTTGATGATTTACACCGGGTGACCTCTACTGTTTTCCGTCTCTGCCTGCCCGTGTGGATGTCTTGTGTGCCACTCACTCAAGGACGCAACAAAAGCAACAAGGACAAGTGCATGTTCCTGCTGTACATCCAGGCGGTGGCGGTGAGCAACACCAAGGGGCAGCGTAGTGACGGGGGCGGGGAAGATACGGCACCTGGGGTGGCGCTGGATTTCTCTCTCAAGGAGCTGTATGCCGTGCAGGAGATCCAAGCGCAGCCCGACCTCTTTCGTCTCCTTGTGCAGTGAGTGCACAACAACGACAACAGCCGCCATTCGCCATTAAGTGGCGGTGATGTCACCACAGTGCTTGTGCCAGGCTAGATGCTACTTGTGCATGCAGTGAGTGCACACACAAATGTGCAGGAATGCTGTGGCTGGGTGGTGGCTCATAGACCAGTGCTGTGGCAACTGTGATTAAACCGGGTTCTCAAGTGTAGTGAGTCGATGCTTTCAAACCCGGTCACCATTGACTCATGTATAGAGACTCTGAGACTCAGATAGAGATCCGTTGACTTACATAGAGACTTATCGACTTGCATCGACGGAGTTGAGCACACCTGCCCCTCATGGGCTGTTGGGTGTGTTAATATCAAATGAGTTGATCGTGTGGCCCAGAACATGGAGGCAGTAATGTAATTTTACCATTACCACTCACAATAAATATAAACATATCATTACTATTCAAGTCATGATGTTTAAAAAAATGTACATTGTAATTTCAACTACATGTTCGTGAAATACAGCAAATGTATTTGGAATATTAAGTTGATGGAAGAAAATGAACAGGGTTTTGTATTGTCCCTGAGATGGAAGAAAGTGATTATAATATAACAGTGCTCTTTATTATCCACTATGTTTTCATTCCATAAGTGGACATGTCTGGTTTGTTTTGCAGTTCTATTTGTCCGACCATTTACGGCCACGAGGTTCGTACAAAACATACATATACACCATGAACCATGGGTGCACGTGGATACATGTATATTAACTGAACCACTATGATTTTTAGTTTACAGTTATCAATTCCAAGGGTTGGTATACACTGTAACACGAATCATTTGGTTTACCGTTGCCTGCGCAAGTGAGTTCTGTCCTTGATGAAGACATTTTATTCTAGCAGTTTGTCTATTCAATTTTATTTTTCACATTACAGTCTTAAACGCCTTGTGCGCCTCATATAATTACGTGCGTTAGTGCTGCATCATGTCACCTCCGCGAACATGATTGAATTTCAGAATTTTAAATCGAGTGACAGCTCATTGATATACGGGTGGAGGGATTGGGTATGAGAAACCATCAAATAAAACGTGAGAACATTGTGGTCTAAAGGAACTCGGCTGATTCAACAATGTCAGCCTTCAAAAGTAAGTTTTATAAAATGCTAAATGAAGACTAAATCATAAGAGTGTCCGTGCATTCACTTGCGAGTCAGCAGTCGCAGATTCTCACGGAGGCTTCTGATCCGCAGGACAAAGTACGCGTTTTCATTGACCTTGCACTTCCTGTTGTACTCTGTGGGGTAGTGACATGGACACTTCATTCCTTTGTCACTAAATGTATTCATAGGATCTTGGGGTACCGATGAGATTGTTTTTCTTTTTACCAAAACTACTCTGATTAAAAAGTAAAATGATGCTTGTTATCTGTACAATACAGGAGTTTCAATGACACAATGTTGGCACCCTTCTATTTGGTTCATCTTGGTCACTAAGTTCTCTCTGCCAAGGGTAAGGCCACGATCTTTCTGGGTGCAGCTGATTAACAGCTTGCCGTGTGATAGGAATTCACTTGTCTGTTACTATATTTTGCCACTGGTAAAGGAGGTCTCATAGTGTAAATGCTTACCCCGAGCTCTCAATACCCTGATAGTGCGCTGTTTTCGAGTTGTACGCCTTTTGGCGTCATCTGGTCCAACACCAATGGAGACTAGGCTCTAAGAAAAAGCTGTCTCGGGTGTGGACCAATCAACTTCAAGGACAGTGCCTTTCATTATCAGAGTTGTTTCTTATTGTTTGCATTTTGACTGCTTGTGTTGTGGTTATTGCAAACATGATCCCTTGTATAAAGCTGTCAGATTTTGTACCAGTTGAAAGGGTAAAAACCTATTACTATATTTTGCCACTGGTAAAGGAGGTATCATAGTGTTGTCTGTTGTACTTGCATCGATTTGCAGATGGTAGTCGAGTAACAATCAATCGACTAAATGTATTATTATTATTATTCTTTGCGATGTGATCCTTTTTCTCGCTTTTGCTTTGCAATCCCACAGCTGGTAAAAGCCGGGCTGGCCCTGGCCCTTTTTGGCGGCGTCCAACGCTACGTGACGGACAAGAACCGCATCCCCGTGCGCGGAGACCCCCATGTGCTCATCGTGGGTGACCCAGGCCTCGGCAAGAGCCAAATGCTGCAGGTGCGGCGGCGGCGTTGACAGCAGGGTTATATTTGCGGAGCTTGTTTAAATGAAAATGCGCGAGGCCTTGCAAATATTAGCGTGCCTTCGCAAATTCCATCCAGTTGGATTTCGTGATACCGATGATACGACACCTGGTATTTTCCAGGCAGGCTTCTGTCCCAGGAATAAATCGTGTTCATATCCTGCTTGGTTTTCTGAAGTCTTAACAACCCTGGGTGTATTCATGGTGATGTTGTCGCATGCTTCTTAAATGATAATTTATAAGTAAAACGGCCGTCTTATAAGCACACAATAGCATGGTCTTGCTAACAGTGCCATGATGTATTTGACATTTGCACAGATTTGAAGCCATAGATGTTTGGACTTGGATCATTCTGCATCTACCCACTTCAACAAGGGGAAATCATTCATTTTACGTGTATTATGTAGCCTTCTTACTAAATCGTTGAGAATGTGCTCGATCTTGTAAGATCTAAGAATATAAGCAGATTTTGAGCCTGGATAGTGCTTGGATGGGGGGTGACCACCCTACATGCCGGTTTGGTTTTGGTCGCTGTGGGGCTACGTGATGCACTTCAGGGGGGCAGTACAGAAAAATCCATTCTGTATTTGTATCCTCTCACATCTGCTCCTCACCTTTGCCACCTCGCACTCACCAGCATGGTGACGTAAGATCAACCAACCGCCACGACCTGCATGGCCTTGGGGAGGCCCTCATCCAGCAGCAGATTGACGGAAAGAGTTGTACGCCCCACGTGCCGTTGGGTAACTACGGATTGGGTGTTGCGTTGTTGACGGTGCTTCGTTATAGGCGGTGTGCAACATAGCGCCGCGGGGCGTGTACGTGTGCGGCAACACCACCACCACGGCCGGACTCACCGTCACGCTTTCCAAGGACGGTCCCTCAGGGGACTACGCGCTGGAAGCTGGTGCCCTGGTCCTGGGAGATCAAGGTGATGGCCCCATTACAACAAACGTGCGCAACTTGCACCTCTTTCCACTGCATAACTGAGCCGCGCGGGGGACCACGCCGAGCCAGCCAGCTCGGCTTGGCTCGGCTCAGTTGGTGCCAGGTGGTTTTTCCACTACAAAAGCTGAGCTGGTGATGCTGGTGGTCGGCGCAGAATGAATAAGTCGGTAGCCACGCTCCTGGCTCTGCACATCACGGTTTGGTTCTGGCTTGCCTCTGAATCACAGTGAAAAACCACCCATTCCAAAAGAGCGCCGTGCTATCATGATTAGGATTTACCGGTGGAAAATGGGTGTCATTTACAGAGGCATCCCTGGTTTTCAAGCAGCAGTGCTCATGGCTAGGCTTAATCGTTTCATGAATATCTTCATGCCCTCCACGTTTAGCAACATGCGTTTCTAATATTTAGATTATTTTGCTGCTATAAATGTCCAAATGGTAAGCCACTTTGTTGAGATATCCTTTGTGGCCAGGTCGCTTTTGAACAATAAGTACCTCGGTGGGCTTTGTCTGGTAGGATGGGGATTGTTTAGTTTATTTGTGTGTGTTTTGGTGATTTGTTTACCTTTCTTGTACTTGCACTCCTGTCATGTTTTTGTATTGTTTGTTGTTGTAACGTTCTTACCTGCTCCGACTGGACATCTGTGAAAAAGACTTTTATAGCTCATCGGATCCATCCAGTATAAATACATTATTGATTCTGAAATCTCAACCTGACCACTGCAACTCTGTCCGCTGTGGCCCCTGTACAGTGTCTTGAGATCCTGTTGCTTTTAGATGCTATCTACAACCATATTGTCAATACCAGTGGTTCTCACCGGCGGGTACGTGGACCCCTGGGGGTGAGCGAGGTGGTTTGTACATTTGTGAAATTATATAATAGATCACGATTGGAACCTCCTTTGCCAGTAGCAAAATATGATAATTGTTTTTTTTACCATTTTATCTGGCAACAAAACTGACACCTTTTTTACAAGGAGTCATGTTTGCATTGACCACAATACCTGCCATTGGTGAATTATCATGTATGAATCTGCCAATATAGATCCGTATGGTAACCTATAAAATACCTTTCTAAACTCATTGATCATAAACAAAGTGGTTTCGAAGAGTGACCAGCGAGTGCGAAGAAATGAGGTCACGCATGCAGAGTGTCCGTTGTTTTTATATTCGCTTGCGGTCACTAGCCAGTTAGGATACTTCACAAAATGAACAATTGGTTAAAATATTGATCTTCGTTCTTCTTACATTTATTTTATCAGAACCATGGTGGGTCAGGCAAGGGGGTACTCGTTTGAAACAAAATTCAACAGGGGAGTACAGTAGCCAAAACATGTTGAGAACCACGGCAATAGACATTAAAATGTCGTCGTTGAAATGCATCCATATCTCACAACACTGTAAAAAAAAAAAATCACATTCATAGCGATTCATGTTTCTAATTAGTGACGTTTTCCTGAAATCAGCAAAAAGTTTGGATTTGTACTCAAAACATCTCTCAGAACTCCAACTGGTATTTGTGCTGGGTTCATGACGCACGCAGGGGACTGCAAGGCGTTTGCTGTCCCCGTAAGAAGTTAGGAAACGACCCTCGTGTGTGCGTATGTTTGTTTTTCTTAGGCTTGTGCTGTATCGACGAGTTTGACAAAATGCCAAATCACACCAGGCACTGCTGGAGGCGATGGAGCAACAGAGTATCAGCTTGGCCAAGGCTGGCGTGGTGTGTACGGGAAGTGGGCACGGGGTTTTAATTGGCAGTCGCACACAGAGCTGGCTGAGTGGCTCAGGGGAACGCTTAGGCTCGTGTCAACACGACTGAGCCACCTCCCCTGGGCCCCGAGGTTTGTCGCCCAATATAAACCCAGATTCTCGTCTGTGCAGTGATTTTGACGGATGGTCTCAGCAGAGTCCGAAGTGTCCTCGCAAATAAATCCATCGTGTACAATTTCGATTTGTTTGCGTAGCAGAGCTCGCAGGGATAAATTCGTGTTTTGGCAAATCGTTGCGTGTAAAACTTGAACTTTTTTTCTGTCATTGAGAGAAAAGGCATATCTTGATGTTTTGGATAGTTCTTCTGGAGGAATATCTTAATTATAAAGTGTATGTATGTGTGTATGTTGAACTTCTTTTGTGCCGTACATAGCCAACCGTGCTAATTGGAGGTGCACGTAATAACCCGCTCGCAACAAAACAACCACGTAAGTCAGGGGTGGGGAACATTTTTCTCACCGAGGGTCGAATAGGGCTTTCAAATCTCGTTGGCGAGGAGCCACGCGTTACAGCTCAGTCACTTCTCACAGCAAGAGTCCCCTGCGTTTACAGAAGTGACCGATTGCACTCGGAATTAAAAAAACACGTTGCCAAGTAAAAATTATTCCTCTCTAGCACTTGATTAGTGCAGCTAAGATGCTCGCAGTCACGGATTTAATAATTTTTGTAAGCCGTTTAGAAGTTTTAGGCCTCACGTGGTCGTATGACCTGCGGCCCATAGGTTCCGCATGCTTGGGACGATTGAACCCTTCCCTGCAGAGGTGAAAGTAAGCCGGTCTGGTTGATGTTTCTAAGACGGCCTGTGGTTCGATCTGTTGCAGCGGGTGTTTTCTCATGGCGAAACATGCTCAGTCTTGTGTCTTGATGTCTACGCTACATTTACGATATCTGTCTGGCCGTGCAGGTTTGCAGCCTTCCGGCACGAACGTCCATCGTGGCAGCTGCCAATCCTGTCTGTGGGCACTACAACAAGTCCAAGACTGTCTCCGAGAACCTAAAGTTTGTGCTTCACTTCTGAATTCACCGTACTCCATGACTGATTTTTCAATACTCATACATTTGCGGTGGTACGTGTTCGGCACGTACCACCACATATCATAATGTGCTCGCTACCGGATAAACGTAAGACTTCACGAGATGGAGAATTATTTTCCAAATTAATAACAAATAATAACTTACAGCCCTTTGTCAAGGCTTTGCTAATGGAAACTATTTGATTATACTTCACCAGTCTGGTTCGTGTGGATTGGTGAATTTGATGGGAGATAAACTGGTTTACTGTTCGCCGTGGCTGGGAATCAAACTCGGGTTGCCGGCTTCACATGGCGCTAACCACTGTGCCACCGCTCCTGCGCTCAAGGTGTAAACTAAACTAAAACTTTTGATTTTACCAGGTAAAGCCCAGTGAGCTATTAGCTCTTTTTCAGAAGTTGGCCACAAATGATAGCTCAACGAAGTGGGTTATCAAGTGGAAAGGAAGGTATAGTCATCAATACATGTTTCTAAATGTGGAGGGAAAAACTGGAGGACCCTGAGAAAAATCCACGTGACCACGGGGAGAACATGCAAACTCCAAATACACAGGTGCCAGGGTCGGGACTGAACCCATGACTCCTGCATACCAGACATCTCGGTGATTTCATTAACATTGTGAGTTTGTCATTCATAGGAATGTACATGTTACGCAATATGAGGATTTTATCAAGTGCC